>NC_139656.1:8924219-9074219 GCF_951799395.1 Argentina silus | reverse complement strand
AACACTCATGAAGGCCAGTCTTGTTACCTCGGTGATGGGCTATGTATTTGCACAAAGGACTAGAATCGACCGTGAAGGAAGAGTAAATCTTTTGGGCAGGTAGTCTCTTCTCTCCTCCATCCATCTAACAAGCCTCATGTCTCGACCACGAGGAGAAGCCGAACCGGAAGACTGATGGTTGGCAGGGTTCAGGCCGGAGTTGTAAGGTAAAGGAATATGTGATTTCACTGTTGTGCTCAATTGACCTACATAATGTATTCTATGCTCTGGAGAGCTGGGAGGGGCAGTTAGATGTGTCTGTCAGATTTGGAAAAAAGGTGCAAGATGGAAAGAGAGAGGGAGAGGTAGAGCTTTCTAAGATTTAGATTCCTCTGTGTTTGATTGCGGATTCAACTTGCGTGCGTGCGTTCAGTTATCTCTGATTTGAATACAGAGAGGAGCAGCAATCAATTTACATACTGGTTGTTCTACAGCATGCTGTCAGTTCATCTGTTGTAGGTCTTGGCTGGCTGTTAAGATGATTGAAAACAAGCAACATTGTTCTATTGTGGATAGGACCAGCACGCTTCCTCTACACCTGTTCAGTAGTTCAGAATGACCATAGATTTCAATTGGAGCTTCTCTCTTCCACATTTTCACCATAACATAACACCTACACAGGTTATGGACCTCCTCCATCTTTTTTAGCAGTGCTGCCACGTGAGTTCTCTTCGCCCTAGTTGCTGGTGAGAATACTGTATGCAAATATGTTGGCAGGAAGGCCTTTTTTTTGTAAGAGCATTACATCACACACACACACACACACACACACACACACACACACACACACACACACACATCCCAGCCTCAGCTCAGGGCTTAAAAGAGAACGGACAGAATGGACTCCATGCATTGCATGTCTCATAGTCTCTCCTACATCTGGCTGTTTCAGGCATTTCTGATACCTTGGGTTTATTCAGGACGTTACAAAACCATGTTACAGAAACAACCTTTAGAAATGTGTTCTTTAAAACAGTTATTTTCTTGTAATATTTTATTCACCGCATTGCACTGAACAAGCCTCTGGAGTGTGGTTTTATTGTTCTATTGTTGTCCTCGAGAATATGTCTCTACCTTTCATTCCTACATTTGGATCAGAATTCATACCTTTCCTGATTGAAATGATGTGAAACTTTTCTGTTGTCTAGGTCCAGCAGCACCTAGTGTATCCCTCTATCTCTATGCTAGTCTGCTCTGTGTCATCCTTGGACTAGTGTCATCTCTGGAATGAATTGGCTCGCCCTGTGGTGTCCAGGTGTACCCTGGTTTGTAACAGGCAGGCTGCCATTATAAATGGGCTTAACTGATTGAGATTGTGTTGTTGCACTGGATGATTGCATCATGCCCTCCCCCTCCCCATTGGCACCAACAATTCCACTACAACCACAGATGCCCACACACTAGATCAGTGTACTCCACTCTGCTGTACTGTGCTGTAGTCGTGTATGTGGGTGTGTGATGGCATGGAGCAGCACTATAACACACCGCCCTGCACTGTACCTGCTTCAGGCTAGAGGGAGGGAGGATATTGGTCGAGGTACATGTATCACGTGCTGGGTTTCGGGGGAGGTGTGTGTGTATATGCATGTGAGCGTGTGTGTGTGCTTGTATTTGCATACAAGTGAGTACATATGTGTGCATGGATGCAAAATGCAGAATGTCCCATTCTTTGGGGGGAGTGAAGCAATCTTGGTAACCCTCATACATGAAATCACTGAAGAGGAGCGCTGCTCACCAGTATCTGGGGGATAGCAGCTAATTAGAATGTATAGAGCAGGGTGCCATGGTTACGGGGGTGATGGTGATGTATGCATATGGCGTGTGTGAGAGTGGGGGTCCTTATCTCTCTCTGCAGGCATACGGCAGAGCGGCCTCATCTGATGAGAGCTGGCCCTGTCATTTCCTCTGTTTTGTTCCCTCTGCTTCCATAAAAAGCTGCACTCTCCTGTCTTCCTTTCATTGGTCCAGCCTGTGTCAAGCACTTTGTACATTTGTGGATTTCAACCACACATTTTAAGTGATTGTCACATAGCCCACATGGAAAAACAAATCTACTCATTTGTCTAGTGATTTGTTAAGGCTAATTGTGATATTTCTTGCTCTTCTATTCTCATTCAGACCCTAGCATCTTTATTGGATGTGGATAATGCTCCTGCTAGCTGCAAAACAACAACCATTCTCTCCTCGTCCTGTCTTTGATACAGCCTGTAATGAAAGGCACCACTCTCTCCTGATCCGGCTGCTCTGGTTGACTTATCTGAGGTGAGGGACTCAAGCTGCTTAATGACCTTTAGAAAAGCTACATCAAAGTTGGGCCCTCCAGGCCCCTGTAGCAGCACTGGTCTCCTCTAGCTGGCCTCATTATCTCCCTGATCACAGTGACTGCAGACCAGCTCCACCAGGTGAACAAAGACCCTGTTCTAAATATGACTCACAAAGCCTCTCACATTCAAGTAGAAACAGCACTTTACTGCGCGTTAGCATCTCTTAGCTTAGCCGTCCTTAGTGGACAGCTTATCCTCTTGAGGAGTAGACTGCACAGATTGTTGTTATTATTATTATTATTATTATTATTATTATTATATAATTATTGTTTTATGAGTGGAATTCACAACAGAGTATTGGATTAGGCTATCACTGAGAGGTTGTATCTTCATTTGAGAGCCTGTATTACTAGTTACAGTTCATCATTGGCAGGGAAAACCATCTGGAATATTATTTTGATATTACCCATGTACATATTAATGAGTTAGCACATATTTGTATGTCCTCACACCATACGGTATATTGCTAGTGGACACAGTTCTTAACAGGTAATTTACACCTCCCACTGCTGTTTTATTGTGGTTAGCTTATCTTACACCACATTCATGGAGTGATCTGTGAGAAATTGGTGTATAGGCCTCGCCAGTGTTATTTAACTGTGTAAGGTTAGTTACAGTAAAGAGCACTTCCAGGTGGATCCTAGGTTATATCCTTCTACTTCCTCATTTGTCAAATCAAGGCTATTTAATGATCCCTTTCATGGCCACCAGAGAAATAGAGAAAAACCTGTAGTAGGCTAGATGTATAGTGTCAACTGAAATGGCCATTTGGAGGAGTGGAGGTAGTTGGGCAGGATGCGGTATGAACCCCATTGGAGTTAATGATGGGCATTAGTTGCTGTGCGGAATATGCTTTGAATCATAGATATGATTGAGTATGATTGGTTTTACAATTTAAGCCAAACTGTGTAATGAACATAGCTACTGTAACAAATAGCTCAAGTCTACTGTTGCATGCCCAGTCCAAATGTTCAGAGCTTCTGTGTAAAAGAATTCCAATTTAATGCTCAGATGGCAACACAAATTAAAAACCTCTCCTTGCGTGGCTCAACCACTCTTTTCAGACACTTCCATACAGATCTGTTTCAGTGCGAGTGTGTGTGTGCTCACGTGTCTGAGTGTGTTTGTATCAGCAGCGCGGGTTTCCTTGGTGTATATTGATTAGTGCATAAGCTATATTGATCTCTGCGGATTCACTAACTTCCTTCATGGGGAAAACTGCACAGGTTGAGTCTGGCTGCTCCCTCATACAGAGCACAATCTCTGTCCTGCTGCTGCTGCTGCTGCTGCTGCTGCTGCTGCTGGGGCTGAACACACTCTAAAGACAAATCAGGTTGTACCTTTTGATTCTGTATTTAGGCTTTTGTTCCAGTCCAGCACTAACACACCTGATTATCAATGAATCAATGTATCATGGGCTTTATTGTTTATATTCAGCCATGTTAGAGAGCTATAAACTGCAACAGAAGCCTGCACACCCTCCAGGACTGCAGTGTCCCACCCTGTGTGAGAGTGGTTAACCCTCAGTGTATCAGTACATTAGATTACTTTTAAACGATGCTTGTAGTTCCTCCATTACACAGCGGCTTGGCTGGGTGTAATGTTGTTGCCTCCAACCATGGCCATGTTCTTTATGAGCTTGACTATCGTAGCAGCCCGGTGCTGTATGGAGAGCTTTAATAACTACTTTAATTTCCCCCGTGTCACCTTCTGGTTGTCTGTCAGTGCAGGGGAGGCATAAAGGGCTGAATGTATAGTGTGACATACACAACACCGCAGATAAATCCTGTGTGCCTCGTTGTCATGGTTCCTCAGGGCTGTACATGCTATTATCTCACAGGGACCAGGATGTAAATTGTACCAGGTCTTTGTTTGCCTCTCCTCCCTCTCTCTCTCCATAGGCTCTCTGCTGTGTGCCAGTCCATTCTTGAGAGAAACATCTCCTTGATGCTGTTATGGTAGAGCTACTTTCCATCTTCAGAGGGAAGCACAGATGGTGCTGTGGAATATGTTGTCGACAACACACACACACACACACACATTCACTGCCACAAGGACACACACGGACAACATGCTTAGACACACAGACCATCACACACACACACACACGGTTTCTCTCTTTTAATGACCTCCCCAAAGAAACATTAAGGTGTGCTGCAGCCCTCCAGAGACCAGCTCTCCAGATGAGTGGCACAGTGTTTGTGTCCTGTCCTCACTGCTAAATATGCAACTGCCTGCAATCCAGCCCAGCCTTTCCCTGTGTCTATGCAGTGGCAATTTGTTCTGAAGCTCAACAAAAAAAGTCTGTTTGTGCCAGCAAGCAGCAGGACTTGGTGGTAGCTGCCATAGATTACGTAATCTCTCTCTCCCCTGTAGAACACTGCAGGAAGGTGCTGAGCAAGGCAGCAGAACTTTTTCATTGGAATATTTGCTTCTCACTCCTGCAGCAACATACAGTATTGTATTTATTGCCTTAGTTATTTGCAAATTGGAGGGCTGTAGACAGGCTTGGAACAACATGATTTGCAGAACAGCAATTACCTGCTGTAATGTGGATATACAGTCTGCAAACAAGAGTGTCTGTCTGTCAGTCTGTCTCTGTAAATGCCACACTCCCTGTGGACTGTCCGCCATTTTAGCTCTGCTCTGGCACTTAGTCATTTATGTCCTGGAACATTGTCACAAACACACACCAGTTCACTGCTGATGGTTTGTATACACCCACACATAATATTAAAGTGTTCAAATCTGTCACTACATAATGTAGAAGAGTCAAGAGCAAAGCTAGGGTAAATCATCTATTGTCAGGTAGCTTGGACACCATCAAGAATCACCAATTTGTCCCTTGTTTTTTTTGTTTTTTTAAATCTTTGTCAGTTGATGATGTATGTGGCATCCTTTTTAGCTTTTACCTTCACTGAGTTTGGAGTGTCTCTGCGATGCGGTGTTATTGATGGAAAGGCTGTGCTTCAGACATTTCCTCTTCTGTGTGTGTGTGTGTGTGTGTGTGTGTGTGTGTGTATATGCGTGATGGATCTCCTTGTCACTCTGCAGCAGCCAGTGGAGAGCTGAGCTGTGTGATGTATGCATTAGCAGGTCTCTCTGGCCCACTCACCCATCACATAACTGCACTGCACAGCCACAACCCAGCTGGTGAGGGATAAAGGTAGCATCCATGAGGCGAAGAAGTGACAGGAAAGCTCCTACCGGCCGTTTCGGTCGGTCTTGCTCCAGTAGCTGCTCTAGTTTAGGTCTGAGAGAGATACCAGATGCAACCAGACTAGTAGGGCTCTTAGTCAACTGCTGGTATGGTTACACCCATTCACACCCAAACGCAGTTTGTCTTAGCTCGCCTCAGTGGAAGACGGTAATAAATATTTTCCACAACCTAAAAGGCCAGCCTAACTGAATCCATCTGCCCTGTCACTCTCTCAGTTAACCGCACAAGCTTAAAGACTCTCTTGCTGTATCGCTGGCATGGCTGAAAGCTCTCATTTCGAGGCTGAGCTTTGAGAGTTCTGTCCATACTGCAGCTCTAGCTCCCTTCCTGCCTTGTCCTCCCTCTCTCTTTCTCTCTCTCCTCCCCCCCCCCCCCTCTCTCTCTCTCTCTCTTGCAAAGCTGTTACAGTATACCCCCCCCCCCCAAACAGACATTTTTTCAGTTTTATTACATCAGAGAAACATTTTCCTGATCTAACGACAGCCATCATTCCTCCAGTCTACTGGAGAATAGGGTACTGGGGGAAGGGGAGGGTGTGTGTCAGCTGGGTGCCAGGCAGAGCTTAATTCACCGGTCCACTCAGCCACACAATCAGGGGAGGCAGATGACACCATTTACTGTATTGACAAGCCCTGGTGTGAGTGGGAGTGAACCAGGAATAGAAGAGGAGTTTGAAGCCATTGGAAACACATTCTGACTGAGGCCACATTAAGATATACCACAGGTCTAGTAAACTGATGTGGTTGTTTGTCCATTGGCAGCAGGCACCATGAATAGGGGCACCACTGGTGGATTAGCTCAATCAAGTCATATGAACTAGAGCAGAGCGAGGCCATGTGCCCTGCAGTCATTCAAATAAGTGTAATTATGCAGATATGGATTTGGTATTTACACAGGTATGGACAGTGTGTAGGCCTAGTTTGTGTAGCTCTTACTCTGAGCTAGCCGTCACTTTAGCCCAGGGCTGTGTACTCTACTCTGCATATGAGCGACTAGATGTCTCTCAGTTGGAACTCTCCCTCTCAATGTAATGGAGCTCCACTATCTAGCTTTATGACTCAAGCTGTGGCTTTTCCCTCTGAAAGTTTCTCTCTGGATTTTTTCTCCGTCACAATGAAGTCGGGGAGGGGACTGTGGATCTGTCTCTGTATGTTAATGTGTTCGTATGTCACACATTGTATCTCAGACACCACTGGGACAATTTTTTACGAAACTTGGGTGAATTACGCGTCTTGCCATAGATATCCGGAATTTACAAAATGATATTGATTGGCCCAAGGAGGGTGCTGTAGTAAACAGCTGACATTCCAAACTTTGAACAAAACATACGCTCACCACTTCTCATGGTGGAGGTGGTGGAATGGTGTGGGGAATGTTTTCTTGGCACACTTTGAGCTCGTTAATACCAAAGTAGCCGCCATCTTGTTGTGAAATTTCTGTCTGTCCCGCCCCTCCATCAATTTTATTGTTTTTTTTGTCCCAACATGTCGCCCTAAGACCACAAATGATGTCTCTCAATAGTAACGTCTGCTACTATTACATGATTTCTTTTTCATACCATTTATACTTTTTGTGCTGTATCCCATTTTGCCTGAAATCCTATTAATTCGTATGGCCATTTGCTCTAAATGGGGACATTTAAAAATGTATCCACTTTTTTATATTTTAAGCTTCACACCTCAATTAAACTTAAACATGTGTAGATTGACTCCACTTAAATAAATTCCATTCAGAGTTTTGATGCTATTTAGATTTAAGCCTTTTTAAGTTGCATGAACGAACATGGGTTTCTATGATACATTCGACCTATACCTCCCGTCTTTAATCTATCCATCCTCTTTTTCATCCATCCATCCAACCAAACCAGTTTCTATCCATCTCTCATATATCTATCTTTCCCTCATCTATCTAACTTCATCTGTCTATCTATCTACAGTGTCTATCCATATAACCTACTCTCATCTATTGATCTACAATTCATTCATCCATCCAACCAACCAACCAACCATTCATTCATCCATCCAACCAACCAACCAATAAACCAACCAACCATCCATCCACCCAACCCACCAATCATACCATCTTTAACTGTATGCTCTACTAAACTAAGACTCTCACTTTCTTTCAGCTAACCAGGAAATCTATTGTCCAAACCATCTTTAAACTTTTTTCTACTACCAAAATAAGACTTTGCAAGTTTCTTCTGGAACTTCTTTTTCTAGTTTTGGACATATTCTCTCTTTCCCTCTCTCATTATTCCACAGGACATGTGTTCAAATAATTGTCATCAATTCACACAAGGAGGGGCACTGCATTGTTTGTAGGGGACAACATATTTACTGTTAGCTTGTTCAGTTATTTATAGACTTGTCCCAGTTGGACACTCAGCCTCCTCCTCCTCCTCCTCCTCCTCTGACACATCTAATTTTCATTCAGGACATGCTTGTGTAAAATGGTGGCGAGTTGTCATGGCAGCCTTTGGCCTTGCCATGGAGATGGGGCTGGTATTGGCTGTGACAGGCTGGGGGTGGGGGGTGGGGGGCGTTGGGGCGTTGGGGAGCTGTCTGTCAGGAGAGGTAGAGAAGTGATGGGAGCTGACAGCAGGAGAGCAGAGGAGAGCATGTTCAGCCTGCAGACTCACTGTATCTCAACGCTGGCTTCCCACAGGGCAGGGCTTATGCAACAACACACACACACACACACACACACACACAGGGGAAGGAGAAACCAGTGTATCCACACTAGACCCACAACCTTTCAGTTAAAAGTTACTGTATGATTCACTGCAAAAGTAATCTTTTTTTTTAATGGTGATTCAGTGTTTTTATGCATTCTCTGGCCTGTGTTTAGGACAGTCATTGACAGATGATACTGATCTACAGTAGGAATAGAATACGTGACTGGCATTGGCTGACAGCACAGCAGAACTTAGACGCCATGGCAACCTTTTAGCATGTCACCTCAGTAATTTGTTACATTGAGTTCTTTCAAAGCAATTTAATAAATGTTGCTCTCATGAAATAAATGCTTACCTTGTATATATGGCACAAATTGTACCCAAGTGCCGTGCTTTTAGATGACAAACATGCCAGATTTAAACATCCTGAATATCCTCAATATGTCACAGTTATACAGCAGCTTAACAGAGCTATGCTTAAGTGTTCCACTACTACCCTTGCTGAGGGAATCTATGCAAGTATGAGTGTGTGTGCGTGTGCGTGTGTTTTCCTTGTTTGACAGTTTTCCATGTATTCAGCAGACAGTACTTGACCTCATCATGTAGGTCTGGTTATCAGCCTATTAAGGGGGGCTCTCATTGATCAGCTGCAGACCTCCCCTCCCTGTGCCGTTGAGGCCACATTGAATGAAATATCACCTCAACTCCGTCACACACACACACACACACACACACACAGTCATTTAACCTTGATCAAAAGAACACAGTTAGAATATTGATTCCATGTTATAATGATCAGTGCTCATACTAACTGCTGGTGTGACACTCTCATGTAAACCATCATGTGCGTAGTAACTCTAGGGAAGTACCATTGAGAGTGACCTCTGAATGTTCCCATATATGTCCCTAACACTGCCTCTCAGTGGTTCTTATCTACTCCATCTGTATAGGGACACGTCTGATACTACTGATGAGGTTACTAACTGAGATAGTACTATTGACTGGCTGCTAGTAAATACAGTAAATAGGGGTGAGCTCATTATTGTGGTTCAGTAGTGGAGAAACAAGGTCTTTGAGAGGCCCAAAGTAAGCCTAGCTAGCAATTTCGGTTCAATCTACACTATGAACCGGATGACAGGAGTGGACATTGAGTCTGGCTAGGTAGGAAACTCTGTCTATAGACCCAGTTTAGATGACTTTAATTGAACTATCACTCACACAGATTTTCTATTATGTGACTTGAGCCAAATTGAAAATCATTGTGAATATCTGTTTGAGAATACTTGTTATCTTTCTGTCTGAATGACTCGGCATGTTCCCTCTTTTTTTTATTGTCATTTACAGTAATCAGTCAATTACGTGCAGTACATTGTTCCTATTCCAAGGCAGTCGCTGTGAAATCCTCCATAGTTGATTGTGGAAACATACTGTCATAATTCACTGATGATATCTTGAGAACGCTCCTCTGACCTATATCACTGCTGTATTGGTAGTATTAGTGTTATTATTTGGGAGTATTAGTATTATTATTTCCAATTTTTCATTAGGGCTATGACACAGTTAGGGTTAGTCAAGGTAGAGGAACCTTTTGGTGTCAGAACGGTACATCGTGTTTTGTATTTCCTCCTGTACTCAGGTGTGCTTTGACTATGGGAATTTGACTGTATTTAAATGAGGGCTAGAACAGAGAACACTGGTTCCATTCCAGCTAACGTAGCCCTGTGCT
This sequence comes from Argentina silus, assembly GCF_951799395.1. Classification (NCBI taxonomy): domain Eukaryota; kingdom Metazoa; phylum Chordata; class Actinopteri; order Argentiniformes; family Argentinidae; genus Argentina; species Argentina silus. The sequence continues at coordinate 9,064,233 of NC_139656.1, read as the reverse complement.
GAGCACTCTGGAGTGGGTGTGGGTGTGTGTTCTCTTCCTCCTGGGGAATTGTCTGTGTGTAGATTCGGTGGAGATACTTTGAATGGTCAGACTCGGTGTGTTTTTCTGAAGTAATAGAAGACGACCTGGTGAGGGCACACATGGCTTTCTTCTTCGAGGCTGCATGTGTCCTTCGCTCCATCATCTCATCACAGAATGGTAAGGCTAGGGTTATCTGTGTGTGGCTGTGTATGTGTGTTTACTTGTCCCTGTGTTCTTGGGGTTTTGTATTAGGTTCAGCTTGACTTGAAATTCTAGGAGTGGTGAAAGTTTAGTCCTCTTAGATACAGGGATGAGTGTATTTGGTCATTTCTCTAGAACTATAGAACTGCCCACTGAAGTTGGTGAGGCAATCCCTCCCTTTCCATGTTAAAGTCTTAACCTGTCAGTCGTGTCCCTCCGCGTTAAAGGTGCCTTGTCTAAACCCATCAGTGTCTCAGTGGAGATGCATCCACTCCTTTAGAACGATAATAACAGGTGATGAAGCCGCTCAACTGGAGATTCCATGAATCCCCTACTGACTCACATAGGAGCTGGATTGTCAGGATGAATCTGCTTGATCTGAACAGAAGCTGCTGTCTTTTAATAGCCTCTCTACATTATTAGTTCAGCAGCACTTCAGTTCTACTGTCAGTTTTGTTGTTAACTCACAAGGGTTTAGAACAGCTGAACCAGACACTGTTCAACAACATAGTGAATTTTAGTTGAAATGTTAATTTTGAGAAGAGCATGTTGCATAATATTGCTTGTGCTTTATGGATTGCACAAGTAAAACACTTCTGCTTCTTATCCTCTGCCTCTTCAACAGTATTACCAGAAAGGTGATTCTAAGCACACTCTTCCTCTCTTTCTGTTCCCTGTTTGTGTTCGTGACGTTTTATTTACATGGAGATATATACAAACTTTCTCTTCCTCCTGTCCCCTCTCAGGTCTGAACAATGATATTACTGCTACATGTTTCACACATGGCTGCTCTGCTGCATTTGAGAATGGCTGTAAACACATTATGAAGGCCTACAGTATTTTGCTGCTTGTTCTCCCTGTTCTTATACAGTAAAGTGTGTTTGAATTAGTTGTTTCTGACCAGATGTGTCTAATGCCAGTGTTTTAATGCCTCAGTGGGTCTAAGAGCAGATCTTCTGTTTGATGAGACAACATATCTAATGTAAAGAGTGATGTGCTTCTGCCTCAATAATTGCTCGATGTGTGTGCTCATTAGCCTAATCTAGCCAAGATTGATACTTGGCTATATGTGGGCTATATGTTGGTTAACATGCTGACTCTGCTGGAATGGCCGCAGTCACTGGCTGATGAGGGTTCTCACAATGTGCTTTTCTTTGGGGTTAACTTTATTTATTGTGGGGTTTTTTATTATATGGCTTGATACACAAAAGTTGTGCCATACAAAATCCACTTTTACAGGTAGGAGAGAGCCTATCTGGTTAACTTCACCTCTGGGGGTACTGACACTACACCTCTGGGTCTTTTAATCACCACTACCAGTCAGCCTCTGTTGCCATGCATTAGTAATGCAGCGCAGTGTTTTGTGGCACTGTAATGTGGTTATATATGGTGTCCCATTTTTATCTCCTTGACCTACACAGTTCTCCATGCCGATACACTTGGTCAGAATGCAGAGTATCAGACACGCAGGGTTTCTGGGAACTGGTCACAGTTGTCCTCTGGGTCTTAATGAGTGTTTCCCAGTTCCACAGGGCAACCGTATCTGTCACAGTTAGACTGAACTAATCAGGGTAATGACAGATAATCAGGAGAAATGATGACCACTTCCACACACTTAATGCACTCAGACAGATGCACTCACACACACACACACACACACACTAAACCATTAACACACATAAGGAGCTGAACAGACTCACACATATACAGAGCTGTTCTGAAGCTACCTGATTGCCATGAGCCTCCTACAAAACCTGTAGGAGGTCACTGCCTGATTGAACTGCTTGTTCAACAGACTGCTGTGCCAGTGGTCTCTCACTCCAGCTCAGGAAATCAGCCTAGAGAGAAGAGTGGAGATAAAAGTAAAGGCTGTGTGTGTGTGTGTGTGTGTGTGTGTGTGTGTGCGCTGCAGGCAGTGGGAGAGCAGAGACCCCGATGGCCTACATTCACCCTATTTTCTCTGCTGTTCTGAAGGGCCTTTACAGTCTGCACTCATCTCTCCCCTCACACTGGGTAGAGTATTAATCATCAGGGAATGGGTTTGCGGTGGCTGTTCTCTCGTTGCACACAGGCAGTAGTCGGGGGCTTACTTCCCATATGGTTTGTTTGAGCGCTGGGCTTGGGAATAGGCTATTAGGCCTATTCCAATGCCAGCGAATGCTTCCTGAATTCAACCCCACTCCCCCATCAAACTGCTATGAAAGTCGCTACTGTTGGCCTCACATTTATTAAAAATCAATGCTGACTAGAGTGATTTATCCAGTGTCATAAAAATTGCTGCACATGAGTATGAATGAAAGTTTTAGAGAAGGTTTAAGGCTTCAATAACCAGTGATGAATAAAGCATATGGAGGCTGGCCTCATCTGCCTCCCCATGACCCTCCACTGAGCTAACAGATGGCACCGTGTTGCATGGCAACACACGCTTGTGCCTGAGTAAGGGGACTTGATTGACAGATGGGCGGTCCAGTGGCTGTGTTGTCATCCATGTCAGAGAGAAACAGATGGGCTGATCCCACCCCTCTGGGCCCCCACCTTTGGGCTATATTGTCTTGTCACCTCTCAAGGGGAGTTTCAGCTGCAGTCTGACACCACTTTTATCTTTCAATTAGGACTCATTTGTCAGTGGTATCACAGCTAGATCCGTGCAAGGAGGAGAGGGTCATTCCATGTCAAATCAACAGACAAAAGAGGAAAACAATTTCATGCTTTATTCAGCTAATAGCAGGGACAGCGCCATCTTGTGGACATAATTTGGTACTATCGCACTGCATAATGGGACATTAGACACACAACTTCAATGATTAATACCTTTAGACACGGCAACCTCCAGATTACCAGATTAACCAGAAATACATAACATAGTATGAAGAAACAACAATCCAAGTCGCAGCTTCATATTACTTGTCATCCATAGAGAACTGATATTCCATACTGGCCGATAAAATCTTCTAAAGGAGGGGTTTGGAGTGTTCATAACTGACATTTGACCATTGTTTTGAATTCCTCATGTCTTAATCATTATAAGGTATGACTTCAATCCAAATCGGTTTTGGGATTTGAATTCTATTGAATATTGTATGACTCCCACAAAATGAAAATGGCCAATTAGGGTACAATCAATAATCTTGTTTCTCAGCAATTAAACTCTGTTTATACAAAATATGATGCAGGAATACTTTACTATTAACTACAGAAACCATTTTAGCACAATCTGAGATGGCTTGTTGATTTGACATGGGATGGCAGAGAGAGCCAGAGAGGTGCTTTCATCCAGAGTCATTATGGGCTTCTGTCTCTCAAACGCTCTCTCTCTCACTCTGCACAACAGAAGGTTCTAGACGTTCAGGGCTATGCTCAGTCTGACTTAATTGTCCTGCAGCGACAATGGGAAATCTGTATTATTTTGTGCTTATTCTAGTATTCTTTGCACAGGTATTATATGTATGACTATGTATTATATGTATGACTATGTATTCACACTAGTACTTCACACTGTGGTAGTTGTTAAGCAGACTCCGTCATCATTGGGCCGACACATTTCCCACAGTTGTTCCCCTCTGATGATGGAACAAGGCCTAACGTTTAGTTCCACTTTCACAGCGGCCCACTCCTCCTGGTCATGGTGTATAGTCACACTCCTCCTGGTCATGGTGTATAGTCCCACTCCTCCTGGTCATGGTGTATAGTCACACTCCTCCTGGTCATGGTGTATAGTCCCACTCCTCCTGGTCATGGTGTATAGTCACACTCCTCCTGGTCATGGTGTATAGTCCCACTCCTCCTGGTCATGGTGTATAGTCACACTCCTCCTGGTCATGGTGTATAGTCCCACTCCTCCTGGTCATGGTGTATAGTCCCACTCCTCCTGGTCATGGTGTATAGTCACACTCCTCCTGGTCATGGTGTATAGTCACACTCCTCCTGGTCATGGTGTATAGTCACACTCCTCCTGGTCATGGTGTATAGTCACACTCCTCCTGGTCATGGTGTATAGTCACACTCCTCCTGGTCATGGTGTATAGTCACACTCCTCCTGGTCATGGTGTATAGTCACACTCCTCCTGGTCATGGTGTATAGTCACACTCCTCCTGGTCATGGTGTATAGTCACACTCCTCCTGGTCATGGTGTATAGTCACACTCCTCCTGGTCATGGTGTATAGTCACACTCCTCCTGGTCATGGTGTATAGTCACACTCCTCCTGGTCATGGTGTATAGTCACACTCCTCCTGGTCATGGTGTATAGTCACAGTGTTTGTCCTCATGGCTTGCTGTCTCAGTGATCTTTTTAAGCCGGGATAAGCAGTGTTGTGTTAGAAGTGAGTTTTGTTCCTCTTGACTGGCCCTGACACTATTAGTTGCATAGACAGAGTGATGTGAGATTTTTCACTGTAAGGGCATGCTTGCATCAATGTGGGCATTGCCCATCCTTTTTTGTGTGCTCTTTACTGATGCCTCTCTCTCCCTCCCTCTCTTTCTCCCTCCCTCTCTCTCTCCCTCCCTCTCTTTCTCCCTCCCTCTCTCTCTGTCTCTCGTTCCCCTCACTTCTCTAGACTTCAACTATAACACAGACGGGTATGAAGGTGATGCTGCGGAGGATCGTAAATCCCAGGACGGCTCAGAGACCATGCCCTTCATTGACGAGTCCCCCACCATGTCCCCCCAGCTGTGTGCTCGTGGTCCAGACGGAGAGGCCATGTCCCCCACTCCCCCAGAGGGCCTGCTGCCTGGGGTGAGTCTCTCACACACTCCTCCTCATGATTAGTACTCTTTTTCAAACTCCAGTGCGTTCTATTACTTTTGTTCTGCAAACATCTGATTCATATTTTGAGAGTAATGTGGTCACATTGTGGTGCAGTACACTCAGAGAAAACAATGCCTTGTGGGTAATGAAGTCCTCCACTGCTGTATAATGGTACACATAACTGCTTAGGGTAACATCGTGACTTCCTGCAGCTTGCAGGCGGGTCTATGTAATTATCAGTAATTCATGACTCCAGTGTCGTATTCTTACAGTACACTGCAGGTGTTGCATTCACAACCTCAGGAAATGATGTTAGTAGCTAATGACGTTAGTTGCAATCATGCCTGACTAAGACACAGGATGTCAGGGCTCAGCAGCAAAGCCATTTATGGCATTGTGACTGTACGTGTTCACTATATTTAACAGGTATGACTGTAAGGGACAAGAACCGCATTCTTCAAGTGTAACGGGCTGATGGCTTTCTAAAGCGTAATGCATATAGCATAAGTCATCACACAAAATACTATTGTCATTCATATTCACATACTGTAGCAGGTGACAATGGTGCTGGTAGGTTAGTAGCAAGCTGTATGACAGGATGCTCTTCTCATCCCTTAAATCAAGATGTGTTAAAAGTGTGTGTGAGTGTGCGTGTGTGCGCATGTGTCCTCACTCTCTGAGAGCTTAGCGGGAGCAGAGTTGACCCCACCATGACCCTCACCATGAGTGTAAAAGGACAAAAGAAAAAATGATGCTCCAAATGCACGGTGCAGTGCAAAAGAGAAACACAGCATATTTTTTGACTTTGTGGCATTAAGATGCATCTTAGTTTTATAATTGATGCTGAATTGTCCAACAGTGCCAGTTGTTTTGTTGTGTTTGAGTAGCAACCATATCCAGTTCCCCGTGTAAGTAATGGGGCAGTCAATCAATTCAAATCAACAATTACTATGAGGTTAAAGTATAGATGCTCAGCTTCTATTTGATGGTATGTGTTTGTGTACATATTGGTTTCACCATAGAGAAATTACACTTTTTTACATTGTCCCCATATAAAATTTGAGCATCTCTACATTAACCTCATAGTAATTGTTTGATTTCAAAGCCAAACCTTTATGTATAATTTATGTATAAAACCATGTTTTAATTGCTTCACTGTCCCATTACTTACACAGGGCACTCTACATGTCCTACTTTTTTCATATTGTATATGAGCCAGTGGCTTGCCCCTTGTACAGCTGAAAGCTAATGGTACATCTCCATCTAGTGGACGAAATAAGAGCACTCATCTCCTCTGCAGTGACTTTTGGAGGGGGCTCATGGCAAATGGACCTGTTCCAGTATGACTCATATGACAGGCAGTAGAAAGATCACATGTGAATATGCACTCCTACCACAGACTCTAATAGAATGGCTCCCCACTCTGAACACAGCAGGCACGGCAGACTCCAGGGCTTAAGATTGGATGAATAACTAAATGTCTGCTTTTCTGTTTGTGGGACACACTGTTGGTCAAAACATTTACCAGTGCCAGGCAGACACAATTCTTAGAATTCAGGCCTCAGGCCTGTTGGTTAGGCAATACAGAGAATCCAGTGGTGTGTTGTTGTAAGTGTTGCCTAATGACCCAAGTGTTGTCACTGCACATGATGCACGGAATATGAGGCACATGATATGAGGCACATGATATGCAGAATATGACACTTATCTCTGGCTCAGTCACTCAATCCGCTCTGCTGTACTTTAGTAATGCTATTGTTGCCTTAGTAGTGTTGATATTCTCCTGCTTCTCTCCCGTTCAGATTCCATACTGACCATTGATGTGTCTACAGCACTCTGAAAAGGGAAAATTATCCACCCCATATCGAAACCTTTTTCCCTCTGACTTCCAAGATGTGATTTCCCTATTTCTTACATCAAATGTATTTATTGGATTGTATTACACAGCAGACAACACATACAATACAATCAAATTATACAATTGCACCATAAATGTAAAGACAAAATAAAAAACAGACAAATTACAACAACGCAAACAGGACTTAACTTAAGTTAACAACAACACCAAAAAGATAAAGCATAAATAAAAGGTGTTGAGTTCGATAATGGCCACAAGGGTTATAAATAATATCAGGTATCAAAGGTTTCATACATGGTCAGTCAAATATTCATTTGACCCTCGCAAAGCAAAACTACTCTTTTCCAGGTTCAAATCTCTAACCCATTGTTGGGTGGGGGGAGGGTCTGCTTCCAATGCAGTCAAATTGTGCCCTTTGAAAAGGGTCATCCTCACATTGAATATCAAAGAGCAGTAAGAGGGTTTTGATTCATAGGTCTCTGAAGTATGTTGGATATAGCATCAAATATAGAAGACTAGTAGCCTGAGAGCTTTGGACAGAACCAGAAGTGTGAGCCAAAGTTGCTAGGGAATCTATTACAGGAGGCATCTAACAATGGATACATCTTTGAGAGCCGGGATGATTTCCACCTCCGTTTCTAAGGGTGAAGGAAAACAAGACGTGCTTTATTATTTGGACTTTACATAACACTATTTGCTTAACTAAGAAGCGATGATTGAATGTTTTTTTTAGCACTTTGTTTGCAAAGACCTGTGCGACTTTATATATAGACATTTTCATAGATACTACATACAGTAGAGACTGATGGATAGTGTTAGTATTGGACAGAGGAAGGTTCTCCTCACAGGCATGTGAAGGCTGTCTGTAAGTATAGTCTCTTCTGCTAACCTCAGAGGGAACCAGGGAGTATGAGGGGAAAACCAACACTGACAGTTATTTGCTAAGTCACCACCCTGGAAACATACACTCAGCACAACAAACCACTCCAGTAGGAAAGTGTGTGTGTGTGTCAGACTGTCCATCTGTGATGCTATTGATGTGAATGTGGAGTAAGAAGCCTTTATGTCTTCTGTTACACTCAATGATTTGACACAGCATGGCAATGATAACACTCTAACAACCGCAGTACAGACACAGGCCTGTGGCTCTAGCGTCGGATTTCCTGGTGGTTAGAGAGAGACAGAGGGAGAGAGAAAGAATACGACTGGAGGAGGTTAGCAGAGTGGGGGTGGGTGACACTTCCTCCATACTGGGTCATGTGACCTCAGGGTCAGGAGGGGTGAGAGTGGGGGTGACAGGTCATGGGAGGTGTTCGTTCACACACACAGCCTGGGTGAGAAAAGAGTGTCTGTGAGTCATCATTGGGAGCCTTGTGTGTGTTTGAGTCTGATGGACTTGTGTCTAGACTGGGCCTTTAAAACATTTACAGTCAGTTTCGTACTACTACCCAGCCCTGTTCATTAGTTGTCATAAAGGTTTCCACTGCACATGCTCATAGTATAAGGGATGGAGCACATGTCACATCTGATTATCGAGGCAAAAACTGCTTATTTATATTACATATAAATATATATGCATTCATCTTGTTCATATGTGTTAAGGGTTTCCTTGGTTACTCACAAAGCCATTGTATTTGTATGTAAACTTTTGTAATTATTATTATAGTATTGTTTATAAACCAGGATCCATTCTAGAAACTGCCTCTTAGACCTGTAATTAGACGCACCCACTGTATAACAGTGTAGAGTGTCTGTAAGCAGAGAGAGAGAGGGAGAGAGAGAGAGACTAGATAGGAAGAGAGAGAGAGAGACTAGATAGGGAGAGAGAGAGACTAGATAGGAAGAGAGAGAGAGAGACTAGATAGGAAGAGAGAGAGAGACTAGATAGGAAGAGAGAGAGAGAGACTAGATAGGGAGAGAGAGAGACTAGATAGGAAGAGAGAGAGAGAGAGAGACTAGATAGGAAGAGAGAGAGAGACTAGATAGGAAGAGAGAGAGAGAGACTAGATAGGGAGAGAGAGAGACTAGATAGGAAGAGAGAGAGACTAGATAGGGAGAGAGAGAGACTAGATAGGAAGAGAGAGAGAGAAAGACTAGATAGGGAGAGAGAGAGAGAGACTAGATAGGAAGAGAGAGAGAGAGACTAGATAGGAAGAGAGAGAGAGAAAGACTAGATAGGGAGAGAGAGAGAGACTAGATAGGAAGAGAGAGAGAGAAAGACTAGATAGGAAGAGAGAGAGAGACTAGATAGGGAGAGAGAGAGAGACTAGATAGGGAGAGGGAAAGAGAAAGAAAGCAAGCCACAGCGAGAGGAGTGTATGCCCTGTGAGGAAGTGTCTGCGAGTTGTGCTCTCTGGCCATTGCTGTGAGGGGGGAAGGAGGGAGGGAGGGAGGGAGGGAGGGGGGAGGCCTCATCGACAGAGGCGGAACAGTGACACACACCAGGAAGACAGATGAGGAAGGGGGAGGGGAGGGGTAGGCGGGGCTCATGTCCTTGTGTGTACGAGTGGGTCTCTGTACGCACAACACCAGGAACAGCTCAGTGAGGTGGAGCTCCTGCTAAAGCCTAGCTGACCCTGAAGGAGAAGGAGGAAAAAAAACGAGAGAAATACAGACTGAGGGAGAGCGAGAGGATTTGAATAGAGAGAGAGACATTAACGTCAGAGTGCTCAGTAGTAGAACGGGGGCTCTGGGGGGTTGAGGGCCCGTAGTCTGGCTGCACAGGAGAAAGGACTGATGTGTCCAGGCAGACCCAGGGAAGCCTGAAGAAGGGACAGAGGGAAAGAGAGAGTGAGAGAACAGGCCCTGTGAGGACCATGGAGGAGGAGGAGGAGGTGTTGTGCTACTTGGACAAAGTGCTGGAGGATGAGGATGTGTTTGAGTATGGAGAGCTGGACCTGGAGAGTCCCCTGACTCCTGGAGACATGCTGATGACTCCAGTCCACCGCCAGTTTAAGGTGAGAGTCTGGTCTGAGACCACTGCATCTCTTCAAGCAGTGGAAATTAACTTTGACCCAGAGAAGAAACTGCCAACACACTGCTCTCTGCTCACTCACACACAGGCTAGGTCTGTATGTTTGGCTAAAAATAGCCACAAAGAAAGTCTTATTGGTTTCTTTTCACAGCATGGCATGTTACCTGTGTGTGTGTGTGTGTGTGTGTCTGTGTGTCTGTGTGTCTGTGTGTCTGTGTGTCTGTCTGTGTGTGTGTCTGTGTGTGTGTCTGTGTGTGTGTCTGTGTTCGTGTTCTTTCCCCGGTTCAGCGTGAAAGGTGGTGATGTGCTCTGTGGACCAGAATTATTATGCTCATGTCTGTGTTTGCTTAAAGGGAAGGAGAGAGAGTTGCTGTTTGTGCTTTCCCTCATGCAGTCATGTGTCTGACAGGCAGCCTATTGCTGTGTTCCTACAGGTTGAGGTGGTCTGATAAAGAAGGGCAGTGCTGATCTTGGCCTGTCTCTTATCAGCTCTGTTATCGCAGAGCCTGACTCATACCTGTAGACCTGAGAACACAATTCAAGATGACTCTCACAAAGTTATCTGTATACCACCTTATTATTGAGACACAAACACAAACTCAGGCAAACTCTAAAGAACTAAAGTTCTTCCAGACTCACAGTAGCCTTCTGTACTGTAAGTGAAGGGGGGAAAAAAGGAAAATGTTTCCTCAGCCTGCTGTGACATGTTTACCAGTGTGTCATTAACCTCTCCACCACACACACACACACACACACACACACACACACACACACACACACACACACACACACACACACACACACACACACACGGCATGGGAGTTAAAGTAGGATATGTATGCACTCTGTAAAGGCACACTTCTCTGTGTTACTACTACTGTGTGAGTGAATGTGTGTTTGGTTGTGCCTCTGCAGTACATCCCCCAGGACGTAGTATGAAGTATGTGTTTAGTGAAGGGCTGTCAGGGTGACGTCAGTGTCTTAGCTGCGGTCTAATGAAAGAGTGAGTGCAGACCTCTGTACAAACACTGTCACCTCAGAGAGCCTGGCAGTAGCAGCCTGCAGTAGCAGAGCCACATCTACAGAGTGAGAAGTGCTACGTAATGGTAAACCTGTCAATTGGATCCGGTGTCGGAAGTGTGGCATTAACACATGGATGAAAAGCAGTGGCGGCGTATCCGTTTCATTTCTGCTGTTCAATAAAGCAACACCACAGGGTTTCCTGCATTTCCTCTTCATTGGGGCAACCTGTCATAATCCAGCCTTCTATTATATTTGATAGAAGAGCACCACTCAGCAGTTTTGGCCCATGCTAACAGGTAGAGACGGATGTTCTCCTGTCCTCATATCTGAGGTAGTGTTGGTTTGGGCTGTTCTTTGCAGCAGCTGCAAGACAGTACAACCTCCTGCCCTTGACGGGGCATCCTCCCATCTCTGTGATGTCAGGAGTGGGACCCGGGAGGGCAGCGGGGTGAAGAAGCTGAAGTCACTGTGCTCTCCCCATTCTCCTGCCCTTCTCTTATCAGGCAGATGTGTTACTGTTAATAATTAATCCGTCTTCTGCCCTTTGGCTTCCTCAGGACAGGCACTTCTACACATGATTTCACCTGCAGTATGCATTGAATAGAGAGAAAACAATTCCATGTTTTAGGTTTCAGGGCTATTGACTTGCATGCACACAGGTTAAGCATGCAGGCTTTGTTTCATTCATCCAGCTGGTGCTGTATAGTTGAGATCAGCCTTTGTAACAGTTGTGAGTTTGAGATGATTTCATGATTTACATATGTTCTGCCTGAGAAATAGCAACTTACTCCAACATGTTTGTATGTTTGTTCTTTACCACGTTTGATTGAAGGAGATGCACGATCATATGTGTATTACACTGACATTTGTGAAGTTGATCCTTGAGTCTTGGGTGTGGTGAAACACAGTGTAACAGTAATATGTTACACTGTCAAAAATGTTCATTTTTCCTCATCGTCAGTGTGAATACATTAAAAGAAAAGCCTGTTGTTTTGACTGTTCTCTGGCTTACAAGATATTAGTCAGCTGAGGACAACTTCCCTATTATTGGAATGATACAAGAACTGTCCCCTTTACGCATCAATTTAAAGAGTCTGTTTCCAAGGGAAGCAAACCCTTTAGATGTTATTCAGACGTGTTTGAATTACAAAATAAATAGCCAGCATTATCACTAACATAGCATATAGCTGATTCAATCTACCATGGCAATCATATGTGTTGAACTATCTTTGTGTAAGGGGGCTTGCATTGTCATGAGTCAATTGATTAAACAAAAGCACCTGTGAGCCCTCCTCTACCTAGGTCTGTCGACCAATCTGCAGCCATTGTGTTCTTTGAATGTATTTCATCTATTCAAGCCTGTGTGGTACTTTCTGAGAGGCTATGCACACACACACACACACACACACACACACACGCACACACACACACTATGGGCCCATGATAGACTGACACCTCTCTCTCTCTCTCTCTCTCTTGTCTACAGGGAGACATAGAGAAGGGTCTGGAGATGAAGAAGCTGGTTCTGTCTGGCTTCCTGGCCAGTGAGGAGATCTACATCAACCAGCTGGAGGCCCTGCTACTGGTGAGACATCTACCCTTCTCCTTACTGTATCACAGCCTCTTACTCACTGAATGACCACTCAGTGCATTTAACCTTAACCTTACCTCACATCCTCACACACACACACACACACACACACTATCAAGGACATGCAGCAAGGACATGCAGCCCTGTCCCTTCCTCTTCCCTCTCTTTATATATCATATTGCTATATGTAGTGATGACTGAGGCCAGTGAGCTTGTACCACATTGAGACTCCTATTACAACTCCATAAGAAACTGGCTTTAAAAAGCACACAGAGTTGTGCAGTATTAGTTGTGCCTCTGCAGGCCTTGACAGCTCAGTTAGTGTGTTGGTGATTAGTGGTCACATTTAGAACCGGACAAGGCGTTTCCTGAACCAGTGAGCACAATGACTGTCTCCCCCACGCAACTGCACTACTGTATGTCATATCCTGTCTCTCGTTTCACCTTGAATCTGTTTACAGTGCAGCTATGTCACTTCATTAGCAAGCGTTGTGGTGTAACAGTAAACTGGGCTTGTGCTCTCCAACCAACTAAGCATGATACTGATAATCTGTCTGACACTACTCCAAACCTCTCTTCACACTCATGTAGGCGCCTTCCACTGTACTGTATTGAGCTACTGTACTGTCATGGCAAATTCAGTTCACCGTTTTTAGCATGACAGCACCTCAATGAGGGTGGAGGGTGACATAGTGGACTAGTGCCCTGTGGTTTCGGGTACGGTTCATTGTGACATCAATGAACTGAGGCTCAATGTGGCTCTCAGAACGGTCTCCACCCTCACTGCTCTTACTTCCTCTTTCCTTCAACAGAACAACCGACTGTCTCACTGTATGACACACACACACACACACACACACACACACACACACACACACACACACACACACACACACACCTGAGCCTTCTATGAATCCGTTCTCTTCAGCAGTAGATGTATTGCTGTGACTTCCTGGGCAAGGGTAGGGAACTGTGTGTGTGTGTGTGTGTCCTGATAAAGTCCTGTGGGCCTGTCTGGCGACACACACCAGGTCCATTTCCTGGTTGAGAGGTGATGAATGGTGGTTCTGTTTATCTGCTGTGGCTCGAGCAGTGCCATTCTGCCCAGACACACTGTCCACACACACACACACACACTATCACACTCAGGGATGGGTTCTAGATGTACTGTAGGCTACAAAGTACAGACAAGCGTTCCAGTATCCTGAATAAAATCCAAAATGAGAACCGATATCACCAGTGCTGACTAGTGTCAGCAACAGTTTTCTGGGATAATTTATGTGGTCTGTAATCTCGATCTGTGTGTATTCCCCAAAATGTTTCTGAGGAGGGGCACAGAGGGCCATGAATCATCCAGGAATGTATGCTAGACACAACCATTTTCTATTGAAAAACAGCTTTAGGTAGGGGGGTGGTGCTGCCTGGCACCTCCCATTCTGGAAAGGTATAAGTAATGGTAGGGGAAACAGTGGTCTAGAGTGCTGTGTATTCTAACCTAGTCTCATTGCTGGAACTGGAGTTACATTGGGCTCATTCTCTCCCCCCTCTAGTCTTTGGTCATGCTGCAGTGCTCTAATGTCAATGAAGGACTGTTTCTGCCCATTGACCAGGACAGGGAACATCCTCTGGAATTCTATTGTTCTTATGCTAAATGTTCTCTACGCCAACTACAGTCTTCTTATGCGACACAAACACACACACTGTATGTATGTTTGTGTGTGGGTTAGGTTATGTATATATTGTATATGTACATCCTGTGCATGTATGGGTTCCTCTACCACAGTAGTAGCATGTGGTCATAACTCTCCCTGCCTGTGTGTCTGTGCATGTTTCCAGCCCATGCGTCCCCTGAAGGCCACAGCCACCTCCTCCCAGCCAGTGCTGACCATCCAGCAGATTGAGACTATCTTTTACAAGATCCAGGACATCTTTGAGATCCACAAGGAGTTCTACGACGCCCTCTTTCCCCACATCCAGCAGTGGGACGAGAAGGTCACAGTCGGACACCTGTTCCAGAAACTGGTAAGACTGACAACACCGTGGTGAGGTTTCAGACAGTACTGGAGGTCCTCTGTCTCTCTCTCTTCTTCTGCTTCTACTCCTCCCCCCCCCCCCCCCAGTGCAGTACATGGTTGTTAATGCGAGGTAATGTCTCATTAGGCCCAGTCTCCTGGCTGGATCATTCCGCTCATTAAATCCCAATGTGTGTGTCCTGATTGGGTTAGGAGGGTTCTAACTTTCAGAATGATGGTCACTAAAGAAGTTAGTGCTTCCTATGTGATACAATACTACACTGTGACAGTAGCACAAGGGAAACTGATAATGTGGTTTAGAACAGTACTTTTTAACATTTACCTGTGAACGCCTGCGTCAGTACAACAGTTTTAGGTTTTTATAAAAAATACCTTGACTGTATGTATGGCTATTTTGATAGGATGATGCAACCACGTTGTGGTTCACATGTGATTTAGTAAGCTGAATTGACTCATACAAGATGTCACTGCCTGAAAGACATAAAGCTGTCTCATCTCAAGTCAAATCTCAAACAGGAGTCGTCATACTCGTATTTGTATTCGTTTATATGACTTGATTCTCGCATCCGGATGATACTCTTGATCGGAAAACCGGAGAAAGTATTTAAATGGTTAAAATTATGGGGGTGCGTATTGTGCGCAAGTTGAAATGTGCCAGTCGGTCACAACCGATATTCGCAAACGTAAGGCAAGGGGCTAGCGGAGATATAATGACAGACTGAATCGATAAACTGTTGATAACTGACGCATTAAATCAAATATCAATAGTTGTATTTATTATTGTACAATATTACCACAGTTTCAGAAGTTATGTGCTTTGACCTGAGATACACAGACTGCTGCACGCTGCCTTCGATCGAACTGTCTGTCTGAGGTGAACTAGTCGACATGCGGGAAGGGAGGAGGGCACAGCTTGCAGTTCAATGCTCTGATCCAATCATGGCAGCAGGCACATCGCACACCGCACACATCTCCCCTTCGTTACTAGACAGTTTAACTGGCCAATGGCGTACTTATTTTGTAGATCGAAAGGAATTCTCTCCGATTGGATATCTGAAAATGATCGGATGACACCCGTATCCGGAAAAATGCCCAAAATCCGCAACGACTAACGTTTTTCTGAGTACTCTGCACACCCCTACACACAAACACATGCTACTTCTTTGGAGGAAATTCACTATTCCACACACACACACACACACACACACACACACACACACACACACACACACACACACACACACACACACACACACACACACACACAAAGATGCTGAGCAGATGCTAATCCCAGTGCAGCAGTGTAACAGTGAGAATATTGTAGAGCCTGACTATGACCACAGGAGTCCACCGCCCAGTGACATCCATTAGCAGAGTCATCCACTCCCATATGGGCAGCGTGTGTGTGCTTTTGTGTGTGTATGTGTGAGTGTGTGTCGCGTGGCAACTAAACATTTAGACAGGCTCATCTGTGCGGGAGCCTCAAACACAGTGTACAGATGGTGGCATAATTACACAGCACACTCCCTGCTGCTCCCTGTGTGGGGCACAGAGGGCTTTGGAAGAGCTACAGAAGAAACACAGAGGAAAAGTAACAGAATCAAGAAGAGAGAAGAGAGTTAGTGTTCAAACTCAGTCCAGTGCCACAGCAGAGGGAAGGGCTCAGCTGCAGTATGGAGTCAGACCAATTAATCTCCATCATGTCTGTCTTTCTTTCTTTCTTTCTTTCTATCGCTCTCTCTGTTTTGCTACTGTTCCCCCTCTATTTATCGCTTTCTCTCTCTACCCACCATTTTCCCTCATACCCTCATTCTCATTCTCAGTCCAGGGTGTTGTTCTTCCAAAGCGCCCAGCACCTGTGATACCCCTGATGGGGGAGCAGGTGCCAGTGATGTCATGTTGCTAGGAGACAGACCGTCTTTGCCATGGTGACTGATTGTGTCAGAGAGTTCTCAAACTCTCTTAATCCACAGAGATGGGATAAGGGATGAGTACAGGGGAACGTCATTGAATCAAACAGAAGATAACGCAACTGTTAATACATTAGCATTACAGTGAGTGTATCTATATTAGTGCATACAGTATCTATCCTAGTGTATATCTAGCTAAGCATTTATGTGTTCATATACACTATGTGGGTTGAAATGAGTGTTACTATCTTACTTTTCTAGCTCTATGCATGCTTCTTTTTCCTGCTTTGTGATTGTGAGATGCAGAGTGAGATTGTCAGTGGGGCAGAGAGAGAGAAAGAGTATTGATCTCCGTCCTAGTCTTTGCCGAGTCCTGTGGGGCCTTATGGTTCCTAGACTTCTCCCCTCCAACAGTGAGCGCTGCTGCTGTTACATCACACCACAAGAGCTGGGGGAGGGGGGAGGGGGGGCGCAGAGCCGGTCTAACAAGATCTCATTCAAGATCTAATTTATTCCTCAACCCCTATCTCATTTCAAAACTCTAACAATGTCTATACAACTCTCTCTAGCCTTGGCCATAGCTGTTTAAGTGTGCATATTCATGCCCAGGCCCACTCCTCTCATTAACATGCATAGAAAGAGCCAGTGACTGGGCTCCAATGAGGAAGACAGGGCCCGCAGCAGGGAACGGCATTGTGGGAATGTGATTAAACTCCGGCCCAGGGAGAGCGAGGTAACCATCGTGCTGGAGCAGATTAAAGAAACCCCAGACCACATTCATAGACTCTGCTCTTGCACAATAGCTGCTCTTCATGTTTAAGTGGAGTGCTTATTCAAAAGGGCTGAAAATTAGAATTACAGCATTTTTTAACCACCCCTTGACCAGGGGGTAGAAGACGTTAACCCAACTTCCATCTATCCACATAATTACATGGAGTCCCTGCTCAATTTCATATGCCCTTCCTCTCTCAATGTTAGGATTTGGGATATATGCCCTGCATTGATATTCCATGTCCTCTCTGTTGTCCTACAGGCTAGCCAGCTGGGGGTGTACAAAGCATTTGTGGACAACTACAAAGTGGCGGTGGAGACAGCAGATAAATGCTGCCAGGCCAACATCCAGTTCCAGAAGATCTCAGAGGTAGGTCATCACTCAGTCCAATGTCTCACCCTGTGCACCACCTGGGAATACCGCCTTAGTAAGGCCGGTGTGCTCCCTCCAACATCCTCATATAGAAGTACTCATCTACTTGTTTTCAGTTGTTGTGAAATGGTTATATTGTATATTAGACCTCAGTTAACAATGACACCATTGATGTATTGCAGCTACAGAAATTCACTTGCTCACTAAACTGCTTACTTGGCCCCATCTCACAACACACCTAAACAGTTTGGTCTTCATTTCCCTGTGCATCAGGAGAGGAGTTGCGGGTGCTGTAATGTGCCCCCATGTAAAGAGTTGTCTGGTTCTGTATGGATCTGTGTTTCTACATCTTCTGCAGTTTACTGCAGCCCCATTCCTCTTCAGTAGTCCTCTCAGCTCCACTCAGCCAAGGTGGCAGTGGGCAGGAGATACACACGTGTGTGTGTGTGTGTGTGTGTGTGTGTGTGTGTGTGTGTGTGTGTGCGCGCGTGTGCGTGTGCGTGTGTGCATGTGTCTAGTGTGAACAGGTGAATGAAGGATTGTGAATGGGCCTTTTATGTTTTAATGGCTCTAATGCACTATTAACACAAAAAAAACCTTTTCTTCCAGAACCTTAAAGTAAAGGGTCCAAAGGACTCCAAGGACAGTACTTCAACTGTCACTATGGAGGGTAAGTGATGAGAAAGTGATGTTTTCAATTGTGTGCGTGTGCACGCATGTGTGCGTCTGTATAACTGTGTGTGTGTGTGTGTGTGTGTGTGTGTGTGTGTGTGTGTGTGTCTGCAGACAGACCAAGGCTGCTGTGTCTCTTTAAGGCTCCTCATCACTGCCCCTTCTGCTTGTGTATGCAGCAGCAGGCTTAGGGAGGCAAGGCTGTGAGAACAAGTGCGTGTGTGTGTGCGCGCGAGCACACTACTCTCTTCCCTCCCTCCCTGTCTCTCTCTCTCGCTCTCTTTCTCTCTCTCTCTCTCTTGCTCTCTCTCTCTCGCTCTCTTTCTCTCTCTCTCTCTGGCTGGTTATGGGTGCTGGAGGTGGGCTGAGAGGGGAGGCAGAGAGAGCAGAGGGGGGAAAGTGACATGGAGATCCTACTGGTCCTCAGACTGTGCTGTAACTGCACATACGGTAACGCCTGCATGCTGGCACTACCTTTATAACTGAAACACTGGAGTGTGTATTGAGAAGCTGATTCTTAGTCTTTTTTCAATGTTTATTGAAAGTGCAGTATATTTTTTGAGCATTCTGTATGTAAGGAGGTCTTGCCTGGTTTTGTGAATATGTGACAGTGTGTGTTGTAAAGTTAGGAGTGTGTGTTTCTGGTGTGAGAGCCCTTGCAGTCGATATAGCTTCATCCAGGTCAGTTAATGAGCTGTTTGGTATTCTGGGGGACTGTGTGAGACAGGCGCTGATCTCGCCAAGTTTTCAATATGCAATGATTTCTGCTCTGCTGTTTCTGGTTTTACCTTATGACTTGATTTTGTGTCAGATTTTGGGTACTTGTGCTTGTGTGTCTCTGAACACTCATCTCTAAACGTGTGTATGTGTGCATGCGTGCTTGCACACGTGTGTGTCTCTCTCTAGTGTGTGCAGGTGAAGGTGTAGTTTCTTTTGAAGTTTCTGTGCCTCTGTGAGGTTTGCGGAGGGATTATCCTCTTGGATATTGTAGCTGGGTCTGCTGTCATACTGGGAGAGTGACAATGCTCAGACAATGCTCACCTTCTACCGGGCAGTGGTTTAGGGAAGAGAGATGGGGAAATAGATTAAGGAAAATAGAGAGGGGGTGAAGGAGATAGGATGAGCTCTCCAGAGGTGCGATTGATCCAGTGGATGGTGCTGTGTTTGTAAGCAGGGCATGTTCAGCCTATATAAGCCAGGGCTGGAGATTCCAGACTATTCCCGATACAGCAGACTTATCTATTCTACAGCATCACTACGCCACTCTCATCAGAACGTTTCGCTGTGTGTGTGTGTGTGTGTGTGTGTGTGTGTGTGTGTGTGTGTGGTGGCATTGCTCAGGCAGGTTTGTGATTGGGCTAAACTATGACAGAGGGCAGATCAAGGAAATGAGAAATAAATAGAGAGATGTGGAAATAGAGATATGAATATATGCAGCACATACTAGAGCATACAGTCTGCTTGTGTTGTCTAGTTGAGCCCACAGTCTTACTTGCACACACACACACACACACACACACACACACACACACACACACACACACACACACACACACACACACACGCCTTATTTAACACCCTCGGTTTAGCACACCTGATTAAAGCAGTTAAGCTGAGCAGGTAGTTCCATATTCCCTGAACAATCTCCTTAATTAGAAAACATAAAGTGACCAATTCAAATTACATTGTGTGTGTCCATATCAGCTCTATTGTTTTAGCACTGGGCTGTTTCAAATTCATCAGATGTGGATACAAATGCTGCCAGGCTCCCCTGAGACTGTGTGCTCCAGTGTTGATAATCCCTGTTTTCTATTAGCTCTCTCTCTCTATGCTCTCTCGCTCTCGCTCTCTCTCTCTCTCTCTCTCTCTCTCTCTCTCTCTCTCTCTCTCTCTCTCTCTATCCTCTCTTTCCCTCCTCTCTTTCCTCTTTCTCTCGCCATTATATTAAAGCGACTTTCACAGTCCACAGACAATGTTCACAAACTAATTTCAGTTTCCCTCCCCAACCTCCCAGCCCCGGAGCAGAGCTGACCAGTAGGACTGACCACAGTCTGGACCACAGGGTTTGTTCATTTAAGGACAGATGTGGTCATTTTGATGCTGTACACACACAGCAACAATAGCTTATAAATCTTATACGTATCTGACAAAATAGTCCAATGCTCACTAAGATCTCTCCCTTACCCTCTACCTCTTGCCCTCTCTCTCTTTTTTCCTATTCTCTTTTTCTTCCCCTTCTCTCCTTCTTCCCCCCCCCCACTGCCCCTCATCTCTGTCCCCCCCCCGCTCTCTGAGTTGGCGTAGTAGGCGCAGGGTTGGCATTGCCCAGAGGAGAGGGCAGAGAGGGAGCTGGCAGAGTTGTGTGTACCCGCTGGCTCAGTGCTTTAGAGCCAGTGTCCAGCCCGGGCTCTGACCCAGATAGTCCCTCACAGAGTGACTTTCCACAGTGGCCACTTTCCACAGTGGTCGAGTCACGACCATTGAGTCACGACGGCTAGCAAGCCAAGTTAGCTATATATCTATCGATCTATCTTTCATTCTATATATGTTTTTTTCTATATACAGTTGAAATCAGAAGTTTACATACACTTATGTTGAAGTCATTAAAACCACACGAACATTCCACATTCATTTTCTCTGTCTGGATTTTTTCAAATAATTATTATAAATTCAGTGTTAAATTAATGCTTACAGGAATCTCCCAGATTGTTATTCTAGCCAGTATCTTCAAAATGTAAAAAAAAAAAAAAAAAAGAACCCATTTCAAACATGATCTTGTAACTTTACCATTTTAAAAAGTGGTTGCTCTTCAAGGATATGAGTTATAACAAATTAGTGATTCAACTGGGAAGTTGTTGAATGGGTGGGTTCATGCTTTAAAGTTTTATAAATCGCCACTTATACAATGCCTCTGGCGAAATTTACGAGGAATTTGAAAGTGGACACAGGAAGTATATGAGCTCCTGTCCGTCACATTGTCACGGCGACCTTGAGCAGGGCCCATCACAAACACCCCGCTATCGGTTCCCGATAATCAGCAGTCCTCTCTCTCCTCCCCTCCCCTCATTCTCTCATCTTGTCATCCTCCCTGGCCCCCTGTGATCTTCTGCTGTCTCAACTCCACTTTTGTCTACTCGGCATGGTCCACGCGTCCTTTTAGATCAAGGGAGATAAGCGATATCAAATCAGAAGTCAGTCCAATGCAGTTGGGCTGTTTTAATGAGGCAATGTGAAGGACAGAGGCGGTGGCGGGGATGTTGAGTCCATGCCTGAGCCTGGGCATCTAGAGAGTTGTCACAGGAGAAGTGTCTTTTGTAACTCTAACCTACGTCTGTCTAGATAGCATGTCAAGGTTCGTTCTAAACTCCCTTCTTACACACACACACACACACACACACACACAACACACACACACACTAAGATTCACAAACATGCTCATTAAAGCCATTCATTTCCAGTGGAATGTATGCAGATCTTGTAGTAAGTTAATTCACACAAAAGGCAGTGGGGTTCATTCATCGAAGACGGAGAGAATACATTATTAATGAAGGCAGGGATGGAGGGAACAGAAGAGAATAAGAAATTCTCGGTGGTTGGAGCTTTGTACAGTAGGCAGCCTCTGACACGTGTGTGTGTGTGTGTGTGTGTGTGTGTGTGTGATATTGTAGGTCCTGTAATATGGAAGATCCCATTCGATTTCTTCATTCCTCCTTTTATTTTTCTCAATTCCATCGGAGGTGAGAAGAGTGAGGTGGGGAAGAGGGAGAGATTGATCAAAAGATAGAGAGAGAGATTGCTACGTCTTTACTGTAGATGTAAGGAGTGATCGTCATATCGATAAGTGTGCGATATCTTAGTGAGAGATCAGAATCATGTCATTACCAGAGCTCAGTGGAAATGACAGACATTTCAACAGAGGCTTGGTTTTTTTTTACCCTCTATCATCCTGCCCAACTATATTTCTCTCTCTGTCTCATTCTCCATCTCTGCTAGTTCTCTCTCCACTCTTGTTCTCACCTGCTGTATCAGGTTCTCACCTCTCATCTTACCTGTCGGTCGTCAGTCCCACAGGTGCTCTCTCTCACAGCTGCAAAACCTCCTGGGAAATCAGCCTAGTGTGACGCGTCTGATTTGTAGCTGTCAGTTAAAGAGAGAGAAGTGCTATGTAACCAATAAGGCAGCTATAGGGGCTCCGAGGTGCAGAACATGTTAAACGTGTGTGTGTGTGTGTGGTGGTGGTGGGGGGGGGGGGGGGGGGGGGTGTTAGGGTTAGGGTTGGGGGGCTTTACTTTAAAGAAAAGTAAAGACCTTGACTCCACTCATACACAGTGTGGATGGACTCCCTCCCCTCTGCAGTACAGAAACCATGCATTCTGCTTCAACCACGTATCTGTTTGATATGAGAAGTGCAGCGGGGGAGAGTGAGTTGAATAAGCAATGTGGACAGAGTCAGGCACTGGTCAGAGAGGTAATGTGAAGTGAGTCGGAGTGATTCTGCAAACTTGTTTAGCAGTTGAACTTCTGTTCCTTCTTGGAGTGAGTGTGTGTGTGTGTGTGTGTGTGTGTGTGTGTGTGTGTGTGTCACTGCATATACACTTGAGTGTGTAGATGATAGAAATGTCTGCCCTAGGAAACCTTTTCCCAGCCAAGCGTGTAATAGGATTTTTGACTTGTGCTTTTCTGCATTGTGTGTGTGTGTGTGTGTGTGTGTGTGCGTGCGTGCGTGTGTGTGTGTGTGCGTGCGTGACACTAAACAGAATGCCCTCTTCTTGTCCTTCTCCCACAGCTCTTCTGTACAAGCCGATTGACCGTGTGACCAGAAGCACACTGGTTCTTCATGTGAGTACATAACCCTCTCTATAACTCTATCTCTCTCACTCACTCTCACACACACACACACACACACACACACACACTAGTCAAGGGACTGTTATGAGTCAAGATGAGTTGTGTGTGTCCATGATGTAATTCTGATCTCCTGTGGAGATAAATTAAACCGTTATATTTGAGAGGATACGACCTACAGTGGAGATGGATAGAATACATTGCACAGGATCAATACGCCTCAGGGATAAAGAGTGTCTTACACACATCCTGGCTGTCACATTGTGCAGTCATGAGAAGTATTGTGGAAGAGCTGTGAGGTCATTGGAATGCAGCACATTCCGATGCGTATACCTGCAATGTCAAACCCTGCTTATTTGAGAGTGTTCCACTCTCATTTTTAAGCCTATACTTTTCCCCCATGCATTGTTACCTTCCAATACAATTCCCTGTCCCTTGATGGGCTACAACAAAGTGAAAACCGCCCCCAGAGGAAGCAGAGATGCCGAGACTGTCTCATCCCTTTTACTCAGAGTGTGTTTCATGAATATGTTTTGCATAAAGCCAGTAGAGCTTAATGTGACAAAAACCAGTTCATATCCAATCCAGAGGTCAGCTCACATCATGCAAACCAGTTATGGCATTCTGTTGTCAATACAGCTTCAGTACTCCACCACTGACATCATCTCAAGCCTCTGTCTGCTAACAGGCTCCATGTCAAAGTGAATTAGCATAGGTGTGCTGACTCCACAGAAACCAAGTGATGGAAATGAAATTGGCTTTTCTGAGACAGGCTCCTCTAAAGGATGCAGTTTAGTTAGAGGGAGGTTATATTTGGAAGTAGTCAGCAGCAGCAATGCCTTAAGGTAGCATTTCAAAAGCAATCAAATACACCCACATTTCTGTTAGAGAGAGATTCATGTTTGCTTTTATTAAATACACATTCAGTGCTGGCTGGTAAGATAGTGGAAGAAAAGAAATGGCAGCCAACCAGATACCATGAACCAGGGTTGCTCTGCTACGGGCCCCAATTTGCTTCTGCTTGAGCGCTACGCACCACTCAAACCATGTGTAAAGACGTTTTGATCATTTGCCCAGACCAACACAAACTTTGTACCAATATATAGGCAGGGCAGTAAATGTGAGTGTTCAGAGGGTTGGCAAGGGAAGTGGGATAATTATCCATTCCATGTTCAATAATGAACAATAAGTGAAAATAGACACTTATTTGTTCATAACCGGCACAGCAGTTGTCGGAGATAATCCCTCATACCCCCAGTATATCCTTTACAAAATATATGGAAGTAGACCTTGTGTTTATTCTTGCATTATGAAATTATGTATGCTATATTCCCCAAAACATATTCCCAATTGATGGCCCAATGTTGCATCCTGTACATCGATCGCATCTTTGCTCTGTGCCAATTCCTAATGAAATCATGCAACCGTGCATGTCTTTAATAGGGTATAAAATCAAATAGAAGAATATCTTAAACATTGTACAATATACTGTACAGATTACAGGAAAATATGCATACCTACTTCATAGAAAATGCATTTATGCACAAACTAAAAATATGGTTGTTACAATCATCCTGAAAGTTGTCAAATTCCACTTCTTCAATCCATGGTAGTATTGGGAGGAGAAATAATATAAATAAGCATAAAATAGGTTGCCTGCAACTGCAACTATTTTATCAACTGTTATCATTTTATTTAATAAAAATAGAAATAATTATCCATTCCAACATTTGCAGTGAAATGCCTATTGGCGAGCACAATGCATACCATGTTCATTTATCCCCACCCGCTCACTGCTGGAGACCTACCCTCTGCATTTACGCAAACTGAAACTGAACAAAATTAGCTTAGCCATGGCCACTAAAACTTAGTGTTGCACAGCGCTCTTTGGCGGAAGGAAATTGAGGCCCTAAGTGGTAAACAAGGCTGTCAGTGGAGAGAGGGTGTGTAATATTGTGCATGTGTTGTAGGACCTGCTGAAACACACTCCTAAGGACCACCCAGACTTCCCCCTGCTGCAGGATGCTCTGAGGATCTCCCAGAACTTCCTGTCCTCCATCAACGAGGAGATTGATCCCCGCAGGACAGCTGTCACCACGCCCAAGGGAGAGGTGTGTGTGGGGGTGGGGTTGGGGGTGGGTGGGTGAAGGGTGAGTCGGTTTGTGGTGGGAGTTGGTGTTGAGGAATGTGTGATTAATTGATATCTTTGCATATGTGCAGTATTGTAATATGATATATTTCTGCACTCTGAAAGTACACGTGCATTGCAACAGAGTATACCTCGTACTGCTAAGCATTTCTGCTAACCTTGGGGAAGTGTGTTAATGTGTTTGTGAAATCTGTTTGGAGTCATAAAAAGAACCACAACGTCTGCTCTCATTTCTTCCTGCTCCAACATCCTCAATCCGTCCATCACCAGCTGCCCCTCTTTCTTTCTCTTCCCCTCTGTCTCCTGTCTTTTGATATTTTCCCACTCTCTCTCCCTCCCAGCATGCATTGCAGGGCTGTTTTGATTTTCTTTACTTTCCTGACTTCATCTGCCTGTCAGCCCTTTCTCCTCTTAACGCTCCTCTCTCACAGAGGAGCCTGCTTTTACAGTCTTTGCCTGCTGAGTTTCTCTCTCATCCTCTCCCCCCCCCCCTCTCTTTCTCTTCCGCCCCCCCCTCTCTCTTCCTCTCCTCTGCGTCAGTCAGCTTTTAACCTCACAGTCAGCTTAGCATTCATTACTGTCTGTCTTTCTGCTACCAGTTAAACAGAAAAAAACGGTGCCCTCTTTAGCTGAGGCTGCTTCTAATCAATCCAGTTCTGATTTAGCTGGGCCTTATTATAGCACTCCCAGTTGGCTGGCTAGAGTAGAGATAGACAGATGCAGAGAGCAGCAAGGAGATCAGGCATCAAGAAGAACATAGAAGCACTCCTGCTTTACTGTCTATACATTTCTCATCTTATGTTCCCTTATGTTACTCAAAGGTAGGCACCATTTACAGTAGAGACTTTATTAGCCTTAAACAGGGGCAGTTTGCTTTACTGCCCACAGACATATGAACAACATGTGAATTATGTAGAAGTACAACAAACAAACTACTGTAGAGTAAAGAAGTAGAGGGGTAAAATTGCTTCTCTCCCTTTTCTGAGCATTGGCTCATGCTTACGGCCTCTTTAAATGGGTGTGTGTATTTGTGGCAGTGGCCCACGGTCCAGACTCAGGAGAGGAAGAGTGTGTTTATGTCCTTGTTAGGTTCCCTGTGCTGGACGTGCTACAGGATGTGATGTCATGGCATGTGTTTCTGCAGGCTCGTCAGCTGGTGAAGGATGGTTTCCTGGTGGAGGTGTCTGAGGGCTCCCGGAAGCTCCGTCACGTCTTCCTCTTCACAGACCTCCTCCTCTGTGCCAAGATGAAGAAGACTGCTGTGGGGTAGGTCCAAGGCATCAACACACACACACACACACTCTCTTATCAGCTCATATACCCATGTAGATGGAGACACACACACACACACACACACACACACACACACACTCAGTGATTATATTACTATAATAGCTCCTCGATATCCCCAGAGAGGGACTTTATTGGTGTGTGTGAGCGTGTGTGTGTGTGTGAGTGAGGCTCCAGGTGTCTGGTTAGCAGAGCGTCTGATGGAGGGCAAAGCCCATCAGTGCAGGCAGAGAACAGAGAATAGACCCGCTGGCCACCAGTCTAGTCTACCAGTCTGAGCCTCCCAAATGAACACTCAGACAGCCTTCTACCTCCCCCCACTGATTGTTCTTCCCGTATTTGTACAATCTAAATGCGTTTATAGTTTTATTTGGACATGCCAGCTCCTCTCTGAAAGGGTGTCAGGATGAATGACAGCCCTGCTCTGAAGGGAGTCTCCCTACTCAGTTTTGTTCTACAAAGCATGTTTGCTCTTTGATGTTGGACAGTAATTGAAACTGAGATATTCTCGTTATTTCTCATATTTTGCCTTTGGTGTTGTAGAGAATGGTAGAGAAAGAGTTTTGATCAGCACTGTATAGGAAGAGGTAATATAGATGTAATATATAAAAACTGGTTGAATTGTTAAATTGGATAGTCTAGATATGTGGGTTACGTGAGAGCATACAGCAAGAAGTCATCCATTTCATTATGAGTCTCAATCTGGTGTTTGTGCCTGAGGCAGAGGAAGCATGTGTGCATGCGTTTGGCGTGAGTGCGTCTCTCACGGCAACTCTAAATTGATTGGAGTGACTGCACACGTGGCTGTAGATGAAGTGTTTCATTTACAGGATTGCCTCCTGTAGCCCTATGTCACTCACCTGTCCCTCACCCACTCACGGTTACCGTTGTTAGCCAGATTGGGCCTGATTGTGATTGACGGTTGCCGGCGGTCCGTGACAGTCACTGCTGCTTCCTCACTGTGGTAGGACAGAGGGAGCGCCAGCTGGCGTTTCCATGGTTACCAGTCTGTAAATCACTCTATTATGGTCTGAAGCCTTATCTGTGTGTCCTCTACACCAAGGATTAGGCCAACAGAGCTGAACTGACCAACAAAAACAATCTGGCTAATACCTAATCATCAGTATTAACTCACTGAGAACCTTAATCCCATTCAATCTCTCTGCCTATCTCTACTCAATCATTGTAGATTACTCGTGTTTATATTTACTCCAGAACCTTATGTCTTACCCCAGAATGTGTGTTTTCACCATCTTTAAAACTATATTAAAATCTCATATTATTAATATTTACTCCATCTGATTATAATAAATAAGGGCCATGAAAATGCTCTTTGGGGAGCATGAAATTGCTGTGGATGGGGGAGATTGGATATGCTGATTCTGTTCCCCAGCAGAGCCAACCCTGGTCCCTATAATCACCTCTCCCCTATAATCACCTCTCAGTGTATAACACAGATGCTGTTTTAGTATACAGATCAGCTGGAAGCACCACTGGGGGATTAGACACTGTATGAACACAGAGATACCCCCCTGAAACCAAAACAAAACCCCATGGAGCCCTCAGAGACAAAGACCCTGATCACAGAGAGAGGGGAGCTCACACCGTGTTAAAACAAAGAAGGGGTCTCATTAAAAATGGAGAGAGGGGGGATGTCTGTAGGCAAAGGATTGGAGGGGGGTGGGGGATACTGTTTCAGGACTGCACAGTACACTGAACCAGACAAATTAGCCATCTACTGTAATAGGACAAAACAAGTATTTTCCACTGTGAGTTGTGTAAAATGGCAATTGTCATGCAGGGAAAAGCAGAGCAGTTTTCATTTCCTAATAATGTACATTGAGATGAAGCCCACAAATAGAAGGCATGATTAATTTATTCCTGTGTTAATGAGTTGACAATGCAGCCTCCAGAAATGATAATGAAAGCTCATTACTGGAATGAACATCTATCTCCAACACCATTAATGGGCTTGAGCATGTTCTGATGGATGGGTATATTTGCTGAACATGCACATTACTCTACCTCTCAGTTAGAGCAGGTTTCACCGTGGGTTGCCCCCCACGTGAACAGATATAATTAGTTAATGGATACCCATGTGAAAACACAATTAGACATGACTAATGCAACTCATCAAAGACATAGCCTTGCAATGATATTGCTTTATTAAGCAAGGCTTTTGTTGGAATTGGCCAGTAGATGTCTTTCTTAGAGAGATAAAATATTCTCTCCACCTCTCTTTGTCTCTCTCTCAGTCTTCCATCTCCCCTATCTAACTCATTACCAGCCAATGTGTGTTCTCATGGAGCTGTGTGTGTATAGCAGGGATTGTGTGCCCTCCATCAGGACAATGACAGTCATGAACCTACAGCCTGTGAGGGAGGGTGTGTATGTATGTGGGTGGGTGGGTGTGTGTGCTTGCATTCACGTTCATTCCTGAAAGATTTAGACGGTTTGAATAAGCCTGAAACTGAAACATAACCTAAAGACAACATTGTACTGCCCTGACGCTCTCTCTTTCTGCCCCTATAACCTCCCCCTCCCCCTCCCTCTCCCCATTCCCCTCTACCATAGGAAGCACCAGCAGTATGAGTGTAAGTGGTACATCCCCCTGGCAGACCTGACCTTCCAGACCCTGGATGACTCAGAACCCTGCCCTCACTTCCAGGTGCTGCCAGAGGACGAGATCGATGATATGAAGATCAAGATCTCCCTCATCAAGAGCGATATCCAGAAAGAGAAGGTAAATAGGCCTGTCCTACTGTATACCCTCTACTGCCAGACCTAAACCCTAACCCTGTGTTTAGAGAGAGCCCTCTTCTTTGTATTTTGAGGTTCAAAACTCTTATCAGAGGGGGTGGAATCCAATGCAATGGTTGTGTGCAGTATGGTTGCTATGATAATCCTGCTCTGGGCCCCACTTAGCACCACTATCTAATGTTCCATCTACTCTGTTGAGCCAAAATGGTGGCAGTGCCTGGCAGTATCAGGGTCAGCTGAGGCCAGCGGCCCTCTTCCAGTAAGGAGCAGTCGGTGTCCTGCCCAGCTAGGGCCCTCCAGGTCTGGGCTAGGCTCCCTGGGTGTGTCGCTGCAGCAGTCTGAGCGGGGGCTTTGTTTGTCTTACTCACTCTATCTGAGGGGAAAACCTGCCTGGAATTAACACTGGGTTCCTCTCTCCTCATCACACCACTGTTGTTTTTGGAACGGTTTCTTTTCCAAGTTTCCCCTCTGACCAGGGATCAGAGATCAGTAATGACTGAGCCACTGGGAGAGTATGTGTAGACACACACACACACACACACACACACACACACACACACACAAGCAGTACACTTTACTGTTTACGCAGAACTGTTTACTCTGATACAGTAGACTTCAATGCAGTGGAAGTGATAGCCATCTAATTGTGACTGTCATATAAACACAGGTCCATAGAGGATAACTGTGTTTCCCAGTAAGTTACCTTGCCCAGTGTTCCGTGACCTCTTACCAAACACAATAGATGTTACTCACCCCTTTGTTGCTGTTTTATTTTGGAAGGCCTTGGGAATCTTTCACCTTGAAAAACAGCATGCAGTTGATTTCAAACCTTTGGACACAGAAGCACCAAGCCTAGAGAGGCGTGGGTTTGGAGTGGGCATGGAAAACACTAGAGCGTCAAGGCTGTTGTTAACAATGAAGGACCCCTAAACACACCACTGTATTATTTGCTCAATGACACTCCAGCAACCTCTGCTCCCTCCTGGGTTTATAGTTCCAGTGATTCTGTCCATAGTAGAACCCATCTAGGAGGGTTCAGAGTGCTGTGTGTGTGTGTGTGTGTGTGCGCTTGCGCTTGCATGCATGTGTGCGCTAACTGCACTTGCATGCGTTTGTGTGCTAACTGTGCTTGCATGCGTGCGTGCGCATGTGGTTAAGACCTGCTCTCCCAGGCTGACACTGGGGGCCTGATGAGGGGAGTTTAATCAGTGCAGGAAAAGGCCTTGATTGAACTGATTGTGGCCATGCTCTGACTCTGCTTCTTGGCATGGGTGTGTGTGTGTGTGTGTGTGTGTGTGTGTGTGTGTGTGTGTGTGTGTGTGTGTGTGTGTGTGTGTGTGTGTGTGTGTGTGTGTGTGTGTGTGTGTGTGTGTGTGTGTGTGTGTGTGTGTGTGTGTGTGTGTGTGTGTGTGTGTGTGTGTGTGTGTGTGTGTGTGTCTCAGTGTGTGTGTGTCTCAGTGTGTGTGTGTCTCAGTGTGTGTGTGTCTCTGTGTGTGTGTGTCTCTGTGTGTGTGTGTGTGTCAGTGTGGATGGGTGTTTATGGGTGTTAGAATAATGATAACAGGAGGCAAAAGGGTGTGTGAGGACATGTTAATGGCATTATATACTGTAACTTTAATTACTGTTTTATTTTATATATTTTTTTTTAATTTAAATCAAAGTAAATAGCTCCTCTCTCTCGCTCTGTCCCTGTGTGTATAGAAAGCCTTGAAGGGCCAGAGTCGTGTGGTGGAGCGTCTGAGGAAGAAGATGAACGAGCAGGAGTCCTGGCTGCTGTTAAACTCCCCCACCATCCCCTTCCGCTTCCACAACAAACATGGCAAAGTATTAGTAAGCTGCCCTACTCTGCCTCCTCACTGGCCATTCAAATGTTGATGTAGGGTTACACTTCCACCACTGGAGGGAGCTACTGCCTTAAAAAAAAGTGTTTCAGGACCATTTTTAAGAGTGTGTCTATGTTGTTTTTTTCCCCCCAGAGCCACCAGTTCCTCCTGTCATCAGACTATGAGAGGTCAGAGTGGAGGGAGAGCATCCAGAAACTCCAGAAGAAAGGTACAGTGGGAGACATAATGACTGACTGACTGGTTCAACAGTTGTCTCTCAACATCAGCTTTATCTACAAAATCCATTGCTTGCATAATCCAAGAGGGATATACAGTAACTTAAGTCTGCCGTGTCCCCAGTTGTATTACAACTTTCTTTTTGTCATGACAAGCGTTGATCGTTTTACTATGATTCTGCATATTGTGACCAATGCAGAAATCAAGTATAGGTTTATAGAAACGTTTAGCCTTGCTGCTTATATAGGTTTATAGAAACGTTTAGCCTTGCTGCTTATATAGGTTTATAGATGTTTCCTCTCTGCTGTGTTCCTCAGATCTCCAGACATGTATGTTGAGCTCTGTAGAGCTGCAGGTCCTCACCAGCTCCTGCTTCAAACTCAGAACCGTCCACAACATCCCTGTTACCAGTAATAAAGATGGTGAGTAACACACACACACACACACAAGCCCCTCTCCTTCCTCTGATCTGCTTTGAGTTAAAAGCCACAAATGTGCCTCTTACTTTCTCAGCACAAAAAGAGAAATGGGTTTAGAAAGAATCTAGGTTACAATGTGTTTCTCATCTAGTGATAACCTGTGCCATGCTGCTGGTCTGTGCTGTGCTGGGAGGACTGGGTGCGTGGGTAGAGCTCAGGTCCGGTTTGTTTTAGTTGTGGAGCTCAGATCTGTTTAGATTCATGTGACATTAAAACCATCTGGCAGCCCCACTGTGGTCTCCCAGGACACACTGGTGAGTGGAAATAGCATGGGGACTCTCCGCTTACACACACACTGCCACTGGATACACACAAACACGCACGCACGCACACACACACACACACACACACACACACACACACACACACACACACAGTGACAACAGGGCATCAATGGAAGTTTCGCCAGACCTTAGAGATACAATAACTCACCCTACATCAAAGACAAAAGAGACAGCAAAGCAGTGGTGATTCTCCAGTGCCTTTACATGGAATTAATGATAAGTTGAATTCTAAAGAATTCTGCTTGACTACATATTAGGTGTGATTTCATGTTGTCTTTATTGAACTTGGCCACAGTGAAATTATAAATCTGTGACTAAAGCATTGCCATTGTAAAGTTGACAGTGATCTGTTTCAATGGTGTATAGCTCAACCTTGTGGTTGTATGAGGCATAGCTCCTGGCTGCCAGTGGGTGCTCCTGATTGCTTACAGACAGTTTGACACAGCACTCAACTCTACCTTTACACCGACATCAAACTAATCTCTCTGTTTCCCAGTAGAGAGACAGAGAGAGAGAGGGTAGGAAATTTCATTAAAGTAAAACAGGTTTTCATTTTTCTAGGTTGTCACTTTACAACACAGTATGGCAAAACAGTGCTCTCTCCCCCACTCCTTGGCATTTAAAATGTACCCCCCCCCCCCAAACACACACACACACCATGCTATGACATGTTAGGAGTAGCAGGGGGTGTGAAATAAGGACCAGCTGGAGGAGGAATGTGACCCCTTGGTTCCCATGGCTCTGACTGACAGAACAGGACCGACTCAGGGACCCATCCTCCCTCTGTCTATGGAGGGCAGGCCAGGGGGAGAATGAAACTCTGAGTTTACACCTTTTTTTCACCCTCTGTTATGCACACATACAGTATAGTACACAGTCATACACACACATTGTGTTTCTCTAAGGCTCAGTGCTAGCCTCTCATCTCAGTAGCTGGCCTGCGGGGATCTTCAAATAGGGCTGCTCCAGTTTCAGACCCCTCTGGCTCAGTTTATTTACCAGGAAACACCCAGGCCTCACAGGCCTAAGCAACATAATCCTACCGGGGCCAGGGCACACATGAGAGAGGCGCGTCTGTGTGTCTCAGTGTCTCTGTGTGTGTGACTGGAGTATTTTAGGGCCACCCAAGAACAACTTCTGATACTGTTTTAATGGCTGTTGGTGTGGAGTTTGAAGGATGCTGCTGGTTCACCAGTTCAGTGAACAGAGTGAGTTTGTCATTTAGCTACAACTGCTAATTTATAGTGCTCATGAATGATTGAGTACCTGTTAAACACAGATGGGCTCCTCACCTGATGTTCTTACTGCACTGCTCGGAAGAGGACAAAATGTCCTCCTCTCTCTTTTCACACACACACACACACACACACACACACTCACACACTGAATCCCTCCTCATCCACATCTGAGAGCAGGGCCTGGGGGGTGAGGTCACTGTAAGGGAGGGAGTGATGATTGGAGAAGAGTGTGGAGTAGAACAACCTGATAGCCTTCATCTCTGCCCTGCGTCCTGCTCTCACATGGGGCTTCAGTTAGTCCACCTGAAATAGGAGAGAGAGGAACCTCATCTCACCTCAGCTGCAAACATGCATGTGCACACATGCATGCAAGCTCAAGTATGCACACACGCACACACTCACACACACATACACACACCTCTGGTCCTCTGTAAAGTGGGAGATGTTGGACTACTGTACGAGATTGTATGATTATGTGATTATTTATATATATATATACACACACACACACAAGCCACTCGATTCTGCATTGCAGATGCAGTGTTCTCTTGGCTATGAGGTTATGAGAAAAAAAGTGTCCCATACATACAGGTCACTGACCTGACGTTAAATGTCCTGACACTGCTGTGTTGTTCTTCTGCTGTGTGTTCCAGATGAGGAGACTCCAGGCCTGTATGGGTTCCTGCATGTGATCGTCCACAATGCCAAAGGCTTCAAAGAGTCAGCCAGTAAGTCTTAGTCAGGCTCGACAATATTCTCACTGTTACACTGCTGCACTGGGATTAGCATCTGCTCAGCATCTTTGTGTTGGTGTGTGTGTGTGCCTGTGTGTGTGTATGTGTGTCTGTGTATGTGTGCTTGATGTTCGTGCGTATATAGTACAAGGATGCTATTGTTATTGCTCATCATATCATCAATATTGTCATAACATAATTTACAGAGAGAGAGAGCTCCAGTTTCCTTCTGTCCCAGAAGACAGATTACGCTTCTGACTTGTGCAGTAAACCATAGTAAAGCCTGTCAGGCCCCCAGTACTGGCCACAGGCCCCCAGTACTGGCCTGAGTGAGTGTGAGGTACGCAATTTACCCACAACTGTGGCTGCTGCTCTTGATAAAGTGGGACAGAGAGAGACAGAGTCAGAGAGGAGAGGGCTTGGCCACAGTGACGGTCCCAGAGGAGCAGCTCTGAGCCACAGCCACATTCCTGTGGTTCCTTTCAACTGAGAGGCCGACAGAGACACACAGCCGTTCCATAGAGAGCTGACGGGAAGAGAAGACCGAGGGCCCTACTCACACACACACACACACACACACACACACACACACACACACACACACACACACACACTCACACACACACGGACAGACAGAGAAACTGAGCTCTGTGCTGCAGGTGTGGCCTTAATAAGGCCAATAGTCACACAAACAAACACACACACACACACACAGGCAAGCGCACACACTAGATGATGTCAGAGTGCCTGAGAGTGGCTCAGATATGTCAGTACTAGACAGGTGCTGCTCCACTGCTCTCTGATTGTGTCCTGTTACACAAGCACCAGTTCAAATATCACAGCAGCCTCAGTTACCATGACAGCGTATGCAGTGTATGAAAGCTGCACAGATTGATTTTCTTGTGTAATGGATTGGAAAGCTGTCTCCTTTGAAAGCCTTTTTGATCCTCGGCAGAGAATAGCAAGCAGAATTGTTTAAAAATGAAGAAGTGTGCAGAGTGAGGTGGTGTAGGTTCACTCATATGCCAGTCTTTTAACTGGATCGTACCAGTACCATGATCACGCCCTTGAGATATTTGCGGTGGTTGCCATGGTGTTGTCCTGATTAGGCATGCCCTATGTAAGAGGTGCTGTCAATCAGTATCATTGGGTTTCCTGTACATAGATCAGACATACAGGAGTCAAAAATAACTTGAACAGCTTTTTTCAGTAATTATAGTGTATACAATCATGTCCTATTAAAACATTGTTAACTGTGCCACTATTAGCTTCCTCCAATAGGAAGCACAGCTCAGTCTCAGCTCAGGGCAACAGAACTAAACTGGGTCATAGAGGAAGGAGCTGGGAGTTTACTGCTTCCCCAAAATACAGGGAACAGAAATGAACAAAAAAAAACACTGACCTAAAACAGAGATGTTGTCTGTTTTACACAACATGATGAAACACAAATCCTTTCTGGTTTTTTTAGATAGGTCTTGTGTTAAGGTGATGCTGTATAGGACGTATTTTATCATGGATTCTCTAATTCCTGTGTATAATCTAATCCAGTCCTTGATGCATGTGTTTCTCATTGAAACATTTTTCTTCATTTTATTAGTGTTATCATTCTGGATCCAATTAAAATAATTCTTCTTCTAGTATATGTTATAAATAAGCATCAGACTCATGTTTTTACAATGGAGAGCTGTGTTAGGGATATCGAGGCATGAATTAGGTTGTAAAAACACAGACAGACAGACACACACACACACACACACACACACACACAAATGAGCCCTGACCTGCTGAGGTCTTGTTGTTCTTCCAAACTCAGAGCCATGATGATGCAAACAGGTTAGGGCGACTGTTTGTCTCTCAGTTTTCCAGTTTCCCACTGTTTCACCTACCCTGAACACATACCCTCAGGCCCGGATTTGCCTACAACCTAAAGATTGAGGTCACACACACACACACACACACACACACACACACACAATTGGTCAGCTTTCAGGTCATCTGGTCAGAGTCAGGATGGTGTCCATTAATCTCTTTAAAGTGGGGTAACCACAGGTTTGCCCATTTATGTGAGGGCAGGAAGAGGCCTGCCAATGGAAAAAGTAGTCACCTCCAGTAGCCAGCTCTCCTTTTTCTGTGTCCCATTTCTGAAGGCTCTCCTGGCTATGCTTCTAGGACACTCTAAAAGGAGACTACATATCTTCCCCCTGGCCTTGTTTTGATTTTAGGCCCAGGCACACAAACCTACTTCAGATGGAGAGGAAAATAACCTTCCAGATAAATCTCTGAGTGGTCCAAGAGTATGAATAGTTTCATGGTGGTGTCAGGTTCAAAGTCTGAGCAGCAATAACTTCCACAGTGTCTAGGTACTGGGAACAGAGGCGTAAATCTGACATAGAGGGGAGTTGTGCTTCCGAATGGTTCTTAATGGAGCCAATAGCTATTTCTGGGACCATAAAGACTGATATACTACTCTTGTTGTAATGCATTACAGTAGGCTTGTGTCCAAATGTGTATTTCCCACAGTATCTCGACTCTTCACTGAAAGAGACAGCAGTTAGATTGTTTGGGGTTGTTTTGTCCTGAGCTCTTGGTTGTCAGGCTAGTGATGATCACAGGGCTATTTTGACAGACAAAGCTTCATGTCACCCTGCTAACTCTCCCACGTGGCGGATGTGGACAGTAATTGGTCAAGCGTGACTCCATTTTGAAAACACCCCAGATGGTAATTTAGCCCCCCACTACAAGGCTGCTAGCTAAATGCTTCCTCATTGAGAGTGATTACATCAGAGAGCCTCAGGATGCAGGGACAATAAAAAGGAATGACACTATATGAAATTAAATGCCATTCCTGTCTCCTTCCTTCTTCCTTCTTTGTCCTGTGTATCAGCCCTGCCTCAGCTGGGTGGTATCCCCCTGCCCTAACCCAGACAGTCACGGGTCACGCCGCTTTTTTCATGTTTCAAGTCATGTGTGACTACACTACAGTGTAAACATGGTGTCTGTCTCTGCGGCTGGGCCCAGTGCTCCACATGTAGCCGTGGTGTCTCCAGGGGTCAGAGGTCATGGTGTGTAGCCATCCATCATGCTGTCAGAGAAGAGGGACCCGGGAGACCAGCGGGTATGGAGAGAGGGCTGCCTCTGCCTCCTGGCTCAGTGATAGGGGAGGTCTTGTAATGGGCATCATTGTCTATAGAGACCAGCTCAGCATCACCTTAATGAGGACATTATCAAAGCTGACGCCCTCTTGTCTCAGGTGTGTGTGTGTGTGTGTGTGTGTGTGTGTGTTACATTAAAATGTCTTTAGCCATTTAAATATGCCTAAT
Source organism: Argentina silus (assembly GCF_951799395.1). Classification (NCBI taxonomy): domain Eukaryota; kingdom Metazoa; phylum Chordata; class Actinopteri; order Argentiniformes; family Argentinidae; genus Argentina; species Argentina silus. The sequence continues at coordinate 9,026,900 of NC_139656.1, read as the reverse complement.
ACTGTTTAATAACAAGTGACTGCCTTGTACGTCCTAAATGTCCTAAAGACTGCTCTATTGTATTAAACATGTCTCTGCCATGTTATTTGTCTTTGTCCAGATCTCTACTGTACTCTGGAGGTGGACTCCTATGGCTACTTTGTCAGCAAGGCCAAGACCCGTGTGTTCAGAGACACCACCGAACCCCAGTGGGACGAGGTGAGGGACCAGGGCACTAAACTCTCTACGCATGGCTCCAATGGTAGATTAGAACATATATTCCCCCCACCAACAGGAAATTAAATCTAATGCTCACGTCATCTCTATTTATTGTCCAAACAGGAGTTTGAGATAGAGCTGGAAGGGTCTCAGTGCCTGCGGATCCTGTGCTATGAGAAGTGTTACGACAAGACCAAGCTCAACAAGGACGACAACGAGATAGTGGACAAGATCATGGGCAAGGGCCAGGTGCAGGTAAGGGGAGCGGAAATTACCTCATGACATATTGTGAAACCAAATTGGATGTTTTATATGGACCCTCACAGAAATGTACCATAGGTACCCTTACACACCCATAGAAGGAGAAGATGGAGAAATGCATCAGACACACACAGATGGATTTTTATGTGGTGGGCTCCTTTGACGTGTGGGTTGATTTAACTGTCTGGGAGAAAGAATGATTTTGTGGGTTTTCCCTTCCTTGTGGGAAAAGACCCAATGAAGAAACTTCCTCTGAGAATGTTCTGTAACTGTAAGTGGTTTGGGTAGCAGTCTGTGGTTAGTCATTAAGACATGCTGTTCCTCTGTCCCATGGTCTGAAGGATCAGGCACAGTGTTGGAGCAGTTTTTCCTGAGACTTTCTTACTTATATGTGATTTCATTAGGGCAAGTGGGGCTTGACTCCTGTCACTTGCTTTATCTGTGTAGTTGTTATGAGTTGCTGCTGTCACCATAACAAGATGTTTTCCCTTCAGGCCTGTTTAAATAATTCCACCGCCATTTTAGATTCTCCCTAAATCTGGGTCAACTTTGAGGATTATGAAACTAATTTAAATGATGTATTGTTATTGTTCTTTCTCTGGTGGTGCAATTGTATCATAGCCAGGGGTGAGCTTACAGCAACTTTACCTATTGTACTTTAACCTGGTTCTACTGATTTGTTTTCCCCCTTCACCCATGCACAGAAATGTCATATTCTCTGGAGTTGTTTGTGGTTGTTGCAGCACAGAACAACATTTTTTTTTGTCATGTAGAAACACTCAGTGCTGAGTCGACATGGGAATACAGAACTCATATCAAACACCCGACTCTGGAAAGTGGGGCAAACTAGAAACACAGAGTGAAAGGGATGTCTTTCAGAAAAGTCACAGCAAATGCTTTCTTGAACTTTCCTTTCACTTTCAACATGAACTGTTGTTTTATGGACTATACTATCCTGGTATGGATGGTACTATCCTGGTATGGATGGTATATTGAAGATGTAATTTAAGAATGTTAAAGACTAAAGTTTGGTACTTTATTCATTTCCTTTTCTTTACTTCATTTGTAGTTCTATGTCTGTGTGTGTGCGTGTGTCCTTGACGGACAGGTTCATACATTTCTTCCTCCTCAAGAGCAGGAAGGAATCCCATTTCAACCCCCCCCCTCCCCCCTCCCCCCTCATTGGCAGTCCAATTTGGAGTGAGTTTGTTTGTAAAAGGTTGTTTAAAGGGAGGCCTGCTCATTTTGCTCAACTGTGGAAAAGCTGTTTAGATAGAGCAGGCTTTATTTCCCCCTTGTGATCCAGAGAGACCCTCTGAATTGTCCACTGTGCGTAGCAACTGAGGAATGTCCAGATTCTGAAGCTCTCCATGCATTTTGAGATGTGTCAGGAGACTTGAGTAATGGTTACATAATCATGCCGCCTATTTGGTGTCCATTTTGTCTTTGCGTGTGTGATTTCACTACCCTCTAACATTCTCTTCTGCAATCAGGAGTTCTGCAACAGTGTGACTTCCACGCAGCACACACTCTTACAGTATACACAGTAGTGATGTGTTTTGGACCTGCACAGTGCAGCTACATTCTCTGGCCTTAACTAGGAAAATGATTAGTGAAATGGGGAAGAAAGCCTCATTAGAAGGTCAATTAAAACAGCTCCTGATCTTTCACCAGGCACCTGTTGAACCATTGACATTGTTTTCCACTGTGAGCTTTTATCAGCTTTGCCCTGGCTAATGGGTTAATTAGGTTTCACTCGTACACAAATGCAGAGGAGTGGATGGGTGGGCCTGTAAGCTCTGTGAGAGGAGTGGATAGAAAAGGAACTCTAGAATCTAGTGTGTGTGTGTGTGTGTGTGTGTGTGTGTGTGTGTGTGTGTGTGTGTGCGCGCGCGCGGCACAGTATAAGTGTGTGGGCATGGGGGAGAGGACACTTCACACCGCAATATGCCTGGGCAAAGTTAAGCTATGCCCACTCACCACAAAACCTGCCTGTCAGGAAGACAACCCACCACTCAAATATCTCTCAGGCTTCCGGGAAAAACACTCACAGCCAACAACATCTTAGCTTCAGAAGCTAAATAAATTTGCCACATGATGCTTGGGGAAAAACAGAGGCAGAGAAATTAAGAGAATGGCATTTTACTCCCCAGGCTCGGGGGTTGGTGGGAATAGGATGTGTTTCTGGGGAAAAGGAGAGTGTGTGTTGTCGTGCAGGAGAGGGGCTGAGGATAGCTGCAGTGACTCATCACAGTGGGGTTGCTAGCTGGAGTTGAAATAGAAACCCACAAGAGAGATGCTCTGAGCGTTTCCTCTGATGGCATCAGCTCTCTGGGTTGCAAGGCAGATGATATACAGTAGGGAGGCTAGTGGAGGTAGAAATCAGAAGATGGCTCATTGTAATGCATGGAATGGAATGAGGAATGGTTTCAAACATCCTTCAATTTCTGCCTCCACCAGACTCCCCTGAGGGAGTGGTATGTGTCTCTGATACTGATATACAGTAGCTGTGAAGTAGTGCAGGTGAAGGGACACTGCTGAGTCTGGAGATAATGATTTCGGGAGCAGCAGAGGGACACTAGCATCAAGGTGACCGCAGAATAGGAGGGTGAAGTTTCAGGGACTGAGGCAAGGACTGAGGAGAGGTTTAGAGGAGACACTCTGGAGCGGTGAAATGATGTTTTCGGACGTTGTTGTTTTACTGTATGTTTAAGAGACGTACGGTAACAGCGGTTTGCAGCAGGCGTGTAAAGTCCTCTCCTTCCAGAGTACCTCGTGTATGAAACTTTTCCTTGGAGCTCCTCTGTTTTCTTTACTGGTCAGGCTCTTTTGGAAGAAGCCAACATGTTTTGCTTTCCTCTCTAGAGAGTAACTGATTTATTTAACAAGACTGCAGAGTTCTAAAAGACCTTAAATGGGCATATCAGGCGGAAACTTTTCTCTTTATTTCTTGCTACTGTAAGTTCATTTTCAGACATGAGAAAGTTGATATAAGCGGTGTCTTCTGACATACATCTAACAGAGGACATTTTGGATTTCAAGAAAACTGTTAGTTGTGAGACATTTTTTGCACAAATATAGTGCCATAAGTCTACATTTTAAATACTGGTCATAATAAGAAATACAGAGAAATACTCTCTTGCCCATGCACACACACACACACACACACACACACACACACACACACACACACACACACACACACACACAGCGCTCTTGCAGCACTGCTCTGATCTCTGCCTGATTAAGTGAAAGCCATGTCTCTATAGAGGAACACCCATCAGCAATTCATTTTCAGCCATTTCCACAGCTTTGACCCTGAGGAGATAAACTCTGACCTTTAGGGTCATGTCACTAATCCTCCATTAAATGGCAACACGACAGGGGCTATTTTTCCCCCCGTCTGTCTCTCCAACTGGGAACAGAGACAGCCTCTTAAACAGCTCCAAGGGGGCTATCGGAAAACTGATCAATATATGTCCCTAAGGCTGTCAGTTAACACTAGAGAGATATTTATTATTATTTATTATTCTCTGGCTGGTTCATATTGAGCAATGTTGCCAAGGACATCCTGCTTTGTGAAGTATATGAGCTTGGTGAGACTGACTAACTGACTTTACAAACACTTTCCTTGCATTTTGCATTTCCGAAACTGGTCTTTTGTGACCTTCAAGTGCCCATGATCGCTAAGAATCTTTTTAAGAGGACCGGTTATGCAACACTTTAGGTAGTCAACACAATGCTTTGTACAATGGAAATGCATCAGTTCTAGAAACAAGAGCCAGCAATGCTTTTATCTAGTAATCCCCCACACCGTCAGCCATTCCCCTGGGCTCAACTCTATGCTTTCATTTCTCTCCCTCTCAAGTTGTTATCTGGAGGGGAACATGTTGTCTTTCATCCACCCACCGCCCCCCTCAGCTCTCCGTCTGACTGCTGGCTCTCAGACAGAGGAGACTGACTGGGGAGATATTGAGAGTCTGATCCTCACCCCATGCGAGGTAACATGTCTCTCCAGAGACAATATCACTAATGCATTTCCTCAAAGATCAGCCAGGACCTCTATATATAAGACCACTCTGAAATCCACTTTGCTGGAAAACTTGGTTTTGCCCAGTCAAGTTCAGTGGTGTCCAGTGGTCCATGGTCTCAACTGTATGACCCTATGATCATACAGTATGATGGTTCAGTGTCGTGGGTGATATCTACAATGATCTCCCCTTGCTAGGGAACATCCCCTCAACCTCTCTGACCCCACTCACACCCACATAGGCCACTCTCCTCCTCTTCTCTTCCTCCTCTTCTCCACTCCTCCTGTCCTCTACCTCCCACTGTACCTTTGCGGGGGTCGTTTTTTATTCATTTGTATTCCAGGGTGAGTGTATGTCACCCCCCTCTCGGCTCTGTTATTCTGCCTCCATAACTGGTAACCTGATCTATTTGAACCGTTTCCCAGAGATAATGGGAGGCAGAGTTCAGGCGTCGGAGGAGAGGAGAGAGTGGGGGAACAAAGCTCTTTGTTCCTGGCAGCCCTCACCACCACCACCACCACCACCACCACCACGGTACAGCACAGCACAGTGCGATATGGTACAATACAGAACATTATATTACTGCAAAGGGGTTGTAAAACCCAGACTGGCATCCACACCCCCCCAATTAGGGGCAAGATCCCCTCCCCAGTCCCCAGACTAGGCATAAAACACTCCTTTAAAGTAAACAACTTTTACATCGTGGAGGTTTTATAGGTAGAAGTCGCTTAGTGCTTGTGTATGCCCAAATGCTTTGTGACTGTACAGGATCCGGTGTTTGGCACTGGCTTGTAATGGTTTCCGTTGCAGTCTTTTTGTTACCTTTAAGAGGCTTCCTGGGGGTTACCTTTAAGAATTCCAATGTCTTAAAAGCAAGATGTGTGTGATGTATATATGAGCATACTGTTCATCATGTTTAGGTGGAATCTGGTGTCTGTTTATACTTGTGTGTGGTGGAGAGTTAATGACACACTGGTAAACATGTCACGGCAGGCTGAGGAAAAACAGGAAAAATGTTTTTTTGTTTTTGTGTACGTGTGTCTCTGTATATTAATATGAATTAATGTAGCTCATCTATCATGCTCTGGCTCCCATCATGTAGTGGTGGAATCTGTCATGTCCCCCAACCACCCTGAGGTCATACACACACACACACACACACACACACACACACACACACACACACACGGAGCTGTCAACGCTGACAGATGGGACACCAGAGTGTGTGTTCTGAGGTTCCTGGAGCAAACACACCCACACACACACTAATGGGGGAAAATACATACCATGTAAATGATATCAATTACTCACGCCAGCCAGCCACATGCCTTTCTCTGTGTGTGTGTGTGTGTGTACAGTGTTAATATGATACAGTATGATATGTTATGAGGTCCATCTATCACTCAGTCTCCATATGAGCATATGGAGCTTTTTATTGATGGGGAGCAATTAGGAGCCTCGCTCATAAGATCAGCTTTTTCTTCTCTGATCACTGGTCTTCGTCTCTCTTAGTTGACAGACTAGTCTTCCCACTCTGCCTCCTAACAAAGAACCTCCTTCTCATCACAAGCCTCTGTTTGACAGCCTTTGTTACCCAGTTATGAAATTCTCTACCACTGGCACACAGCACATAGGGAACATGTGCCCTAAATAACTAGGCTGTGTTTTGATCAGCATCAGATCGGGCACAGCAGAAAATGCCTCTCTCTTTTTAAGATTACAATAATATAATGATGACCTGCCAGATGTTTGTTTAAGTCTCTGTGAATACAAAACATATCAGTCTTCACTCGATCCATTCCTACTGCTGCCTATGTCTCAGATGTGGAGACTGGAAGGAGAAGACAACATTAATTTTTAGATATAACAAGACATTATGTGTCCATACTGTACTGTTTTTCTATGGGGAGGAGTGTGTGTTAACACCCATAGAGATGCAATAGGTTCCCTATGGTTTTCAATGTAAACTCCCTCTCTCTGTGAGGAAGCTTATACATCTCTATGGAAGCTTTAACATATAGACATTCTCGGGCAACTTGAACCAACTGAGCTGACTTATACGGTAAGTCCCAGTGATATGGAGAGGAGTAATAGGTTGTGGGGGGTCGGCTGTAGTGGCGAAGACCATACGACGCACTGCGCCTCCTCTCTGATGGCCAGGCTGAGGCAGCGTGGGGAATTGGATCTTATTACAGAGTTACATAATGGGGAAGGGAAGTGTAAGTGATTAGCAGCAGATGTAAACTGTCCCGTGGACATGCATATGCCACACAGTCGTTTAGAGGGAGAGAGAGAGAGTAAGAGAGAGGGGGAGAGAGAGAAATAGGAGCCCCAAATGGTGGCCAATTATGGTGCTTGGAATTAAACAGAGAACAAAAGAGCTGGGCCCTGCCAGAGAAACAGGATAATCCCTGGAGAGACGGACTATGAAGCCCACTCACATTCAGGCTGGTTTTAGTAAAGATCTGTCATAGATCATAATGTGTTTCACTCTGGGGAATGAGGCTAAAACCTGGGTTGGAGTTAGAAACATGGTTGTGTCTGTTTGGTAGGTCGCTAGAGAATTGGAAAGGTTTTAGATGGGTCACAATGCAAAACAGTTTGGGAACCGATTACATGTGATGAATCTGCTAGAATGAAAGAGCCCTATTGTCTGTTTGTCTGTTTAGACAGTGATGTGGAGAGGAAGATTGGATCCCCTGCCATGCTATACTGTAGTAACAAGAGCCCACAGCAGAGCCTCGAGCCATTCAGGATAATGCAGTGCATTTGAGGCAAGAAGTCTCCCATTTGAGGCAACAGAAGTCTCCCATTACCACTGAGGTTTTTAGCGGTGGTGTCTCAGAGAGCACCGTGTGTTAGCTCCAGCTGCTAGGATATGTAGCAGCAGCAGGTATGAAGGGAATAATAGCTCCTGCATTATGTCTGAGAGAGGAGATCAACAGCACAGAGAACAAAGAAGAAGACTCAGAACTGACAGTGCAATGAGCAGCTTGTCACTGTCACAAACAACATACACACACACACCCTGGGGAGTGTCAGAGGCACCCCTACCCCCACTGTTTGTGGAGGAAGAGTGTGTGCTCACCTACCCCCATCCCATCGCAAACACCCATCTCCCTCAGAGACGTACAGTAACACACACACACACACACACACACACACACACACACACACACACACACACACATCCTATTGGAAAAGGTGGGGAGGTTAAGGTGAAGTGGAGGGGATGTGTGCTAACCGTGTGTTTGCTATCAGGGAATATTCAGTTAAAGGGATGGTTCAATTTGGGCGACTTTATTCACCCTCAGCACTATAGTCATGGCCAGAAATATTGGCACCCCTGCATTTCTTTCAGATAATGCACCACTTCTCCCAGAAAATTGTTGCAATTACAAATGCTTTGGTATTCAAATGTTTATTTATTTTGTTTGCATTAGAACAACACAAAAAAGCAGAGCAAAGTGTAAAAAGGTGAACTCTTCTGGCAGTTGCTTACCTACCCTCATTCTACAGAGTACATTAGCACTCTCCACCTCCCTGCTGTGTGTGTCAGATTTATCAATCTCATTATTGCTTTCTATTAATAACCTTTTCCCCATTATAGCTAATGCATCCCTAGGAGACCCCCCAGAAAGCCACAGTGTGAGACATTAAATAACTACCTCATTGTGAGAGAAAGAACATTATTCTCTACTCATCAAATGAATGAGAAATCCATTTTTGATACAACAGCCACAATAAGCAGCTTGGTTACGGTTTCTCTGAGAGAGCCTGTTTTCCTCCTCATCCAATGTACGAAAACAGAGAGCACACTTGGGTTCCAAGGACAGTGAATTCCATGGATGGTTCTTTCAGGAGGGACAACCTGGGGCCAGAGCATTCTTCTCTCTTTCTCTCTCGACTAATGTTTTTTCTCTCTCTCTAAAGCTGAGGATTTATTGATAACAGATGATATTAGACAGAAAAAACAATACTTTGCCCCTCTCATCATCCCAATGTGTCTCATCATCCCAATGTGTCTCCCAGCAGAAGTAATTTCATGCATGGCTCTGCCTGACGATGCGCTCCATCACTGATTGATTAGGATTAAACACGACCAACGTTGGATCTGGAAAAGCGGCCTGTATTTTTATGGCTGGGCATGTTAGGGCTGATGAACCAGGACAACCCAAGACTCTCTCTCTCTCCTCTATCCTCTCTCTGTCCAGAGCCAGGGCTGGCAGAGTTAGGTTCAAGGTTTCTTTATTATCCCCTAGGGGAAATTAGTTTTGCAGCCAGAGTTCACAAAGACAGAATACAAAAAAGACAACATCACGACAACATTAACACACTAAATCACAGAGCTAGTTCAGAGAAATGGAAATTCATACCATGTACAAAAAGTGCAAGTGTACAAAATGTGCAGGGATAGTACACGGAATAGAGAGACTGAGAGGAGAAATCTGTGTTGCAATCTGTAAGTGGGAGATGTGGAGCTGAGCTGAAGAGTGAGGCCCCATTGTTCTAGTAAATGATGAGGTTAGGAGGGATGAAAGTTTAACCATTGCTGGTCTCTACGCCCAGGACGTGTAGCCTACTCTCCTTCACTGTCAGGGGTGTCTTTGGGGGACAGAAACTAGAGGGATGGTAAAGGGATGGTTACCTCCCTACAGTACAGTATGTACTACTATTCCACCTCACTTTTCTCTCTCTCTCTCTCTCTCTCCCATCCACCCCCCCCCCCCTCTCTCTCTTGGCAAGCTGAGGAGTAGTGAACCACACAGGCACCCCGAAGGCTCTCTCGCTCGCTCGCTCTCTCTCGCTCTCTCTCGCTCTCTCTCGCTCTCTCTCTCTCTCTCTCTCTCTCTCTCTCTCTCTCTCTCTGCCTTCTCCTCTGTTAATCAGATTTCATAGGCCAACTTTTTCCCCAATGCAATCTTTCTTTTTTTCCCTTTGTCCCGCAAGTACCCCGGGAGAACAGAATACTTGGTCTCCCTCTCTTTTCCTCTCCCTCTGTCTTTCCCCATGCTGTTGTTGGCAACCACCTTGCCCATATTTCTGTGGGCCCCAGAAATACCCAGTGTCCTAGTGGTGGAGGTTGTCTTTGTGTGAGCAGTAGGGGATTCGGGGCTGACCCTCAGTGGTGAGGTCTGATCAATGACTGTAGATGGAATGGATAAATTGAAGTCTGATGTCACCCGATTAATTTCAATGGCAGTAGATTGTGTTGCTAATCCGCCAATGAAATTCGTCACCATGCTTCTGTCCGCCCACAGAACGTGCTCAGTATTTGCTCTCGTCTAGAACAACGCAAGAAGAATACGGGAGCCAAAGGCAGCCTCTGGGCAGCCCGGCAGCCCTCTGCTGATTGAGCATGAGCACTGGGTTACATTGATACGATCACACAAACCAACGCAAGAAGCACACAGGAAGGCACCAGCAACAGAGCAATACAGGCACAGCACATTATTTAGTTGATAACAATAATTAATACCTGCTATAGAAGTCACCTTTTTTAAACCATGGCTAAAGCACATGTAGATAAACTGCAGTAACCTTCGTGGGTAGTCTACATCATAATTATGAAAGTAATTGTAGAACATGAATGTCATGCTGGAATCGACCTAATTTGGCCAGGAACAATACAGACTCATTAGAATTACATTGGGGAATTATCTTTCTGAGCAGAACTGCAATGATAACACAAGTGGCAACTAGGTTTTCTGGTGTGCCAGCCGAATGACCAATTGATCCCCTGGGTCTGATGGATGTCCACTGTGCCTGACGTTCTGTAGGACTGAGACAGGAACAGGACCATCTGTTTGTTCTTCTCACACTGAGCCTAGTCAGAGGGAGGAGGGTTGCTCCTGTCCCCTGGGGAAGGCCCTGATATGGTTAGAGTTTGTCTAAGTGCCACTTTGTTATAATGTGACCCCGACCCGCTTGTTTTGATGTTGTGATTATGCAGTATGTGGAGATGTGTTCCATATGCTGGAAGATTTGGGCTGAGATTGGGCAACACTCTCCTCTGCGGTTCTACACCTCATTATACATAGAACTGGATCTTTGTGGTGGCTTTGTTGAGGGTTTGTTCTGCTCTTGGAATGACTCACTAGAAGATTTGCCAGTGTCTTTTCACATTTGCCAGTATTAAGAGGTAGACCTATGCTTTCTGAGCTGAGGGACAGCAGTTTACTATGAAGTGAGTTCCAGTATTTTCATGAAATAAACATTTATTTAAGTAGCACTTTCAGAAAGGCAGAGAAGGATGCAATCAGGATGACTTATCTGTATTTCTCAAGTCAGATGATGAAGGTAAACTAAGTTTGATTTTCTCACAGATTTCCCATAGGGACATGATCAGAGTCTGGAGCAATGTGTCTGGAGCTATGCGTCAGATAGATGAGTAAGCCAGATGTCACCCAGCCCATCCTGCCTTCAGTCGTGCCTCACCTGAACAGGCTGACAGTTCCTGTCAGTAGGTGGAACTGTGTACGTGTGTGAGTGTGCCTTGGGTGGCCTTTGAGTCTCCTAGCCTTTCCCTGGTAATTCGCCTGTGCAAATCTCTCTCCAATCCCACTTGAGTGGTCTGATCCTTGTATAAACTCAGCCTGTCACTGTGGGAGACCTGAGAGCTCGAACACTGTCACTCTGCATGATTGAAAGCACCTCAGATGCTTGGGTTAATCTATGGCGTGAGTGTGTGTGTGTGTGTGTGTGTTTGCACACCCCTAGAGTGTCATCCTGCCAACATTTAGATGACAAGACCTGGCCTGATGTTGGTTATCATTCTGAGCTTTCTCATCTCAAACAAATGGTTCTGTCGTCAGAATGAAAGCTTAAGCCATAGTCACTAGAGGTAAAGTTCTTCAATATTCTCTAGGAGTGTTGACTTTCCACTGTGGACAGAGCTGGAAAGTTTATGTTTCACATTCATGAACTGGAAGTCTTAGTCATTATCCAGACAGGCTGTCATCAGTGTTCTCACTTTGATTTGACAAAAGGCTCAGCTTGAGAGGAAAATGAAAATGTCAGTGAAACATTTTAATTCACCTTTAAATGTCATATGGTTATCAAACCCTTCTCCCTCTACTTTGTCAGCCGAACACTTCCTCTATTAAGATCTCCCAGCTGCCCTTTCCTCAGCTAGCCAGACATCAATGTCAATAGTTTTGAGGGGAAAAGTTTGTTTCTGATCTTCTGACTGTCTCAATGATGTCATTGTCTCCTGTGGTCACTTTAACCTCTTCCCTATTACCTTGTCTTTGCATCAATGGAATAGTATTGGGGGGGTACATCATGAAATGTCGTAACACCCATCTCTGATTACGAGGACTCCTTTCTCTCTGTCTGCCTCTCTTAGCTGTAGCCTGTGTGGCGTCAGGACGTTTGTGGTGTGTCACCGCGTGGTAATCTGTGTTTGTTTGGCCAAGGCCGTCCGCGGTAGACTGATAACAAACAGCCCCTGACGCGCTGGAGCCCCTCTGTCCTCACCCCAGCGGCACCATGGGATACATTCTCTGACTCTGGAACAGCATAGCTGACCATGTATCAGTGGTGCAATGTCTACCTATTACAGTGTCTATCTTTTCCAGCCAGAACAGGGTTCTCCATCTCCCTATGTCCTCTTGTGGTGGAGCAGTTCTCCAATCCTGAGTCATATAGACAACCCCCAGTCTTGTACAGAACAGCCTTACTCACAGGACACGGAGGTCACACAATGTCTATTTCACACTCAAACACGTGCTCACGGGGCACTCAGTGGCATAGCACACTAAGGCGCATACCGTATCATCGCAAGGTCCCTGGTTCGATTCCGGCCATCGACATATCCTGCATGTCATCCCTCCTCTCTCTCACCCATCCTTCCTGTCAATCTCTACTATCTCTATCCCAATAAAGCAGAAATGCCCTAAAATATATATTTTTTTAAAAACACATGCTCACACACACATACCCTGATGGTCCATGATAGCCAGGTGCGTAAACAGTAAAAGCAGGAAAAATTCCTCGTTCAGGTTCGAGAGAGAGATTTTTAAGAAATAAGCTGCTTCAGGTGCTGTACTATGACCTCTGATCTTGGAGTAAACAGGAAGGTACCACTTTAATGGAACAGGGGGAGATTTAGACGTTTAAAGGAGGATTCGGGACTCGGGACTATATGAATCAGAGTTTGGGATTGCCGCACATGCCAAATAAACAAATCTAAATCAGCATCCGGCCCCAATTAGGCTGACAGCTGAGTTTATTGAAGGGGATCAAATGGTCAAATCTGGAGATAAACACAATATGCTCAGTTTTGTAAGCCAAAGTAGGAGCTTATTTCCTAGTCCTTTATGAGTTCCTTCTGCATCATTTCACTTTTGGTGTGTAATACTGTACAGGACAAGCATATTCAAGTCTCAGTACTCCATGTCAAGTGCTTGCAGGGAGTTTGTGCCTCTCAAAAGACCCAGGTCTCAGATGACCTTTCAGTGTTGATTCCACTCCACTAGTCTGATGAGAGAAAGGGCAGAGGGCTGGCCAGAGAGTTGACGTGATAGGCCTCTCCATGCATAATACATGTGGAGGGGGTTATACAGTTCCTCCTCTGCTCTCTTCCTGAGGCTGGGCTAAACCAGCAGGATGTGTGAACTGAGGCTGCTGCCTGCCTGGCAGGCCTAGCTCTGCAGCCTGTCAAAATACACCCTGGTGTTCACTGTTCTCCCACTCAACTGAGTGTTATGTGCTGTACTAACGTTTGTTAGCACTGCGGTCTGAGTTTAGAGCTAGGCTCTGAAGCTTGTGTGAGTTCTGTAAACTTCAGCCTCCCTGTGGTTAACCTGGGTAAACAGGAGACTATAGGCACTGTATACTGTATATACTGGAAGCCAGGAATGATGAAGGAAATGTACAGAAGCAGTTGATTATTAGCCATGCAAATGAAGCCCTCGCAGGCTTATTCATTGCATCCAATATTTCTAACTATCGCAGAAGTTATGCCTTATACATTCAATTGCAATGTGCAGTGCCATTCTTTTGATCCCCATTTATGACTTCCCCTCCACAGGATAAGTGGAAAGATTGCCCATTTCCTGCCCAGGCTCTGCATATGTGAGGTATGCTCACAGCCTCTGTAGTCAGCCACAAGGGTCCTGTCTGTAGAGAGATGGACCGATTGTACCTGCATAGGTCTCAACTCTGGTATGCTGTTGTTGTTGTTGTTGCTTCAATGAAAACAGGAAACCTCTCCCTTGGTTTCAAATGTGATATAAATCTGCTGGTTTGGTCAATTAGATTTCATGGTATTAATGTTGTAATAGTCCAGACTGATTTCATCACAACAGATCACTCATGCTGTATACAGTTTTGCTCTCTATCAACTTAGTGTTTCCAGTAACCACTATTCAGTTGGCCAATACACAGCCTGATAATTGTTTATCTACAGTAATAAAGCCAAGCATTTCTTTCATGTGAGAGATGTGTGCTGTAATAGTTAGAGATGTGTAGACACATGATATTTAATGAGTTCTGAATGGTATTGTTTTGCCCTTTCACAACCGCATGGCTGTGAATAATGGGGGCTATTACTCTTGACTTCCTGGATTCCCGGGGCATGCCTCTCAATTGGGCCCCACTGCCGCCAGTCATTAGCCTGATGATGTAATTGTTTTCATCTGGGGTGAAAAGCCCCTAAACCCCTCCAGACACCCCTTCAGGCTCTGTTTCACCTGTCAGACCTCTGAGGGATGAGGTAACAGCCAGCACTCAGCCAACACTTGTACCCCAGATTCCTAAGACTCAGGGCGGAGGGCACTTGATGGCTTAACCAACATGCCTTCCCTCTGACGAACCATCAGTCTACCTCTTTGCTACAACATTTAACTGACTGCATTACAGGTTTAGCAAATGGAAGTGTTTTGGTCTCTGTCATGTAAAAATCTGGAGCAACTTTCTCTCTCGTGTGTTTTTTCAGACACTCATCGTTTTAAACATCACCCTGCTTAAGGCAGCCTCTTGCATAACCAGCTTGTCATGCAGAATTAATCAGAATAACCTTAAAGTCCTCATCAGGAAGACAAGGTTATCCAGCTTGCTAGAGTGGGTACCTGCTCCCCTGTTTATGTTACCTTCAGAGAGACAAGTGGGTGTGTGGGCGCCTCCACACTACAAGCCACAGAGAGCTTTGAATTATGTAATGTGTTGTATAATAGATGGAGTTTTACGGCAAGAGCAGAGTACAACAAACGCCACGCTGAGCCAAGATGGCATCCATGTATATTCTGTAGTATAATGTACATCTAGAGCAGTCAGAGCAGTGGCCAGTGGCTCTGGCCGTGACACTGAGAGGAGGGTTGATGATGGAGGCAGAGAGAGGCCAGAGGTCACTGACCACAGGAGGTCACTGACCACAGGACAGGACATTTTTATAACTAATGAAATCTAATGTGGTAATTTTGTTGACAGAGGATTTCATTATTATCTACTATGAGATCTAGGTTTTGTTTCCAACATCCCTCATCATCTCTACAGTTCTTCGTGTCCAGTGTGTATGAAGTGAACAGCATGCTATTTCAGCAGCGCAGTAGGAGGCTGAGATCACTGTGTTTATGATGATAATCTTCCTGCCTGCCAATATCTGCCCTCTCTCCAACTGTAACCTGATCTGTGTTTATGCTGGAAGTACAGCTCTGAGAGGCCAGGACCGAAACGGAGAACCAAGGCCACCAGGACTGCTGCAGTGTTGAAATCATGTGGAAGCCATTATGGTTCCCTCACTAATCCTATCATTAGCTACTAAGTATTGATTAACAGTGGAAACAACCGTGTTGTTCTCCATGTGACTTCCTCATTCATCGAGACACACACACACACACACACACACACGCACACACACACACACACACACACAGACAGAGAGAGATAGAGGTTAGCATGCCAGGCTCAGTGTGGCTACAAATCAGCCTGAGGAGGGTTTTTCCTCTGTTGGGCTGATGTTGTTAGGGTTGTGTTTGGCCCTGTTGAATAGCCTCACTGGCTACATTTGGAGAGCTCTGTGGAGTCTATTGATTTTCTCACCTGGTAATAGACGTGTTCACTGTGAGGGAGGACTTGATGGCTTTTCCACCTTGTGATGGGGTATTGACCTTTCCATGATGGTTTAATGGTGAACATCACCAGGCGAGTGGCTTCTGTCTAAAGCTATAAACTGTGTTGATGATGTTGTTGATTTTTTTTTCAGTTTTTTCTTGTTGTCTTTTAGTTCCATAGACAGACTTATTTACTGTCACTGTGGTTTAGAGAAATATTCCCTAGCAGAGCCTCGTCCTCCCTCCTACCTACAGTAGCACCGTCCTCTTCCAGGTCCCAGGTGGCTGTGGTGGTAGTGGCTGCTCAGGCCCAGTCGCTCAGACAACGTATATACAGTATTTACCCTACTGACTGAATTATTAAAGCAGGTCGGGCTCCGCTGAGACTCAGCTCTTCATCTCAGAAGTAGGTCAACAACACAGGTCCACCATGTTTGTTCTACTGTCAGAGACCCTAGGGACGATGGTCACAGCTAGAATATGCAAGACTTGATTATCAACATAATCATAATTTTAGTGGAGAATTGTACAATTCTAATATATTTATTCACATACAAAAAGACTCACTAAAAGTGCTAAAGGTATGTACAGTAGAGACCCTGCACTTTCCTTAACCCCCAGACAACCCCTCATCTTTCTTCCTTCATGTTTCCGTGACTGCATATTTCCATATCAGAGTGTTAACCACTCAGGTCTAGGGGGCCACAATACATGCAGAGTTTAGTGCTACACACAGTAAGGGTTTGGCATGACTGAACACACTCCTCCCTTCACCCATGCCCAGGCTGGTCCCTGCTGGTGGCTGCCTGCCTGCCTGTGGATTCTCTGACAGATCGGAGGCAGGGGGTGGGCAATGGAGGGAGGGGTGTTGCTGGATCGCTATGGTAGGGGGCCTTTTTCAGGTCAGTGGTGCATGATTGAAACAGTGGCTGTGTGTGGTGGGGGGGGTGCTCTGTCACTCACAGACCTGCTGCTCAGATGGGCCATAGAAATGTGGGGCATAGAAATGTGGATCAACCCTAGTCTGAAGAGAGTATGCTACCGCCCCCCTTCTGCTGCAGCCACAGTGAGAGGCCACAGCATGCCACACCACACTGCTGTTCCTGGAGAGCTCTTCGTGAACAGCCAGGGCAGGCCCCTTTACTGGTGGCTCATATGAATGAAACATCATCTGCCATGTTCATCATGCTGTTCACTCTTCTCCCTGGGTAAAGGAGAGGTTTGTCAGGCACGCAGAGCATTGTTTCTTGCTGCTCCTCGCTCAGGTCTTGCATCACCCCCTCCCCTACCACCACCACCACCACCACCACCCCCCCCCAGGTCCTGGCATTCCACAACGCAGCAACAAACTGTATTGATCTGGGAGAGCCAGTACAGACGTGCAAATATCGTCTCCATGGTAACAGTGTGTAGAAGGTGAGACCCCCCCCGGGGGGGTCATCAGTCAGGGTTGTGAACTGAATGGGGATGCACCCCCAACTACCCTAACCCCTCACCTCCCTCACCACCCCAGCCCTCCCTTATACAGGGAGTATACCCTTATACAGGGAGTATACCCTTATACAGGGCTCCATGTTAATGATGTACCTCTCCAGGCTGTTCTTTCTTCTCTCTTCGTTTGTTCTAAGAGAGTTAGTGATGAGTGGTTAATCTGAGAGATGCCCTAGACCACTCAGATGAAAGGAGGAGGGCTAAGCCATGGAAAACCCCCCTTCTGGCAATGAGCCTGTCACCCCGGAGTCCCTCACATAAAAGGTCTGCCCCCACTCCCCCCCCCCCCCCCCCCCCCCATACCCTCTCCCCACTACCCCTAGTCTCTTGACAGATGATGCACTCTTGACAGATGATGCACGCTCTACACCAGTTGTCAAATATCTTTTTAAATAGTAACTGAGCAGTCAGAAGTGGATGGGCAATTTGTATCCCATCAATCAGATATCACAATTGAGCACATCCTGTTTTATTATTCAGCTTTTTGTTTTTAGACTATTGGACATCTCCATTGCTAACCTGTAACTAAATAGCTAGCTTCGTAAACAACTCTAAGAGAAAATGAAAAATAACAGCCTGGGAGTGGAGAGGAGCTTCTCAGACCCAATAGAATTCAAGGTCCAGTCACGTTGGATTGTTTTTAGGGATCTCATTCTCGAATGTCAATATAAGGAGAACAGGCGTTGTGTCCGAGATGTGAAAAGAGGCTACACTTCCCCCAATCCCTCAGCCTATTTTGATGCCCTCCCCCACCCCCCCTACATGTGCAGTTTTAGTAATGGAAGAAGCATGGAAGATGGGGGGGGGGGGGGTACTCTAGGAGGAGATTTATAGAGGCCAAGGCGGTGTATTAAAACTGATCAAATTATCCGTTCAGGATATGGCTTATGGCTATCTGTATCACCCAGCTGTCACAACGGCCAATCACAAGCCTCAATCACCGCCCCTCGCCTGCCCCCCCCCACACCATCACTCACACTGTGGCCCACAAATGAATCTACAGCGCTCTGTCTTTCTATATGAGGAAGCCAAATCACTGCAAAACATACCCACTTCCATTACATTTCATCATTTATTATGGTCCAGAATGATGAAGTTTATTTTGTTATCAGCCCCCTCATTAAAGAGAGAAAGAATGGGGCGCTTAGTGGCATAGCACACTAATGCACATACCACATAATTGCAAGGTTCCTGGTTCGATTCTGACCCTCGACATGTCTTGCATGTCATCCCTCCTCTCTCTCCCGTCCTTCCTGTCAATCTCTACTGTCTCTATCCCAATAAAGCAGAAATGCCCTAAAAACATATTTAAAAAAAAAAAGAGAGCAAGAATGCTGTATTTCTAAAAGCTATCGTGGCAAATGCTTCTCTGTGAGGGCTTGTCGTGAACAGGATCTGTCGAGGGTTATAGAGCATGCATGCACACACTTCAAAGCCCCCCCATGTTGAACACACTGTTCCAGTGAACCTCTCCTGCCATAAGGACATGCTGGGTCTCAACCCCAGACCGTATCCATCATTACTCCCATTCACAACACCATCCTACAGTCATCCATCTCTCACCCCCTACAGAATGTCTCTAGGAGGAGAACACACCACCATTAATAACCATATGACAGTTTGGCTGCACTCTAGAATGGGAGGTAATATCCCAGCTCTACCTGTGCATGGATTTAATGGATAATTACCTTCTAATGCAAAATAACCCTGGAGGCCAATTAGCCACTCACACAGACTTCTTTATGTGTCCCTATTTGAAGGGTTGATCAAGGATATGTTAACCTCTTTGGGAATGGGAATAGATGAAAGTCAAGTGCACAGTGAGGTTCTCCAGGATGTCCTACATTTGACTGGGAGGGGGAACTAGGGCCCGCTTTAGTCCTATGTAGCAGCTTTCCAAGGGGCTAGGCCACCCTGCTGCCCATCTATAATTAAGAGAAAAGGCTGCTGCTGATGTCAGATCTGAGGCTCTCAGGGCCAGACCATATGTTCTCTTTCTCTCCCCTTCTTTCTCCCTTTCTTTCTCCTTTTCTCCCTTTCTCTCTCTCTCTCTCTCTCTCTCTCTCTCTCTCTCTCTCTCTTTCTCTCTCTCTCTCACTCTCTCTCTCTCTCTCTCTCTCTCTCTCTCTCACTCTCGCAGACTCTTCAGACCTACTAGGCTTGTTTTATGAGTATGGAACAGTGTGAATATGCCTACTGCTCTTGGTTAACATGCCGTATGTAGGTAGATGTGTCAGTAACTCCATACATAAGCCATGAGGTTGTCCCCTCCCTCCCCCTGTGTCCTATTGAGGCTGTCTGATATAAGGCTACACCGTCACACGCATACATTGATACAAGATCTGACAGACAACGAGAGCCATCTTCTGTGTACATCCCAGACCTTATAACAGACCAATGAACCACTCCACCAAGGTGTAAGTCATCCCCTTTGTTTTGTTTTTACATTCCTTTAAATAACGACTCAAAAGGAGCGTCACCCATATCTGAGCCCGGGGTTCAGAATGTCACTTTGAAGTCAACACAAAGACGCAAAGATCAGAAGGCTTTGAAACAACTTGACATCAGTGAAAGAAAGCAGAGAGGGGGAGAGGCTGATGCGTTTTTTTGTTGTTGTTGAGCTGTTGTCAGGCTGCTCAGGCTTTGAGGGGAGAGATGGAGAAGGTTGAAAGAGGTGCTGTCTGCACCAAGCCAGTACAGCACCTCCAGTCTTCTCAGTGTGTCTTCTGCCTCTAATGAGGGGTGATTGTCCGGTTGACTGAAGAGGAGAGGAGAGGAGATGCTCCTGCTCTTACTAGTACATTGAAGCTAAAATGATTGTTTATTGGAATAATTTTAGATATTTGTGAGTCATATTGTCTTACATTCTGTATATTGCAAATGATATATGAAAGACCCTTACATTTTCAACAATGTTTCTGAGACAGTTCTCTTTGTATGTAGTGTTGTGGTTATGTAGTGACCAGGGCTCTCTCAATCAAGTTTTTCTTAAAAAAACATTTTCCCAGACATTCTTTCCAATAAATGACGCACAGAGTTTGTATGTCTCATGCTTACAGTCCTCTGAGTTAAAAATACCCTGGCAGTCTTAGTGAGCACTGGCTGAGTTGTTACGTGCCCTTCCACCACAGTCAGCCAATGATTGACTTGGCTAGAAAAAACAGCAGACAGGCAAAGACAGGCAGTCGTTGGCACAGATGGAACTCATTGTGTCCTATCTGACCACAGTGTTATCATCACCACATGTTATTCACATAACCCCATGCTCTGTCACGGTCAGCTATGACATCACACTGTCACATAGTCACACAGACAAGGTTGAAAATGTTGAAAGCTGGATGCATTTGTGATAAGCATTGAAGAAGAATGTGAAACATCCATCCTTACACTACCACCTCTATGGGTGATCTCATCTCTCATCCACCTGTACCTTTGCACTTATGGTGGCCCATTTTGTCTGTTGTGTCTTGTATGTATACATTCCTCATTGGAGAAAGGTGATATTGTGTGTCTTTTACACACATCTGAATCCAGGCCTCTCTTTGTTTCCAAACCATGAGTCACAGTGCTATCTCAAGGTATCAGTCTACCTAACAGCAAGGGAAGTCTGACCATGGTCTGACTGATAGCTGCTGTTCTGGAGAGGAGACAGTATGTCTGAGTATTATGGTATAAGATGCAGGCTTCCGTTTCTAACCTTTGCTAACAGTATTTTATAAATGGAAAGGACATGGAGTGAGATTGAATATGACAAGCATGTCATGACATTCCTGCCAGATCGATCCATTATACTCAGAATATTCCTTTTAAAAGCATGCAGCAGAACCAGCCATGGCAATCCCACATCCCCTGTTGCGGGGGTGCCTTTGGAAATTGATTCAGATTCACTCTAGGTTGTCTCCAGAGTGGTGGAATACGTTATGAGTGATTTCCTGACGTGGGCGGCTGAGGGAGGCGGAGGGTGAAGGGTTAACCAGTGTGGCGGAAAACACTGTGGATCTATTAGCCTGCATCCCTATAGACCCCCAACATCCAGGCTCTGGAGAGAGAGAGGTGGGAGCCCAGCCCACTCTCTCTCTCTCTCTCTCTCTCTCTCTCTAGCACACACACACACACACACACACACACACACACACACCACTCTCTCTCACAGACTTACATAATGGGAGGAGGAATCAGTGAACTGTGGATGCGTGGAGGAGAGGTCATCTGGAGAAAACTCACGGCAACAGGCACACAGCATGAGAGAGTGAGGGAAGGAGAGATTGTCTGTGTGAGAGAGAACTTTATGGGGAAAAACATGCAAGAGCGTGTGAGATGATAAAACACACCTTCCACTCTTGTTAAACCTCCCAGTGAGCAGAGGCAAGGTGGTGTTCAGGTTCTATGAGACGACTGATTCATCCTTTATGTTGCCTGTCTGTTTCTATGAGTCTGGATCCTCTAGTCTACACTGTTGCCACTATGCCCAGTATAATTGTCCCTGGTTGAAATTAGGTCATAATCATACTCTTCACATACTCCTCTCTCTCTCTCTCTCTCTCACTCTCCAACATTCCTGACTCTCCCTCTTTTACTCACTTAACCTCAATTGGTGACTAGTTATGGGAAAAGGTTGACGGGGCAAGGCTAAGAGAAAAGATAGAGCAGGGTTCATCATATTTGTCCTCTCTCTCTCTCTCTCTCTCTCTCTCTCTCTCTCCCCCTCTCTGTCCCCCCCCCCCATTTCTCTCTCCTTCTCTTCTTGCTTTGGAGGTGTGTTCACATCTGGAGAAGCAGGGCTGTTTGGTGACTGCAGCAGCTCATTCACTCCCCCTCCTCCTTCTGCCTCATGCTCTCTCCCTCCCTCTTGCATTCTCTCCCTCCCTCCCTCTCCTCTCGCTCTTGCTTTGTGTCTCTGTTTGCGTTACTGGAAATCAGATTGGGAGCTGAGGAGATTCTGGCAGCTGACTGTGGAGTTAGCTTGAAAACCCAGAGAGGGACTATTGTGGAATTCTCAGGCTTAAGGAGAAGGAAAGCCATGGCAGGATCCTCTGTTCTCACGGATTGAAGTAGCCTCACATTATTTCTTCTTGTCTTCATTTTGATTGGTTACCTCTAACTTCATTTTCAACATTAACTGAGTGAGACCTTGTGCTTTTCCACGGAGTTCCAGAAAATTCTAGCCTTGGTATTCAGTAGTCTCTCTGTTTGACGTGTGAAACGTGTTTGGACAGTGACGGATCTGGTCCGTCAGGCAGTGAGGAGAGGTTACGTGGGGATTTGACACCCCGTTCTAAGCAGCGTATTTTCCCCCCCTGTGGGGCCAGAGATTTGCGGCTTGGTCTGAGGGAGGATGACGGAGATCCTGGTGTCGGATGTGAACCTGAACTCAGTGTGTGAGCGCCTGGAGCAGCACTGCTGTGTGGACCAGCAGCAGCAGCAGCCCCCTGCCAGCAAGAGGCACACCAACACTGGGGCCAAGCTATGGGGTCGCGTTCGCAGCAAGCTCCTCAGACAAAAGGTCCCCCCTCTCTTTCTCTTTCTTCTCTTCCTCTGTTCTCTCTTTTTCTTTATGTCAGTGTTCCTCTGTCACAGTTTGCCTCTTTGTCGTTGTGTCATTGCCATCTCTGGTGTCTCTCCTTTACATGTACTGAGTGGCACTATTCTCAATGGACTGACAACAAGACTGTGTGTGTACTCCAGTGTGTGTTGATGAAGAAACATAATGTGTCCAGCCTTGTGTCACACAGATAAAGCACTGACTCTCGACTCATCTCTGCTGATGAATTTAGATGACACACTTCATATAGTGGTGAAAGGCAAAATGGAAGTAGAAAGGAGGGATGATGGTTTTAGAATGATATGGACCCATCTGTCTCATCACCTGCTGTATGATTGTGAGACGCTACAGTAAGTGATTTTACCGCCTCCTCTCATCCTCCTCCATGTCTACCACTCTCTGTTCTCAGCCTCAGTGTAAAGACAGTGAACAGTTAGACAACCAGAGGTGTCGTCATGTTACTGATACAGTACTGCTCCCTCTGCTGTCCTGTTGGTAGTAGGAGGAAGTTGCTCCCAGTCACTGATCTATGATCAGTTAAGCATTTTCTCTCTAATGGTTCAGGGTAGGATTTAGGTTGAGTTAGCTGATTGTAGATCAGTGCCTAAGCTAGCCTGAAGCCGTAGTGTTGTCTGAGGTTGGTTGTTACCCAGGCAGCCCTCTCAGAAGGGTCTGTGGTACCCCGGGGTGAGGTTAATTTACTGGCACATTCCTACTAGAGATAAGCTGCAGGTTCTGGGTCGTGACCCGTTTGGGTGGAAGGAGGAAGAACATTTTTTTTAGAAGATGCTATTTTTTGTTATTGCCTGATTCTCTGTGCATATGTTCTCTTAAAGGTATAACTTAAAAAACTAACTTAACTTATGTGTGGGTGCAAGGGTGTACAGTATATAGGTTTACATGGGGGGGTGTTTGTGTGTGTATGGTTGTTGTGCATGCGTGTGTGTGTGTGTGTGTGTGTGTGTGTATGGTTGTTGTGCATGCGTGTGTGTGTGTGTTTGTGTATGCATCAGGTGACTAGGTCTCGCCTCATGTTCTCTCTGCATGGCAGCACTTTGAGCAGTCAGTCATTTATATGATTAAGCTTATAGGTGGGCAGCGGTGCTCGAACAAAGGATACTATAACAGGGCTGAAGTGAACTCTGCAGCACTTCAGACGGGTCAATACAGGCCCTGGCTGAACCTAGTGGCTCTATCTCCTCCACTCTCCTGACACAGCAGCCAGTGTGATGAGGCAGGGAGTACTCTCATATCCACAGCTTTACTACATTGATCTCATTTGATCTGGGAGCTGTTCACACCCATCCTTATGCAGACAAGAGCTCTGTCTGTCTGGCCGAATCTATTGTCATTTTTATATATTAATAAATGAACTAAAATAACTTTTTTTTTCTCTTTAAAGTGTTGTTCTCTCTCGTCAGACTCACACACCCTCACATGTCTGCAGTCACACGTGCCTGCGTTTCTCACCATCTTCACACACAGTACACTAGTGCTCTAGTGTTTACACACACGCTTGCAGACATCCAGTATTCCCCTTCGGTCATGCACTTGGGTCTCTTTCTTTCTCTCTATCTCTTCTCCATCTCATTCGCTTTCTTACACACACACATCCTCCCATAGTGGCATGCTTTCACACTTGTGCTGCTAGCCTGTTATGAAGTCTCATTCATCCATTTTGAATGAGGCTTTGATGGCCATTCTGAGTAAACTCGAGGTCTATGAATGAGTGCTCAGTTCCAGCCAGCTTTTAGCCCGGGTCATAAAGTCTGAATTATACCTTACCATATTTATCCTACAGCAGGGAGAATGAGGCTTTGAACTGGAGTGGCTACAACCATCTCTGCCATTACCAATCTCATGCTGTTAAATGCAGCTAAGAGCTGAGGAAGGAGAGAGAGAGAGGGGAGGAGGATGTTGAATAGTGTGTGTTGAGCAGCGTGCTGCATGTGTGTGTTTCTGTGCCATAAGGGTCGAAATTAGAGGGGGCGAGAATGTATGTGTGTTTTAAACATACCGCAATGTGTGTATTTGTGTGTGTATACTGAGACTGAGAGGAAGGGGAGGGAGGTGGGCACAGACGAGAGCACACAGGATAGAGTCTCTCTCTCTCTCTCTCTCTCTCTCTCTCCCCCAGTGGTGGTTCTCATTAAGATACCATGCAGAGGAAGAGGTGGGGGTGGGAGTGAGATAACAGTAAAGCTTAGGCTTGCAGAGGGAAGACTGTGCTAGAATCAGACATTATGTCCTCATGATGATTTAAGGTGTTATTCACTTTTAGGTTTTAGGTTTGTTTGTGTCCAATGTTCTTATCCCGAATGACTTCCATGTTGGTGTTCCAGTGGCTACAGGAACTAAGGACTGTGTCCTGCTGTCCAGGGCATGCCAAAGAATGAAATCTAACCATTACCACCCTCTATTCTACTGCCCTAATCATATTTCAGCCCACATAAAATGTGGTGTTCCATGTGACTATGCTGATTAGTGTAGATGACATATTACAGTTTCATCCCCTCACGCCTCTTTAAAGGGCCTTAAATGCCAGCCAGTCCCCTAATGGTCCCTTTTATAGGGCACATAAATCTCTACCCATCACTGTAGGGTGGGTCCTGGCCCTAAGTGGCCCAATCCAGCCCCTGTAGAGCCTCTCTGATTGGCTAATGAGCTCGGGGGGGGGGCGGCGCGGGGGGGGGGGTCAGAGGAGCATCCTCAGGCTGGTACCCAGGATGACCCTCTCCCACTGGGCTGGGTTCAAACCCACTGCCCCTGGCTTAATGGTGGGCTGTCTGGGCTGAGGGGAGAAGGGGTGAATCTCAATCTCCATAGGGCGTGCAGAGCATGAATCACCCGAGTTAGAACACATTTGGCCTGTGGTGCGGTTCATTATCAGACCCTCAGTGGTGTGGGTTAATAACAGGGAGGTCGTTTGGACTAACGAGTCCACCTACACAAAGACTATTAGCATCAGGCTGGAAGATGAATGAATATGTATGACTTTGCAGAGGTGCGTGGGTTAGCAACGGAACATTCTGTTGGTGTTTCAGATTACAAATGACCCGTATTTATCACTTTCTAGATACTAGTAATTACAGTTTCTTATTACAGTTACAATTACAATTCTTGCAAAGCAGAACAATGAAAAACGCTTTCTCTCTGTGACCAACATACTGTAAGAGTCATCAGAGGACATAATGTTCCATACTGGAGTTGGTTTATGCAGATGTCTTGATAAGGTTAGATAAAGTCAGTGGATGCTTCTTGCTTTGGTAACAACCTATCGTTGGGAGGCAGCAGCTTGATCTATGCATTGTAGTCCCCTGGGTTTTACATTAGTTATTCCAGCCCTCAAGAGAGGAAGACTATGTGACTCTATGATACCATTCCTCATTCCATTCCATGCATGACAACAAGCCTGTCCTTGGATTTCTACCTCCACCAGCCTCCCCTGAGTACAGTACAGTACAGTCCAGAACTGTGAGAGCAGTATTTCCATATTCCCTGCTGGTGACTTTAGGACCGGTCACACTGCTGTACATGTAAATCAGTCCTCTTCCGCATGCACCCTGCGGCCTGGAACACGTTGTGTCTTTAAGCAGATGCCTATATGTTGAGGGAGGATGATGGAGATGCCTATATGTCGCTGTTTATGGAGCTGAACCTTGGAAGAGACAGGCACGTTTCCTCCAGGGATGCACGGCTGCTCCTCAGCCAATCACAACCTCCCGCCTGCTGAAGACTTATTCTGGTTGGCTCAGACGAGGAAGTCCTAAGGAGGCAACTGAGTCAAAAGCCCTCGCATGACCATCATGACATCAGCAGCTGTTCATCAGAACATCACGTTGACTAACGGGGATGTCAACATGTTGTGTGTATTATTTGTTGTGTGTTCAACGGCTAATTTTAGAATCTTGCTGTTAGATGGTAGTCATCTGGCTTTGTTTTTGTTTTCATTAGGCCACTTACATAATGTCAGCTGAAAAATAATTATTATCTTGCTTATACAGGACAAAACAAAATCCCTCTGTTGGTGTTTTAATCAAATGAAGACCACAGGCCCATGCAATTAAGGTAGTGTCTAATTAAATTGGATTTCAACCTTGTTAATTAAAATCAGTCTGTCAGTGTATGAATATTTAATCAGCCTGGGCACAGCCATGGAAAGGTACATAGAAGGACAATTTGAAGGAATTTATTTATTTACCTAGTATATCAAAAGTATTTTGTGTAAGTCGCAATAATTTGTTCTCTGTTTTGAATATCAGTGCGAAAAGCCATTAACATTCCAGTAATGCAACAATGGACTAATTAAGATTGTGGGGATAGAATATTCAAAACTGGTACATTTTTTCCCAGAATGTCGTTGTTAACTACTCTCTGACAAGTGGGAATTTGACAAGGGAAAACAAAATACATGGAATGTCTTTCTTCTATTTTTACTAAAACAGTATGTTCTGTAACACATTATATCTGCGCTTGGAATAATGTTATGTTTAATCAGCTTTATCTTAAATCATGTAAATTATAGTTCCCAGCATGTTGAGGAATACAAAGAAGGCTTTGAGATCTGAAGCGATGTGATCCTAATTGAAACCATAATTTGGTTTAGGATGTTTCCTATATCCTTCCACCAGCATCTGCCTTCCTGTCTTTCTTCCATACACACACACACACACACACACACACACACACACACATACACACACACACACATACACACACACACACACAAACAATCTGTATTAAGCAGAAAGAAATTGCTTCCATGACTCATCTATTGGGACTGATATGATACAAACAAAATACCTTGTTTGTTCTTCCTCTGAATGATGTCTACATCTGTTACCTGCTGTTCTCCTGTTTCTTATTGGCTGTCTGAACTGTCACTCAAACGCAGAAGATATGTTTTATTTTTTATTGTCTCTCTTTGTTTTATCAGCAACTGGGCACATCCCCAAGTCACATTTCATTTCAAAGATCATTCTCGCTGCGTTAAACTTCAAAGCAGTCTTCATAGAATTTATCTGCAGCTCCTTTTCTGTATTAGGTTCAGAATGTGTAGTGTAGCAGCAGCACAGACTGAATCAGTTGGATTTGCACTATAAATAATCCCTTAGCTATGAAGTTTGCAGTCTTCACTTGAACCACCTCATTTCCCAGGAAAGGAAAAAGGAGAAATGGGGTAAGTTCCTCCTGGAAATGTTAATAAAGGAGCGGGTATTAGAGCCGAGGGGTGGAGGGGTCAGTGGGTGCGCTCGCTGCCTTGTAGGATTTTAATATTTTTATAACCCAATTTGACTCATTTTTAATAATATCTGTGAGAAGTGTGTAGGGTGTAATTGAGAGAAAGTGGAGTGAGAGGGGGGGGGGGGGGGGTAGTTTTGGAGCCCATGTTTGAGGGGCTAGAGGAGGTCTCATCAGTGTTGTGAGTTGGGCCCTTGCCCAGTTTGGTTCCTAGCAGCGTCTGATTACCCCGACCCCCTTTAAAACCCTGCTGGGAAAATAGGCCCTAATAGTAATAGGAGTCTGAGTAACTGATGCCCAACCAGATTTTTTATTAGGTAATTAATTACACTCCTACAAAACTTTAGTCCTAGCCTAATGTTACGATAAGGTAAGTGTGCTGGCCTTGCGCTCATTCAGCAATAAACAATTAAGTGTTTTTTAAGGTAAGCACATACAGTAATCAAGGAAGGTAGTAATGACATAGCAGCGTAATTGTGTTACACAGAGAGAGCTGCTGAATCAGCCTGTAAAATGCATCAGCCACTGGTGTAGAAATGCTCCACTAGTCAGAGTGGCTCCGCTGGCTGTATCACACAGCAGGCTCAGTCTGAGCTAGGTCTAGTGGTTGTGAGACTGGCTGTATCACACAGCAGGCTCAGTCTGAGCTAGGTCTAGTGGTTGTGAGACTGGCTGTATCACACAGCAGGCTCAGTCTGAGCTAGGTCTAGTGGTTGTGAGACTGGCTGTATCACACAGCAGGCTCAGTCTGAGCTAGGTCTAGTGGTTGTGAGACTGGCTGCCTTGAGGTAGGTAGCTTTGGGCTTTGCCTCTCATCCATCATGTCACAGGGTTATTCTCCCAGGGCATGATGGGTAGCACGGTCCAACCCTGCCTCTGTTAGCTGTGAGCACGGTACATAGTGTGAGGTAGCAAACTCTCCAGCCATGGCTGCTCCCCCAGAGACAGCCTAACGTAAATGGGAAAAGCACAGCCCTGGTTTCCCTTTCCCAAAGAACACTCTGCCCTGTCTCTCTCTGCCCACAAGTGTTTAAACAGAGGTACAGAGAACTTGGCTCACAACCAAGACAGTTAAGCTCACTTAAACTGACAAAGATAAAACTGAGCCCTAGCAAGTCCAATGAAATGAAAGTGTAAAGAATGGCAACAGGATATTCTTGCTTGCATTGTGGTGTGTTATACAGTATTTGTGAAATGTTAGTGTGTTGCTTTAATTGGTAAAGAGGGGGGTCTGTGATGGGTATAACCCTAACCCTTGTCTGAAATATTTGTATCCCATCAATGTGATTCTTGTTCATATGAGTGAACAAACCTTGATTTGAAATGTGTGTGTGTGTGTGTGTGTTAGCGTGTTAGCCCTGTGGAGTGGTGAATGGACTGTTTCATTTTGTGTGAAGGAGGAGCTTTTGTGTGTTTTGTGTTAATGCAGATAATCCCTGTCATTAGGTAGGGACAGACCCATAGCCCTCAGGGTTGGTTTGGTACAGAGGCTCCTCTCAGCCCATTGACACACACACACACACACACACACACACACACACAAACCAACCTCAGCTCCACTGGAGGAGAGCACATTACCCACAGTGCACCGCTGCCTTCCACACAGGGGGCAAAGCATATTTAACTTCATCAGATGTCAGCGTCCAGGAAATGTAATAAGGAGGAGAAAAAAAAGCAGTTTAATCTGAAGTTCCCAGGGATTTTTTGTTTTTTAAATATAGACAGGCCTGTCTGGGAATTTCCATCCGGGAGGCAAACGGAAAACTGGGTCTTCTTTTTTCACGTAGCTGCAGAAAATAGCCCCCTGGTCCGTGCTGGAGAGTCTTGGGTCGGAAATCTGTAACGTGGCCTTGTTCTTTTGGCTGGGCTTTAAAGGAGCTCAGCCTCTCACCAGAGCATGACAGAAAGAAGACATCTGGGGCAGGTGTTAGTGGAGGATCGTATCATAGATGTCTTAGTGTTTGTGTTCTGAATAACAGACTATTTCCTCTAGTGCAATGAACCCAGAGTAGGCGAAGGGTCAGGCCACTCAGAGAGAGAGTAGGCTACTATACTTTGGTGAGGTGCCTGGAAGTTATTACAAGCACAACTCAACAAACTGCCCTGGTGCCTATTTCATGGTTTCAGTGATGTCTACAGATCATGTTTCAGTTAGGGTCCATGTGATGGTGGTCATGATATGTGTATTTGATCATACAATCATGGCCAGCTCTAATATGTTCTCTCCTATGAAGGCATGGGCTGATGAGGCTTCTGTAGAGACAACAAAAAAGAAAACTAAACCCTAATTGTACTTTCTTTCTCTGTGTCTTTCAGCTGGACCCGCAGACGGTGCAGTCAAAGAACTGGCACATGGACGTCATAGAGATGAATGGGGTAAGGGAACATTTGATATCAACTCCATCAGGCCTATCTCTTATTCCATTACTGGTCCTGTCACTGTAATTTACAGGCCTAAACCTCAGTAATAGGTTGAAACCTTTGTCAGTCCAGGGTCGTCTACGGTACTGCAGGTTTGTTGTAGTTACATTGTGTTTGTGCTTCATCTTCCATAGATCAAAGTGGAGTTCTCCATGAAGTTTACGACCCGGGACTTGAGTTTGAAGAGAACGCCCTCCAAAAAACAGAGCGGCGTGTTCGGAGTCAAAATCAGTGTGGTGACAAAGTAAGGCTTTGGATTACCCCCTCATTCAAACGTATCTGCATGAGACATTCCTTTTTTAGCGTTGAAGTATTGGAATAAAAACACTGAATTATAGAGAAAGGACTGGACGGGTTAAGAATAAAGATATACATTTATTTCCCAGTACAACTTCAGACGGTTATGGACATGATAAAGCGGACTCTACACAAGTGGTCACATGACCAACTAACACAAGTTAACATTACGTTATATCTGACTCCAAAATATATTTTATGGTTAATATTGATTGATAATGATTTGTTCATCCCTGTGTGACAGACACTCGATCATATCGTGCTGTATTAACAGAACCTTTATCTAGCGCACAGCATCTCATTAATGCACATAGGAAGAATGTAAGAGTATCAACAAATTAACCAGTTTAACAGTTTTAAAGGAGCATATAAAATAAACAAACTGTAGTAAACAAATGGAAGTTTAACCATACGTCTAACGCCATGTGTGTCAAGGACAACACAGAATACCGGTGCCATAGGCTACCCCAAGAAACTCAAATAATTAATGGTCTGGCTTCTTTAAATATCCTCCAAACAATAGAACATAGGTGGGAGGGGCCTGTATGGCCTATACTATGTACATTACAATAGCAAAGGAACTGACGACAGTCGGTGTGATATCTTCAGTACGTCCACCAGGCATGTCACTCAACTGGAAATAGGTGTTCTGGGCTGAGAGAGAGGGGCATTGATCACTATTCACAATGGAAGATCAGACAATCACTGTGTTTGTCTCAGCCACTTTTAAACACATTTAAATCACATGGCTGGCGCCAACCAAATCCATCTACATGTTATTATGGGTTCATTATTAGAGAAGGGCCTCTTTGGCCATCTTGTTAGCAGTATTATTGATTATGATTGATTATGCCCCTGACAGGCGCGAGCGCTCCAAGGTGCCTTACATAGTCCGCCAGTGCATTGAGGAGGTGGAGAAGAGAGGGATTGACGAGGTGGGAATCTACAGGATCTCAGGGGTGGCCACCGACATCCAGGCCCTCAAAGCAGCGTTCGACACCAGTAAGAAACACTCGCATAAACCCCTCTAAACCTTATCATCAACACACTCTTATCTACCTCCGTCTGTGAACTGTCCTCTCTTTTCATTCTCCGTGTTGTCCTCTGGGGTTAGACAAAGCTATCTATCAGAGGAGGTCTTTAGCCTGTGTGTATAAACAGGAGAGTTGTGGGAAAGGCCAGGAGGTGGTTTAAGGAGCTGCAGCTGTCAGCTGTGTATTGGGACTCTCAGCCTCAGTCACGGCCTCTACAACCCCACCAAGGCTAACAAGGCTAACTCCAACGTGTCTGTACATTCACATCATACTGAGCTCACTGCCTGTTTGATTTCTCAACAACAGTATTATGTCATCTCTGGAGCCAGAATGCTCAGTCTGACAATGAAGCTGTTGTGTCTGTGTGTGATCTCCTTTTAGTTTATCTGTGTTTTTCTCTTTCTCCCCCTCCATAGATACCAAAGACATCCTGGTGATGTTGAGTGACATGGACATCAATGCCATTGCGGGGACTCTGAAGCTGTACTTCCGTGAGCTCCCAGAGCCCCTGCTCACTGACCGCCTGTACCCAGCCTTTATGGAGGGCATAGGTACGACCTCTGAACCTTGAACCTTGGGACTGACTTTTGTTTTGAGGATTGCCGCAAATATCAATGATTACTTGTAGATACAGGGGAAACTACCAACAGGTCTTCGGTTGTTCCTAACCTCTTTCTTCTTCCTCTTCCCTCCTCCTCTCCTCCACAGCTCTGTCTGACCCTGCAGCTAAGGAGAACTGTATGATGCACCTGCTGCGCTCCCTCCCTGACCCCAACCTTATCACCTTCCTCACCTTGCTGGAGCACCTCAAGAGGTAACACACACACACGCACACGCACACACACTCACTCACTCACACACGTGTGCACAAACACACCACAAGCTTAATAACATACTCCTTAATATGTCATAAGGGTCAATAACTACTACTGGTTAATAGGGCCATATTAACTGGCTGCCTGATATGTTCAGAGTGGACTGTGGTGGAGCTCTGGACAGACTACGTTCCATGTCTAAGTGGTTCTGTAAGTCTGCTATAAAACTGTGGTCTGCAGAGCTTCACATTCAGCTTCGTTCAGCCTGTGGTCACAAGATGTGCTCCTACTTCTGTGACCGCACTCTGCTCATTAGCCACCACCTGCCCCAATATGACGGAAGGAAGGACAGAGGGAAAAGCCATCACAGTGTTCAAGTCTTCAGTGTGTGGCCAACAGAGCTAACACCCACAGGAGGCCCTGGAGAACCTGCTGTACTCGTCTGCACTGGGCCCAATGAGCCAGCATGGGATGACATCATTGTGCTTCCCATAAACTGCCCATGAATAGCAGGGCTTTGGCATGGCTCAACCATAGAGGGGGATTGGTAACCAGTAGCATGGAGCAGGAGCAGGAGCATTACATTGGAGTAGAAACTCTATAGTAGAAAACTATTTATACTGACAATAAAGTTAGTGTTTCCACCCGATTTTTAAAAGATCAGGTTTATGCATTTGTTATTGTTTTCCTCTGTAGGGGCAGACAATAATATATGAGACTGCAAAATTAGGTCTGAGAATATATAATTGTCGTGTACCTCCCTAATGAGAGCTAGAGGAAACCACAGACATTATGTTTGAAGTTCAGTCAGTGTCTCTTTCAGTAACGCATGACTCTTCTCCCACTGAAGAATTTGGTGTTATGTTAATCCTGATAATTTTTTTGTGAAAAATTAGAAAAGCAAACTTGGAGCAGTGCGTATCCCCAGCAGAGGGCTTTTATAGTGTGTGTGTATAGCAGGGGAGGCTGGTGGAGGTAGACATCAGAGGACGGGCTCATTGTAATGCATGGAATGGAATAATGAATGGTGTTTGATATCATTGTTTAATACCATTTCTCATTCCATTCCATGCACAATTACAGTGAGCCCATCCTCCGATATTTGCCTCCACAAACCTCCCCTGGTGTAAAGCCCCCATTTCCAGCCTCTATAAATCGGAGTGAGATGTCAGAGGTTGGCAGGCAGGCCTGAGGTCTGTTCAGTGTCAGAATCCCCCCCTACAGCTCAGGGCCATTATCCCCCCTCTCACTGCAGCTCATTAACACCCAACACTCACATTGACCAGCCAGCTACACTGCACATTGACATGCTGGGGACACCTGCTGGTAACTCTAGTGAATTACAACTGTTACAACTGTGACTTCTTAATCTGACTGGTTATCTGTCTGTCGTGTTCCAGGGTGGCTGAGAAGGAGCCCATCAACAAGATGTCCCTCCACAACCTGGGGACGGTGTTCGGCCCCACCCTGCTCAGGCCCTCCGAGGCTGAGACCACCAAGGGACAACACATCACCCTGGCCTCTGACATCTGGTCACATGACGTCATGGCACAGGTGTGTGTGTGTGTGTGTTTGTTGAGATCCTCACTCCCACGTATTGTGCAGTGTATATATAGTGCATATATACGTAGTGTGTGTCTGTCTGTGTGTGCGTGCACTTGCAGACAGGTACATAGAAGCACGTGTGTGTGAATGTGTGTGTTTTTGCTGAGATCCTCAGTCCCACAAGGCTTTTTGACCTATGTCAGCGTGGTCTGCTCTCCCAACGGTATTTAGGCTGTTTGGGAAGCCACTCCTGGAGCTCTGCCAAGTGCTGAGAGAGAAACCGTTTCCTGTGCACACATGAGTTATTCTAGGCAGCATAAACAGTAGCCTCAGTACGTCCTCATAATGAACAGTAGAATGCCATATTTCCTAATTACTGTAAAGACTGGAAGCTGATTGTTGTGGCGTATTAATTCTCCATATGAGTATACAGATACTCAAACATCACTCTAGAGAGATGTTTACTCAGTCTAGGGTCACACAGAGTCACACAAGGCTAGGGTCTCATGACACCAGTTCCCAGTCCTCATATGGTTGTATCATTCTGACCATGTTTTATACTAAGTTGAAAGGCCCACGCCAGCCAGTTTGGCTTCCTGGCTTTTTTTTTTTTTTTTTTTTTTAAATACTCAAAGAATGGAAACACAGAATGGTGACGTTAGCCATTCATGGAGCTATTTGGGAAAGTAATGCCATATATAGCTAGGAGTAATTTTCAATCAAATGTATCAAAATGTTGTTTGACATAATTTTCAGTCTTGAATCGTTGTGCAGCACCAGGATGTCACATATGTCTATAAAACTGATTAATGTGGGTCTTTAAGTTTGATGCCACACAGGCTTTTGGGATCTTCACAAATAAACAGCAGAAACTGCCAGTGAAGTTTAAACTTTTGAATATATAGTCGCTTATACTTTGATTGTTTATACTGCCTGCCTGCCTACTGCTGGGCTCAATGCACCTCTCTCTCTCCCCATCTCAGGTTCAGGTGTTGCTGTACTATCTGCAGCATCCCCCCGTATCCTTCGCTGAGCTGAAGCGCAACAATCTCTACTTTTCCACTGACGTTTAAACCCCTGGGGGCCCGGAGACAAAGACTCAACACAACTCCACCCCTGATACCACCCACCTCCTTTATACTGTACAGTCCCCCTGAGAGATGGAGTCAGACATGGGGGAGAGGAGACACGTAAGGCTCTCCCCCTGGTCCTATAGTCATGTCTTGTTGTCATGTTTGTGTGCGGAGAGCAGCGGCCCTACAGTACGTCCATCTGGTGAAGAGCAGGAGTGGAGGGAGCAGCAGACCTCTCACCTTTGACCCTTGACCCTGCCCCCTTCAGACATCCAGCAGTCTGAGACCTGAGCGCTATCAGTGAGGGGTTAGGGGTCAGGATCTGGTGTGTTGCTGGGTCACTGTGTGTAGTCTGGTGGCCCCTCCAAAAAACAGTTCTATGATCCCAGAGCTGGTCTGTTACTCAACTTTCTTCTCTTTTCTGTTCAGAGGCATTCCAGAAAAATGGCATTTACATATTTTATAAATATTATTTGTTCAATAGGTCTTTTGTTTGGTTTTTTTCTCTCTGGCTTTGTGCATGTGACGGAGGAGGGCTGTGTATGTGCGTCAGTTATGTACTAGCGCGCCAGAGCATGTGTGTGTGTGTGTGTTACGGCACTGAGGACTATTTGAGTTTGCAACCCGCCAGTAAGCCATCTCGATGAATGGCCGCGGCCACATTTCTCGCCATGTGCAAAGACTAGAGAGCACAGCCCTCCCCTGTGTGAGTCTTGGCCAAATTTGCCCTATTTATTATAAATATATATATTATGTGTGCCTGTACAGTCCAATACATCTAGAGAACTGCTCTAAGGAGTCCGTTGTTTTTTCAGGTAGTGATGTTTTTTTTTAGCTTAATTTTCGTATTCACGGCCAATGTTGGCTGAGCTGTACTGAAACGATCACAGGAACAAAATGTGTAAATTCTTACAGTTGATTCTGAACCATTCTGAACCATATCATTCTGTGAGATGAGGGTTATGGGGAAAAAATGTAAACAAATGCTGAAACATTTGCTTTTTTTCTTGTCATTCCATTGCAAGCCTGTTCCAAGTGTCCTATGGCACCAGTATAATCTATGGGATGATTTGTGTAGTTGCCCTCATTGCATGTTCAGTCAATCAAACCAGGCTGGGTAACACAAAGGTAGGGTGTCACTGCATTTGTTTGCTACACCGGCAATCTCCCATCAATGCTGTACAAATCCAACTTTTCTGCTATCAAGCCTGTGACATATCTTAAAATAAGCACTGTTAGATGAGTCCTATTTGATATTTTTAATATAAGATTAAAACAAAGTCAAAAATTGTTGTATTTTACTTCCTTTGAGAAGAATTTGAGTATACTGTATTAACAACAAGGGTAAATGTCGATGTGAACTTTTTTCTTTTTTAGTAAAATAAATAAAAGTGTACCAAAACACGGTCATCTTGTCATATTTTACTTTCACTGATAACAAAATGTGTGTGATTGTTTTACTTTGCTCTCTCTTGAATTGGTGTAACATCGGTGTGGGGCCTTACAGAACGTAAATTCCATAGAAGAGCTCTGAATTTACTGGTCATGCACAGTAACCTCTAATCAATAGAATTGGAGAAAAGTAATATAGCACATGTAATGATAATTAGCATCAGAGTTTCCTCATTCAACGCAGTTTACATTATTTACAGATTTAATTACCACGATTACTTTACTTAGAAACGTCAAGATTTGACATTTGAGTGGGCACATCCAGTTTGGAGGGGATCAGAGTAACATCAAGGTAACATCTCTCACTGCAATACAATAACATATCATTGGATATATGAATAACTGTCTCCTTGGTGATGTTGAATTAACTTTAATTGGATACAGTAATAACTTACAAACACATTTTGGTCAGTGTCACCATATACTTTTTACAGCCAGGCTGTTAAAGAGGTCAGACTATCCAAACATGGCTTCACTTTTGCCACCAAGAC
Organism: Argentina silus; assembly: GCF_951799395.1. Lineage (NCBI taxonomy): Eukaryota > Metazoa > Chordata > Actinopteri > Argentiniformes > Argentinidae > Argentina > Argentina silus. The sequence continues at coordinate 8,989,954 of NC_139656.1, read as the reverse complement.
ATAAACAAATCTCTCTTGTCTTGACTGACACTTATGATTAACAATTCAAATGGGCCATTACAGACTGGACTGGCCCACCGATCATCATACCACGAATGTGCAGTGCACAAGAACCCATCCACAACGGGTCTTCTTGAGCAATTTAAGACCAAAGTAGAATTGTCCATGTGTAGATAATCCTCATGATGAGATGGTCTATCTGCATAGCAATGTCCTCAAAGGTGAGGTATTAAAGTCTCATTCTGGTCCAGAGGGAGTCCTCCACTATAGTCCACAGAGGTAAGGTCCACTGGTTCATCTGAGATAATACTCAATGGCAGCTGAGAAGGCTGCAAAACCTCCACATCCCAGTACACCTGCCTTCAGTCCAGCTAAAGAACAGGAAAGGATCACAGTTGTCAGTGTTTTCAACATCTCTATCAACATTTTGTCAAGATGCTGTGCATGCACATACAAGTCATTTGAATTTCAAGTGAGTGTAATGGATGACATACCGCGGAACCCAATAGCTCCTCCAGTAACACAACCACTGTAAACTGCATTTTTCCAGTCTGATTTTCCCCTGTGCTGTAAAATGTCAAGAGGGTAATTTAGTACTGAACCAATGTCATTTTTTCTCACATGGTGGAGTAAATTAAAAAGTAAAAAAACACCACAAGGGGGGGCTGAGACTATTGCACAGGAACCTTTTTTTCTATCAGGTCAGACCTCATTTGTAGTAGATGTAGATGGTACATATTTAACAGATATTTCAATAGACATGACATGCGTGTAAGGGTGAGAATATATCAAAAGCAACCTACTGATTCAATGACGCACTCTGTGCAGGAGAACATAGCACCCACGATGGCAAAGTTCTTGGCATATGACATTCCCCTCTGACCCATGTCTTTGAGAACTTCTCGTGCTGAAGGTGTTTTCATGGGGTCTTTAGGGTCGAATCCAACATTAGTGTCAATGCCGGCTGTGAACACACCAAAAGCTCCTCCTAGGACAAACCCTGTCAGAAAAGCACAGTGTTACGGTTATTGATCTCACGAGTAAGATGTGAATGAAAGACCTTTACCAACCATCACAGTAAAGGGGAAAGAACGATTGTATTACAAACTGTCTTGGCAGGGTCATTTGTATTTCGATACCTGGTGTCCTCCATCTGCAGAAGCAATCTTTGGTGCAACAAACTACCTGGAACTGTCACCAGTTTGCTAGCAAAATACTGGGATAGCGACTTCTTCACATCAAATCAAATTGTAATGGTCATTTACACAAAAAAACAGGACACAACAATGAAATGCTTGAGGGTAAGCAACTCCTCAACAGAGCAACAATCAAACCATATCAACATTAATCTACACAGGATGATGTAGCCAACTGTGTGTGTGTGTGTGTGTGTGTGTGTGTGTGTGTGTGTGTGTGTGTGTGTGTGTGTGTGATATTAACGTTATATATCTAGCTAGCCTAGATATTACCTCCAACACATGCCAACACTGCCTTGAAGGCACAGCTCTCCATTCCCCGTTCGATCATCTTCTGGTCGTCGGATTTGTAGGGAATTGGAAGAGCTCCCATGACACCGGGACTAATCTCCTTGATTTGCCTCTTGTCTCCGATAAGGTGATCAAGAAGCATACTGTACTGAAATTGTTGGCTTTCAACACTCGAACCAGCCGACGTTGAGCCTTGAGTGTCAGACATAGGGACACTTCCATCATTCAGGGACGTCGCCATGATGTTCAGTGTGTGTATGTACTGGACGCCAAGTAAATTCAGTAATTTATAAAATGACAGTAGATTCGCAAATATGACACCGATAGAAAGAAAGAAGAAATATATCTATTTGAGAAAATATTTATCAATGTACCTACACGGAGAGGGGTTTTCTATTTTCAAGTTTCTTATTTTCAAGTTTCCTGTCATAGAGTGAGGAGAGAAATATGTTTTCCCCTGTTTTTCCTCTCTGATTTAGCAGATTCGACACAATGTAATGCTGCTATGTAATTGACCTTGAGTAGTCATTTATGCACTAAGTGAAACATCTATCATCTCCACAAAAGGAGTGTACAAACCAGTACAGTACCAACCATAAAAAAATAAAATAAAAAAAACACATTTATAATTTCTCAAAAAATATAAAATCTTCCGAAATAAACTACACATCCCAGAAGTCTTGATGACACTGCAACACTCTGCACCAAACCAGAGCAAACTCGCGAGCTCCACCTGCAGGAACAACGTTGTCTACGCGCGAGCATCACATCAGCAGCGCACCCGCAGCAGTGTTGAACAGGTGAGGTGAGGGACACATATTTTCTAATCCTTCTCTAATGTTTCACCCTTTTATCAACTTAGAGTAAACATATTTGGAACCCGCACACATAATAATAACATTTCAAACCATTTGGTTGTCAATTTAGGTCGAGTTTGATCAGGGTTTCAGAGTCGTTACGACGACCAGTCTGCTAGCTTTTACACTAAAGCGACTGACGTTAGATCAATGACAAGAAGATGTTTGTGGCTGTTTCGTGACAGTCGCTGTCCACTACTCTTAAGGATTCATGCAACATTTCTAACACCATATGGTTATTGGTATACTTGACATCCTCAGCGCGCCACAGCCTCATCACATACTTTACACTCCTAGAATGTTGCAGTAAATACTGTACTTTTGTGATGGTCAACCGTCATGTCATTGTCATTTGTTTGCAGACTGGGTGGATGCACATTGGACTTTTTTTCATTGTTGAAAAGAGAACTCTGCATGTCTTCGCTCACTGTTTGAAGTAGAGTTCAACAGGATGCTCTGTTTGCCTAAAGATCAATGCTGCCTCCACCTGTAATTGTTGCAATAGAGAGGCTCCTGCACTTATCCAGCATCCAGTTATCCACCTCCAGTAACCTCCAGCACCAAGTTAACTATGCTGCACAATGTAACGTATAATGACATATTTTACTAAATGTAATAGACAATTACAAAACAAGATAATCGACTCATGTGACAGTTTATGAGTAGGTCAGCACCAAAACACACCAATAATGCCAGCCAGACACGTGCATGGTGGATCATATATTGTGCCATGATATTACAGTGGAGTTAAGTTAGGAAAGGTACAGGAGAGCTTGATTAACCTCTGCAGTAGCCTATCACTCATGTGTGCTTACAGGCTGCATAGATACTAGATCATGATTCCATCCGTTTTGAGGACACCATTAGCCTATTATCTATAAGCAAATTAAAAGCAGCTTGTATGCATGTAGGGACTTAGTTGTGTGTGCGCGTTATGGTGTCACCAATGAAAGTGTAAATTAATGTGTCTTCAATTAGTTTAGTTTAATTTAGTTAAAGTCTATTATTCCTAATCTATCCTGTATGATTTTTGGAGAACATTGTACTGTAGGCTAGGTCTGCAGTATATTTCCTGAGCTGTTGATCAGATGGGGTTGCATAAATATTGCAGTCAGGATGTAAAAAATTGGCTGCTTATGAAACACTCCACAGGCTATCGTTGGATAGACTATATGATCACATGATCAGCCCGCCATTTGTTCCCCATTAGGGCAATGTGTAGCAGTGTGTAGCAGTCACTATGGCTTTGTTGTGGTTAGTCTAGTCATGTATCAGTTGCTGTTTATTTCTTTAATAGATCCCTAAGTGATTCATTATGGCGGACGGTGCTGTGACTGAGCTACTGTGTGTGATACCCCATCTGCCCTGTTACATTTATCTGCATATAAACGGCACACTCAAAGCATTCAGGCACACTCAAATGATGCTTTAACTCCTAAACTGCTGCTATTTTCTTCTTGGTTTACTGTGTGTCATAATTGTAGCTTACTGTACATTTCTTGGTAATGAGAAAAGTACTTACAGTATGGGAAAGTTATATCCTAGCCTAGGCCGATATATACACTCACTCAGACCCGCTTTTAGCTTCATTCATATACACTAGGCTACATATATATACATATATACACTACTAGGCTAACTAGGGAGATTCATATACACTAGGCTAACTAGGGAGATTCATATACACTACTAGGCTAACTAGGGAGATTCATATTTTCAAGGCATGGGACATGAATGACACAGTGACACTGACAATAAAGGTCACATAGCCTTTTAGTTGTGCTGAGGGAAACCAAATGGTCAACAAATCACATCTTTCACTTCTATACCCTATTATTTCCCTTTGATGGCGCTAAGCGTATAGAGAGAAGACTATGAGTAAAAGGTCCCTCCGAGTGCTCTCCCAGTTATGTGAAAGCTATTTGTAGGTAATTACACCCTTGTTCTTCCCATGGCCAACCATCCAAGAAATGGAAATAGCTAGAAATGTGTCTTTGGCCGGTGGCAGGGTAGCGTACAGAACACACTGTCCAAGACAGCAGAGTCTGAGCCAGAGGGTCTGTACTGTATGTCAACAGTAGGACCAGAGAGGCTGCTGCTGCATAGACATGACTGAATATACTGTCGGCAACCATACCTTATTGAAAGTATAGTAGAACAGTTTTCTCACACAGCCCCATCTAATTTCTGACAAGAATCCTGTTTGATCACTATATTGAACCTAATAGTACACAGAGAGGGAAAGCTTTTTTCTATTAATGTCCATTAATTTTTGTTTGCTTTTTTGCTGTCAGAGAAAAGTCACCTTAAACAATATAATGCCTCCTCCGAAAATGTACTTTTAACCCCATCTCTGTCCCCCTGACCCCATCTCAGCTTTAAATGCATGTGGCTGTGGTATTGAAGGTGGCCAGGGTGTCCGTCACCTGGACTCACTCCTGCACTGTGCTGAGAAGTCCCCTATGTGTCCTCACAGGGCCAGAACAGTGAATCTGTTTCCCAGTCACATCATCTCTCTGCTGTGCTGCGCTCCACTGCTGAGCTCATTACTGAGGCTCCTCTCACTGGGGGACTGGAGCTGCTATAAATAGCCAGGCCTCTGGTGAGGAGAGGAGGGCAGGTCCAGCTGTGGGGGGAGGGGGGCTTGGTGGGAAAGACAGAGGAAGATGCAGGGGGTCTACGGCACTAGAGTGTCCTGTCCACCTGAGTGACCACCGTTATTATCAGTTATCTGTGTTTTTGCTCTGTGTTTCACAGAATACTAAGTGGCCTCTTTTCAAAAGGGTTTCAAGGATTCTGCTCAGTGCTCTGTCAAAGTGTCCTGGATTCACTTTAGGAGGCTTTTTGATGTGACTATACCAGTAACTTAAAATAGTTTTCATTCAACACTGTTTCTGTGTCAGCTGCCTATGTGTGCATGCACTTGTACAGTATGTGTGCTGTGCATGCGTATGACATGTCTGAAGTACTATTGAGAAGCTGGGGTGACAGGAAAGCCATTGGAGTCACCTTCTCAAGCTGAAGTAGGCAGGACAAGAGGCAAACGCTGCAGTGCTATAATCCCCACAGTGGGGATGCACTCACTGCACAGCACAGTGAAAACATTGTGGCACAACACATCACCATAATACTGCAGGTACAATACAGCTCTGACACAGACCTGGAATCCAGGATATAGACTACACTGATGATTCTGTTATGGATTTGGCCTCTTCAAGGGGTTTCTTTTAAGGCATGATGCTTGCATTTGCAGCCTGTGTGCCCGCATGTATTTGTAATATTATTACAATTGTCACATGCTTAAAAAAAAAAGAAAGAAAAAAAAATCATGATGCCTCCATTAAGTGCCCACATGCATTAAAGCTACAGCATTGATTAATTCAAGTGTAGAGCAGGGAGACACGGGTATTCCCCCACCATGCAGCTCGGGATGTGATGCCAGAATGAGGCTGGACTGACGCCCAGTCGTCAGGGAAATCACAGACTGACCGTGGCTGACACCTGATCCAGTATGGCCACCATGGCTATTGTGAAAGGCCTGACAGAGTCTGAGAATAACCCAACAACACACCAAAGGAACTCACAGTAATAAATAGCGAGCCAGTTTCATTCACACCCAAGGGTTTCTTTGTTTTGTTTGATTGCCATCAAGCAGCAATTAAGCACTAACTGGCAAATTACAACTCTGTTCTGAATAGTGACCATGCTGTTTTTAATGAGAGGCACCCTGTCATTCACTCTCTCATCTATCATCGGGAGCTTAAGGAAGCTGCTGTCGTCATCCAAACCTTCTTACACACTCAGCTTCTTACACACACACACACACAGGCAGTGCCATTTGAAAAGATCAAGCGCAGTTCTCTGTGCCCAGGAGGGGAGGCCTGGCCTGCATACAGCCGGAGTGGCACGTCCTTCTCTGCAGTGGAGGGAAGCTCTAACAGAGATAAGAGCAGAGGGGAGTTGGGACGGGCTCTGCTCTGGCACTCTCTCCGTTAGGCAGGGGAGACATTACACCTCTCTGCTGTGCTAGAAGAGTCCTTGTTTGCCCCTCAGTGCAGTTTGGATAGTAGGGAGGTCTTAGGTGTATGGTACTGAAAACAAAGTAAGGTAAGGGCAGCCCCCACCTGCCATTTAAGTGTACATTTGCAAAGGCATAGGCCTAGATCTACTTTGGCTAATTGTGATTATGCGACACATTGTAATAATGTTATACGTTGTGTAATGTGGCAGCTGTTACCAAGTGAGACATGTTAGTGTTTCATGGCAAATGGGCACTGTGTTAAAGGGTGCAGCTCTTTAATTACTAAGATACCAGACCATGTATGATTTTCATCATTGCTCCATGAGCTCTGTTCCCTCAGTAGAGGATAACTAGCCAGCCTATATTTAATCTTCCACTCAATATAGGCAGAGTGATATAGTACAAACAAATTGAGCCAATAATATTTATGAGAGAACTGATAACTTGTCAGTGAGGAGGTGCCTGGCTGTTACTGTGTGCAGGATGGACGGCATGCTTGTGGAGAATCCTAGTCAGCCTCACTGACTGTGAGGAATGCTAGCGTTACTAAAAATCGGTCATCTGGGCCGAGTCATTCAGTTAGAAACATAAGCATTTCTATGGTCTTAGCACACAATGGTGTCTGGCTGTCTTGGCTAGCTGTGTTAGTCCAGCAATAGTGTCTTTACCTCATTCACACTGAATGAGAAGCATCACCGGATCCTCTGCAGGAGAAGTAAAACATGATTTTATATTGATCTAAAGTTGTTCAGGCTGCCTTTCAGGGCAAACAGGGCCGGCGAGTTTATGGATTTCTATGACGGACGTGTGGGAGTGGCAACAAATGTTTGTTCATAACAGCTGACAAGCGACCCGGTCATTGTAGTCTCACCCCTCATGTGGCTGATACTGAAAACACCCATAATGAACATCAAACAGCCCCCAGGCCAAAGCTCTGTATGTAACACAACTAAAGAAACACACCTTTGAAGGGCTTGACCATGTTTGAATACCATTCAATACTCACTCACTGTCACCATGACATTACAATCACTGACACTTGTGCAGCTTCTATCAATTTCATTGAGTTCCAGAGCTGCACTGCATTATTGCACTGTAGTAGTCCTATAGATGGGTTTCTATGGAATCCACCTCCCACTCAGTGTTGTCAGCAGAGCAGCTGAGGTTGCAGAGATGTGGCTTGGTGTTTACTGGAGGGGAGCTCTGACACTGTCGCTACAGGAAGTTTGGCCCTCAGGGAGCTCAGCTCTGAGAACATAGATGAAACATTCAGTAGATAGGCTGGGCTCAGCTTCTGGACGGTGGATTCAGTCAAGAGCAATGGTGTCTCTATGATCCACGGTACAGTAGAGGATGTGTTTGCCTTCTTCTCAGGTGACAGAATTGCATTACGTATTCACTGTAAGGTGGTGTAGGGACCGTCTCACATCTGTTGAGAGTTAGGGTAGATCTGACTCAGGAAGTTGTGGTGAACTCTTTTTTTCCTATCTCTGCATTTCTCTCATCTCTTTTTTGGTGTAAAAATGCTGATAAAAGCTAAAAAAAAAAACCTCTCTCATCTGCAGGCCATTTCATATTCTGCTGCTGAGTGTTGTACGTGGATGGAATGGGCCCTGGTCCTCAGAGAACGCAGATTGCCCTCTTTCAGTTACCTTTATCAACATAAACTAGCTGTTTCAATTCTTATTTTTCGAATGATTTTTTCTGATCCAATGCAATGACACTGATTGGAGAGATTCTTAGAAAAAAGGCCTTCGCAATTCCCTCTGGCATGTTCTGCTCTAATTTCTCAATGTGACTTAGATAGCCTTAGAACTCATGTCATGCGTTTTATAGCCAATTCAGTACATTGGTGTAGGCTAAGCGAAGAATATTTATATTTATGCATCACAGAAGCCACAACTGAGCTATTCTGAGCTACTCTGACATTTGATTGCATGAAAGCAAAATACTGCAGTAACTGAAGACATTGATTTCTGAATATTGCTGCTGGGGATAAGTGTCCCGGTGCAGAGTCAAGGGCCTTATGTCTTGTTCTGTACTTTCACATCCTCCTGAGTAAAGGGGAACACAGGGAGAGAGCAGAGACTGCCTCACAGCATGGGGGATGGGCTCAACCTAGACACTTCCTGATTCACTTTCGGGTTTGAGTCCATGACTTAGCACCACCAGTTCCCCCGTCCCAGGTGCTGCACAGATGCTCAGGAGCTGCTGACGTGGACACAAACACACGCACGCACGCACGCACACACACACACACACATACACACACACAATAAAAAGGCTTCTACAGAAAGAGCTGACACATTGGGTAGTTTAATCTATTTGTGCTGCACTGAACACTATTTCTAATGGAGGAATTTATTGTAATAATAAAAGTAAAAGCATACAGTTGACACCACATGGTCTGATTCTATTCTTATTCTCTGTGGTTTGTTCCCAAATACACAGATGTTACACAGATGTCCAGACCTGTTTGTGGTAATGTCATATCAGCAGCAAAAGCAAAGACAGCGGTCAGTGGTGGGCTGCAACTGAAGCCGTAGTGAGAGAAACCCCTGTTGAGGACTTGCAGATGTAGGTTAGGTTTTAAAGCCACGTTTATGGGAGCCCAGGAGCCCCGGAGCCCCGGCTGCCAGACACTGTCTCAGTAGCTGATGGCTTTTTTCCTGTGTGGGAGCCAGCCTCTGAAGCCCACAGCCACAGCTGGAGGAGAGGGGACAGGGCTCGACGCAGCTTCCCTGGCCTCTATCCTCCTTTGTTTACCATCAATTAGAAGCCATTATTCGTCCATAAAACACCTTTTGTTTTCGATGAGTCACAAAGACTACATTACATAGCCCTATTCCCATTGTTGGATATTCTTAGATTTTTCTTTTGATCCATTCATGCATTTTTGTTCTCTCTTTTTGTTTGGTGTGTTTGTGAGAACTGCCTGTCTGTGGCGGTCTTACCCATGTGCAAATATCCTGTCTAGGCTAAGCCTACATTTTTTGTCAATAATTTGAAATGATGATTAGTTTCACTGTCTCTCAAGGGCAGCAATGAGAGGGAAAAAGCAACATAGTTATTCCTCCAAACTCCATGATGTCACCATCCGACCATGTTTTTCCTCTGAGAAAACACTCTCAATGAGTTTAACAAGGAGAGTTGACTCCTCTTTCTTCCAGTGTGAAATGATAGGCTAGTTCTCTCCTTGTGAGATGTGGAGAATTTGAGTCAGGGTGTTGTTTACAGTGTGGCAGAAAGACAGAGAGAGAGAGAGAAAGAGAGACAGAGTTGGTAGAGATCTATGGCTGTACTCAGGCCCACTCTGGCTGCCTCTTGTGTTTCTCTCTGAGGAGGGAGATATTGAGCGGATACTCCACAGCCCCGGCCAACACTCTCACATATCCACGGCGACAGGTGGCTCTTCAGAACAAACCCCCCCACACGAGCAGCGGGCCAGGGCTTTATGTTACATTATTTATTTGTTTGGCCTGGTTATTACTCACACAGACTTCTGTGCTGTTTCCGTCCCTTTTAGATGTCGTGTTACCCTTTGAAAACCAAGTGATGTATCTCTTAAAGGTCCAACAGTAGAGAGGCGTTCAGGATTCAAATGAAAGGTTCAGAGTCGTAGCTACTGTACGGTAGCTAATGTGTTGCGCAGTTTACTAATAGCATGTGATACCACTTCTATAAGTTGTTAGTCAACCTTCCAAGTACACAAGGGACCATTAAAGTTTCTGTTGGATGTCAACCATTTGGATCTCAATGTTTGAAGAGTCGGACAGCATTCAAATAGGGTTAGTTTCTCTTTCAAAAGGGAATATAGTGAAGTCGAAGGCCGCAAGTGCGGGCTTAATCACATTCTAAATCTCAATATGTGGGGTGTCAAACAGGATGTGGCACCTGTAAAGCTGTGCAACATTTCTCAGCCATTAGCCCAGCTTTGGAAGCAACCTTGTGTGGTACAATACAGGCTTGTGGTCAGCTATCCAGAGTTCCCCATTTACCACTCACCACAAACTGGAGCCTTTTTCATCACAATCCAGAGAGCAATATTCTCTACCCACATGCTATGGCCTTGGTATGTCGTAGGTTGAGGGATCCAAATGAGAACAGTTGGAAAATGTATAAAATGCAGACCCCACCACAAATGTTCAGCCTCGCTCCTCTCTACTGAGGCCTCTGTAGACGTGCTTCTGAGACAAAGACGAGCTTTGTCAGTGTCAGTGTTTGGATGTCGGTAGCGGACATTTAAAATGAGGAATGTACACGTACACCAAAAATCAATCTGGCATTTTTGATTTTCATAATCTAGTCAAATACATGAATAAAAGCACACATTTTACAGAAGTGGAGCTGCACAGGTTAAAGTTCTAAACTTATATCATACACTGGAGTGATTGTACGCTCTGGCCCTCAGCCTCACACACATGATCTGATCTCTCAGGTCAAACAAATGACATACTGCTGTCCTGAAGGGAAAGGGCAAACGCTCAGGAGTCAGACAACAGCAACGACATCCCATTAACAATTTATACAATAAAGCATATAAAAATGCTGAATATTAACCTGTAAAACCGTTATGTGAAAAACATTATTTCAAAACTGGTTCTCTCTCCGTCTCTCATATTCTCTTCCTCTTTGCGCAAAAAAGCTTGGAAAAATTGTCTGAGTGGGGAGGGAAACTTCCCCATGACTAGACTCCCTCTCATTGTGTGTGTGAGAGAGAGAGAGAGAGAGAGGGAGAGAGAGAGAGGGAGAGAGAGGGAGAGAGAGGGAGAGAGAGAGAGATAGAGAGAGAGAGAGAGAGAGGGAGGGAGAGAGAGAGAGAGAGAGGGAGAGAGAGAGAGGCACAGCAGCACAGGCGCAGGCAGCCTGCTTCCGTGTCCTAATCGCTGTGTGGAGGCAGCAGCTGCTCTTGGCCCTGCTGCTCTCTCTCAGTGACTCTGTTGTGGAGGTCTGCTGCGCTGCTTGTGCTGTCTGTCAAACTCACTCAGCTAGGAGTCAGTCAGTGTGTGGAAGGAGTGAGAGTCACACAGGGCAGGAGTAAGAGCTGGGACAGACAAGAGTCATCAAAACAACCGTGAGGCTACTCAAGACCAGGCTCTTTCTTTCTGTAAGTACACTCTCTATGACACGCTCTTTCTCTCTCTCCCTCTGTGGCTTGACATCTGTGTTTTTTGAGCTGTCTTTCAGTCTCTGAGTTTACATGGGCAGTGGAGAGCATTTGGGGCTTGTTTGTCACTCATTTTGAAACAGTACATTTTGGGGGGAAAAGGTGATGGGAACATCTGGAATTGAATAGAAAATGTGTGATGATGGCTTGCTACGGCAGTTCTGTCAAGCACTCACTTTTCTGAAGTGTTTGTCATAGTTCACCATAAGTTCCTCTCTTTAGAGTCTTGGTTATTTCAAGAGTAGGCTGAGGCCTGCCCAGGGTTCAGCCATGCGTGACACATCAGAGGATGTGATGAAGCAGAGTGATATTCAACCCAACATCCTTTCTCCAGCCCGCTGCCAAACGGAGGCCAGGCAGGAGACACTGCCCACTCCCGCTGTGGTGGTTGCTGCAAGTGCTAACTTCTGTGTGTAAATCGGCTCCCTGCTGCTCATGTCAGCTACGTTTCAGACAGCACGACTCTGTATTCATTTACCAGGTTTAAAGATATACTTGCTCGGGTGAAACTAACTCTTTATTGCTATTCAGATGCTTTACGCTTTACGCTGGTAGCATCTGTCATCTCCCTGATGTGATTCTGTGTGCATGGAACAGAATTAATGATGTGTGGCCATCTGTAATCAATTCAATCAAGGACATCGTCACGCTTAATGTCACAGGATGGAGCACAGAGACTGAAGGCATGTGTAGATTGACGTTATTTAGCATCTTACAACTCTGGTTATGGGCATCTCCTCTCCCTCCTCAGAAACACAGGAAACTGACAGGAAGTTGACTGAGCAATGCCTCGTCTCACCACAGCGAAGAGATGATGTTTCCCATTCCTCCTCCCTCTCCTCAGTCATCATTATGACTCTCTGATAGAGACTGACACGGCCATTAGTGCTGCTCATATGCAGAGAGAGTGGAGCTGTCCCTGCCACACTCCACTGGCCTCCTGGTGATGGGAGGGGAGGCAGCCTGCCACCTCCCCATCTGCTCCCTCAGCTTCAGCAAATACGTTAGTATCTCCAGCCCTACACACAGACACACACACACACACACACGCACACACGCACACACACACACACTGTCTGAGGCTCTGTTTGAGCCCCAGCCTGCAGAGCAGCAGAGTTAAAAAGCTTTGGCCTGCCTACTGCACCTGCGGTGAGGTCAGGTAATGCAGGACCTACAATGGGGTCAATGGAGGGAACTATCCCACTGTGTGGCAAAGCCTTTCCAGTGTTTGTAGCCAAACTGTCAGTTGACTGTTTTGATGACTGCTTTGTGAGATCGGTATATAGCCTAGTGTTTATTGAGACTGAAGGCTCATTGTTGAAATGATAGCTGTGTTCTGTTCTGTAGTTTAGAGGATCTGTTAGAGGTTTTAGAAGCGTTCCACATGTCAATCCTAAACTAATAAGCAGGCTTTTACTTGTTATATAGATAAAGTAGCAAATTAACTTCTTATTTGTATGCATGAGATTTCTATATCTTTAATGCTCTCTTTTTAGGAAGGTCTTAAAGACGACATAAATTCCCCTGCTGTTGCAAGCAATGTAATTAAGGAAAAGAACAACCCAATAGTTAGGGCTGTGGGTGTGGTAACTAGAAATATTCTGCTTTTTCATTTGCAGATATGTTGACCAAATTCCATATTTAGCTTTTCCACAATCCTCTTTAAGCAGTGACTCATTTTTCTTCAGAAATGTTCTATGTTTTTGTCATAATGTGTGAGCTGAAGTAGCCTAGAGAAGTAGCGGTTATACTCAATGTTTTCATCATTGTCGTCAAGACTTTAAAGTCATATTTTCATATCTGTGTCGTGAAGCTTTGTTGCGCTTACACATGCTCTCTCTTTCTAGACATTTGGGTTTGTAATTAGGTCACTTGGCTGTATGTGGGACACAGTCTTGACTGTTGAGTAATTGACCTCTTCTCTCTGCAGAGAAATATTTATGGTCACCTTTACATAACTGGATCCTGTCAAGGAGCTATGAGCCACTCGTGACTCTTGTGTCGTGAGTCTCATATCGTGGCTGAACGGCCTCTCATTCAAGAGACATTAGGCTACCTCAGTGTTGCCATGTTCGCTTCCTCAATTTAAATTCCTCAGTCTTCAAATTGAAAAGCAGCTCATAGCTTTTCCTCAATGTTGTTTCACTTCTTTATCTTGGAGATTCAAACTGCAGGAGGAACACAGCCTGCTTCATGATGTGCCTCTCCTGGCTGTGACTGGTAGTGTGCAGTCATAGGTTCTAGACCTGTCTGGAGGATATAGGCTGGTCATGATGGATGATGTTCACAGGATCGCGCCGTGAGACAGCCTCAGCATCATATGACGGGCTCCGCACACACACACACACACACACACACTCACACACACACACACACACACACACACACACACACACACACATACATACACACACACACACACACACACACACTGCACACTTTGTGTTCTAATCAGATAAGGCTGTAAGGACCTGCAGGCTTTCTCTAATTACACTTCAATTTAAAATGTAGCAGTGGGAGCTCTCTAAAGGAGACTGAGAGCTTCTACATTGGCTCTACTTCAGCCTGTGTGAGTTAGGGTCGTTGGTTTTGGTTGTGAGCCAGACTGCTTTAATTCAGGCTCAGTCTGTCTGTCATTACCCCCCGGGGGGCGGCAGGACCAGTATGAGGGCTGCTTGTACAGTACCTCGTCACGTGTAATGTGCAAAATGCCTTTACAGGAGAGCTGGTGTTAACAACATTCATTTTCAGTATGGTGTCATCTCACAGGTTGTACATGTTGCCCTGCTATCTGTGTTAGCACAGCAGTGTGTTGCCCTTGAAGAATCCCATGTCTAATGGCAAGTCATACCATATTTCTCCAGGGGTGTAAACAGACCCCTTTACAGGTTCTTTGTTTGTTTCCATATACTGTAGACATGTTACAGCACTCTACTCTTATGTCCTAAGTAGGTTAAGCAAGCACTGAGGAAAATGCTGCAAGAATTACAATAATTTCGACCACTGCAGCAAAGAGGGGAAACAGTGAGAGAGTTAGCGAGAGAAAGTTTAAGGAGTGGAGGGGGGGGGGGGGGGGGGGGGGGGGAGTGTAAAACATGTCTTAGCTGACCCATTTTGCTGATAGAGGACATTAAAGTGTAGGGCAGCCCCATTCACAGGCCTGCACTGTCACTCTCAGTGTGTCTTAATGATCAGGGTTCCCCTCGCCTCACCTCCCCACCGTGGTTCAAATCAATGAGTTATTTCCACAGGGAGCTGTGGAGCTCATTACAGCATGGGGAAGTGTCGTGGCTCTCCAAGCTAAAGAGCACTTCTCCTTCAATCAATGACTCCTCCCTCATTTAGTGGCCACCTGTCTGCTCTACACATACTGCAGCCTGCTACGTCCTCTTTCTTTATTTGAATTCAGAATGCCACCAATCACTATAGGCCTATATCCTGTTATTAAATGGTGTTAGGGTACATTGAATGGCATTATTGTGTAGCGCTGCACTGAATACTCCCCCAGCGCCCTGGAACCACCTCAGTAGTGCGTGCCCCCGAGTGTGTTGCATTACATTACATTAGGTCTCCCTGTCCACAGATCTGACAGGCATCTTTCTGTTACCCCAGAACTTTGTCACAGGAAGTGTCCCAGTGCAGGTGGGGGGGGGGGGCTGATAGGTTTACCTCAGCTGCCCTGAGACCACTGCTGGCTTGTATGTCTTGGCATGGGCAGAAATGCCATCAGTGGCACAATTTCCTCCAAGTTCCCCCTACACACACTGATCTCTCCCTCCTTCTATTTCTCTCACTCTCACACACATATAGGCCTACTTTGTTACTTTGTCTCACTTACAACTTAGGTGTGCCCAAGATCCCTGTGATAAAGTGTTGCCTGAGATCAGGCTACTTTCTGTAAGGCTGCTCAGTAAGTACTATAGTAAGTGGCTTTGGATAAAAGCATCTGCTACATTACTTAAATGTTAAATGTCACCTGATTTTACATGCCGTATTGAAGTAAGGATAGTAAACCCACTTTCACTGAATATGGTTATGGTTTGCTGTACTGTAATTTTTCAACCAGCAGGTGTCACAAACACATATCATCCTGGATGTGTGTGTAGTCAACATCATTGTGTAACACATCTTTCTCTTTCCTATCCTTGGCAGGCTGCAGGTAGCACACAGAGCCATGTTGAAAGGGGGCACCGCCAAGGCGGGGCTGCCCAAGCCGGGGCTCCAGGAGAGGACCAAACAGTTGTCCACCGGCCCCTCCTCCTCCACCACCACCTCCACAACCTCAGCCATGAAGACCTCTAGGTCCTCCAACACCCTGGCGTCGGACCTGCGCCTCAGCAGGGTGAGTAACAGGAGACTTACTTCACACACACCTCACATCACAGCGAAAGGATCTCAGTCCATTTGGACGATTGAAAAATTCTATTCTCAATTCAATCTCTGTGTCACCTGCTCTCCACTCTGACCTTGGCAGGGATGTCACAAAGCATAAAATAACAACAATGTAATACCTCAGTGTGAAAGGATGGTTTGATGACCCATCTGTGTTTTTCACAAAAACATGGTAGATTGTTGATTAATTTTGACTAGATGTTGATGATGTTATATCCAGTGTGTTAAACCGGGGCATTGTGTATGTGTGTATGTGCTGTAGCTAAAGAGGGCCAGCAGTGATGACGCCCTGGCCAAGCCTTCTCTGGGAGCAGCAGCCTCCGCCTCCCGGATAAGGAAGACCGTCACCTCAGGGGCCATCTCTGAACTGGCAGACGCAAGACCTCGCAGCCTCTCTGGTAGGGGACAAACCTCACAACACACAAATAAACACCTATGTAGCACATACTAAGTACATACTTGCAGACACAGTTCAGTAATAATAATAATAATAATAATAATAATACCTTCATTTGTATAGCACTTTTCTTTTCTAACAGGTTGAACAAAGTGCTACTAAACAAGAGAAGAGAGATTCCAAACAGAAATAAAGCAACATTCAAATAATTAATATCACTGAAGATCAGGCAAGTCATTGAAATAAAATAAAACTAATTAAACACATTAATCAAAGAATATTTCAACTAATAGACAACATTACACAATGATACTTACATAAATTAACAACAATTAAATGCAAGTTTAAAGAGGTCGGTTTTTAAGAGACATTTAAATGAAGACTAGTCTAGGGGCCCTTTGAAACAGTCTTTGAAACAGTCAGTAGAGCCTTGCCTGAAGATCTAAGGCTGCGCTTTTGTTCATATGGTGTTAGGATATACAACATAAGGTCTACAATATATACTGGGTCTAAACCATGTCTTGCTTTACAAGTAATCAATAGAATCTTAAAATCAATTCTAAAATCTACTGGAAGCCAGTGTAACAAGGCTAAAATGATCTTACTTCTGGTAGAAAGGTAAAAACTTCTTAAAAGCCTCGTAGCTGCATTCTGCACTAGCTGCAGACAGGAAAGGGCCTTTCGACTGGGGCAAGAATATAGCAAGTTAATCATCTAGTTGAGAAGAAATAAAAGCATGGATGACTTTCTCAAGGTCAGCAAAGGACAAAAATGCAAGCACACACTCAATCATACTTCCCATTTATACTTCCTTTTTCTTTTCTATCCATAAAAACAATATTCCACTGGAAATTAACTATAGGTACTTCCCACGTATTAGAACTGAATAGCCAAACATCAATATTATTGTGATAATTCACTGCTTCCTGCCAAGTGTTGTAGTTGGCTTTGTGTTTGCTGAGAATGAAATAATCAGTGTCAACGTATTCGAAAGGGAAAGGTGTCTTTTTTTCTGTGATCAATTTAGATTCTGCTACTCCTTTTGCTATATGATGTTCAATTCCCACAGATGGCCACTAGATGGCCACAGCACATCAGGTCCAAGGATAGCCTTTCTCTTGATTTCCATTTTTTTGTTTTCCATGGCTGTATTGTGTTTGGCCGGCCTCCTGGGATGCAGGTGGTTGTCTATGTCTTCTAATGTTTTCAAACCTGACATAATGGACACAATCACTGCTTGCTTGCCCCTCTGACAACCTCTGATTAGCTCTTTGAACAGTGGCCATTTCTTCTGACACGATTCGGAAAATATGAGTTAGTTTCCAATGAAAGCCTATGGAAAGGGAAAGAATGATCAACATTGTTCTCTTTTCAGAACTGTATGTGATTTTTTTCTTCTTCTTTTGATGCTTTTGTGTGTGTGTGTGTGTGTGTGTGTGTGTGTGTGTGTGTGTGTGTGTGTGTGTGTGTGTGTGTGTGTGTGTGTGTGTTAGGGGCTATTCAGATGTTTAGTGTTAGGGGCTGTTAGGGTTCAAACTCGGGTGAACATTAGGCACTGGAACAAAGGAATAACATCTGTTTGACTGAGTGGAGAACCTCAAAAACAATATCAGCAAATGACCATGTGGTCGATCATTTTGACAGTATGTATCAGACTCACCCATAGGACGATGATGTCTAGATGTCAGTCATGTAAGATCTTTCAATTATATCAGTCCATTGAATACATTTAGATATTCTGGCTGGTTTCCGGTGTAAATGTACAGTATTTTTTCTCTGACTGTTCATCATTCCATTAAACCAGGCTCCCATCATGATTTTATGACAAGTCTCTTAGAATAACATAGGAGGCAAAATGACTCTGCAGTTCCTCATCAGTCTTATTTAAGTCAGATAGATTAGATTATAGAGACCTCAGCCTTTTTCAAATGAGACTGAAAAGTGAAGTATTTCATAGGAATAATGGAATTACATTAAGATGTATAATGGAAGTATTGTAAGCTTTAAGTGGCCCTCTGAAATCTTGCTCAGCCTGCTGTTGAATCAGGAAATGCTGAGATGTGTTTGCTGCTGTCTGCGCTACTGATTCCAACAGACAAAAAACAAGTGTGTCCCGTCCATGTGTGGGTGTGGCGAGCATAACTGAATTACTGGGGTAATATTTAGCCTCACATTGTAGAGGAATGTAATGCTTTTATGGGTTTGGCCTTGTGTGTGAATACCACAGAGAGGGTGGAGCTGATCACACTCTAACTGGCTGAGTGCAGCTTGTGTTTTACCTCAGGTGATGGTCAGGAACCCAGGGAACTCGTTTTTCTGCCTTTCACACCCACTTCAACACCACAGGGCAGGAAAGAGTGTTCCGTTGGGGCATGGTTATTGCGTCACCTGTGATAATTACATTACAAGCTTTTAGATATTTTAATAGATTCCCTGAAAATATATCATCACGGACATCTCATGTTTAGACTGCTGTATCATTGCTCCTTTTTTGCCATAACTCTTTAAAGAACTGAATTTTTGTCGTGTTCGTGAGGAATGCTTCATCAAGCATATCTTCCTGTTCTCTATACATTGTTATCTCAGCCAAGACAAACATCACAGTTATTGGAGAAACGTAGACCTACATTTGTATACCATGTTATTCATTGCGTAGTTCTCTGTGGTAGCAGTGTTTGTTTATCAAAGCCCATCCATACAGTGTTTGGGATGATGGAGTAGATTGCTAATTCACATCTTTAGGGTTGTTTTATAGAAGCGAGACTAATCGATGTTTAATTGACAAAGGACTCCTGGGGGCTCAGTGGAACTCTGAAACCAGGCCCGAGTGTGGCACAGAATAACTTTGTCAAGCTCTTACACAATTAAGCCCTGATTGTCTTTAAATATATCAAGGGGCTTTAATGAAATAAGTATTTTCACACTACAGGATACAAATTAGATTTTTACTCCTGTGTTCTGCATGATGATTCCATTACTTCCCAAATAAGTGCCCACTATTGTTCCTACCAGCAGCAGTAATCCAATGTTAGGGCCAGATTTTGTTTAGATAACCAAACTAGATTTAGCTATCTGTATCTTAGGAGGACTGCACCAAGTCTCCTTGTGTTATGTGATCACAAGCTACTCCATCTTCTCCCTCCGGAAAACATGCACCATGTTGTCTAAATAAACTGCTCCTTTATGTTCAGTTTGTTTAGGATGCTCCTCTCCTCAGATAAATACTAGCAACTTAGATCCCAGGAAAAAATTAGGCAGAGACAGATGGGATATTTGTTTGTCAAAGGGATTTACCCCTTTGAATCTCAACTTGAATCAACCAAACAGAATCGTTGATGTGCCCCACAGGGAGAAGACAGAGGATCTCATCTGTTCTCACTAGACCTAAAACACTTAGTTAGTTGGTGGAAGTTCACCTCATGTAGCGACTGTTTCTTTAACAAACTTTCATTGTAATGATGAGCTACATGCCTGTTATACTGTACAGTCTGGTAATATTCACTGAACAACTAGAATGGACATGACTCAGCATATTGCCCACAGCTGGCGTATTGTGCTGCTATCAGCCTCCACGCCAGTGCTCCGTTGAGACAGATGAAGGTGACAGTGAAAGGACAGGTCAGACTGGTCTGCAGAGCCGCTGATCAGCCAGTGTAAAATTCCATTAAACACATGAAGGCGGAGTGCTAGTCAACCACACATTCTGGCTATGAGGCTTCTCATTTACTCCCCCATGCTAAGTTATTGTGGTTGAAGCACAAGCAAAACGAATGGAGGATGGACACACCTTGGGTTCTCTGTGAAATCAGTCCAGAGCAAAATGCCATATTTTAGTATATATTGGGCTGGTGGCCTGGGGTCTTTGAATGATGTTCAGACGTCTTGATGTATTGATGGGATGTATTGGTGGGATGTATTGGTGGGATGTATTGGTGGAATCAGGTCATAGGTATACAGCATATGGGAGTGTTGTTTAAAGTAGATACTGAGACTCAACATGTTCATGCTGTCCATCACGATGAGACTAGAGGTGGTGCTGTTTGGGTGTACTGCCCTAAGGATTTATGTATCATTTTGGTCTATGGATTTATATCTATGTGTCATTTTGGTCTATGGATTTATATCCATGTGTCATTTTGGTCTATGGATTTATATCTATGTGTCATTTTGTTCCACCTTGCTCAGTGGTGAATAAGCAGAACATAGGTTAGGCCTATCCCTAGTTACCTTGCGAGCCAGGTGTATGCCTATCAAGGGAATTATGTAGTTTAAATGTCAATGTGAAATCCTCAGGTATGTCAAGACTAAGGCTTAGTTAAGTCATTATGTCACCTGTCATCGTTGTCATGCTTGTCTTCTGATTATAGGCGGTTCCCATCAATAGGGCTGTTAGGCACACATTTCATACAGCAGCTCTGCTCAGACTTGTCAAACATGACAACATTTCATTTCTCAAATTGGCTTTGGTGTTTCTTACATTCATTTGTCTAATTGAACCTTCTATTCTAAGCCAAGGCATTATTTCATTTTCTATATGCATTGCAAATGCCCACATGTTTGAATTGTGAGAGAGAAACAAAACCACCATGTCTGACGACAAATGAAGCTGATGTCTGCTTATTTAGTAAAGTGACATCCTTTTGTTAAGATCACAGTAGTGTCCCCAGAGACCGTGACCCCCTTCAGTGTCCCCACCCGTCTGTCCCAGAGCCAGTCCTTACTATACTGTACTGTAGGTCCCTGGTCCCCTAAGTGATTGCTGCAGAGAGAGGGAGAGAGCCCTCAGTCCACTATGGCAGTCTGGACGTCCTAACAGCATTCCATGCTAATGAGATAATAATCCACTGAGTTATAGAGTACCTCTCATAGCACTGACAGTCAATGGTACACCAACCATGCTGTGCTGTCAGACAAGGGGTTAACACACAGCCACATCCAGATGACTTATTTAGGCACTTCATCAATATTTAAAGGTAGCTTTCACTAGAGGGGGTCCCCAGTGGAGCATGAGGACGAGGAGAGAAGACAGGGCAGAGTAGTCCTCAACGTCTCCTCTATAAATAACACCTTTATCAGCCCTGATGGGGTGATGTCAGCTCAAAACCTTCATGGCTGGATACTCCTTTCACCTCAGACCTGCTTATGTTCATGTTTAGTCACTGCACTTTGAAAGAGTTAAACGTGTTTAGGCTGTTTGAAGGTTGAGTGGTGTATCACTAAGGGCAGTTTCATTCAGTTGCTTCCTTGCCTTAAGATTTTTCACATAAGAACACGACCCTTTGATCTATACTCATAAAGGCAAAAAAACATTCACCACCGAATTTATTATTAGTGAGCTTGCTTCAGCAAGTCTAAATGCTGTTCTTGCTCATACGTATAATAATAATAATTATTATTATTATTATTATTATTATTGTTGTTGTTGTTGTTGTTGTTGTTGTTGTTGTTGTTGTTGTTGTTGTTGTTAGTGGGCTTGCTTCACCAAGTCCAACTATTGTTTTTGCTCATACTTATTAGTGGGCTTGCTTCAGCAAGTCCAACTATTGTTTTTTTTCTCATACTTATGAGTGGGCTTTGATTTTTTGTAACTCCATGGTGTTAAAAACTTCAAAGGAAGTTAAGGGCGACCATTACATTGCCTAGCAACTAGTTTTAGATGATCAAGTCATTTGTTTTATAAGATGAATTATGCAAATGTTGCCAAAATAACACTTAAAAAAATATCATGTTAAAAATATCATGTTGCCTATCCTCCTAAAACTGCTTTTTAACTGATATATTGCTTTCTCAGAATAACTCATACTTATGAAACTTAATTTTACTGTTATACAGTACATCCCCTCTTTCATCTATCTATCTATCTATCTATCTATCTATCTATCTATCTATCTATCTATCTATATCTATATAACCTTCTCTCGTCTATCTGCCTATATGCTACACTCTGACCTTTTTGTCCATCCTACAATCTCACTTTATTTCAACTACCCATCTAATTATCTATCGTCCAAACCATCTTTAAAATGTTTCCACTACCAAAATAAGACTTTGCAAGCCCACACATTTTCTTCTAGAATTTATCTTTCTAGTTATAGTATTTTATCCACAAAGTGGCTTGTAACTTCAGTGGCATGACAGTGTCCTAGAGGACAAAGATCCTATTCCGATGACAGATTGACCTCTCTGGACAGTAGGCACTCACATGGCAGGAAGCCCTGGCATTCCCAGTATGTCCCAGTCATTAGGAGTTCCCTACGCTATGAATCATCAGGACCAACTTAGGTTTATGAGGTCTTCACACATGCCACCCTGACCACTGCATACCTCTCAGTTCCACTTCATTAAGAACAGACTGAGAGATATTTCACTTGTCATAAACAGGAACCGGTAATGAATTCTCGTGCTATCTCGTGCATCAACTATGCTGGCCAGGCATAGTTGATGTTTAGGTCTCAACTGCATCTCCCTCTCTCTCAGTGTGGTGAATGGTACTGTTGCTATAGTTTCAAGTTTTGTTTTGCCATATCATTTAGGAGGACTATCATCAGGCAGAACCTCACACACGTGTGCTTCCATTCTTAACCTTAGTCTCTCGCTGGGTGCTCAGCTCCAGCCTGTGTTCTGTCAGTGACTAATGGAGCAGAGGCACCCTCAGGTTGTCCACCATATGTGTTGCTGCTCCAGATGGATTAGGATATTCTCCTCTTCATTCATCAGCCAAGGAACTCCATCTTTTAAACATGTGCATGGGTCGTTATATGACTGGTATGAGAACTGTGAGGAGGGGCGTGGTCTACCTGGCGAGCTGCACTGCCCTGAGTGTGTGATGAATGATGTGAGTGTGCTGCCTGTCACAGTGAGGGATGGGAGGAGGAGAAGGGTTTAGAGAGGCACCCAGAGCAGTGCGGCTGGCATCGCGGTGGTGGACGTGCTCAGACAGCAGACTGGGCCTGTGAATGGACAGGGAACATGTGGCCCTGGGGGTCCCCTGTCTGTCCCAGGTACTCTAGCGCCTCATCCCTGTCATATGAATAAATCAAACATGCCTAAGTCCCAGTGGGACTCTGCAACCTGCAGATGCACTCTGCAACACTATGACAGACACAGACATGTACAAAGGCGTACATGCTTATACACGTACACTCACTGACTCTCTCTCTCTCTCTCTCTTTCTCTCTCTCTCTCACACACACACACACACACACACACACACACACAAACCTAATGTAACACACTCACTCAGAGAAGTGGTATTCACGACTACACCCACTCTGAATATCCGGGGGGTGTGCTTTAAAGAAGAAGATTTACATTCAAGAATATTTATGCCAGTCTCTCATTTGACACAAACACACCTGCTCTTAGTTCATTGACCCAAGTCCATACATCCATGTCATGAGAAGACTACGACCCTAGCAACCCTTAAGATTCTGAAACTCACAAGTTCTGAGTAGATCTTGTGAGAGGCCACAGAAATGGGATCCCTGTGGCGAGGAGAACATTCTTAGCTGGATTAGAGATGTGTTTGTTTACAGAGGGTGGTTCTGCAGTGATGAGCTCTAACAGAGGGAGAGAGGATCAGTGGAGAACACAAGGAGACCAGCCAGGCAGGAGGATGAGGTCTCAGTTAATATAGCCGCCTAACACACCTTTAATGAATTGTATCAAAACATACACACACACACACACACACACACAAACACACACAAACACACAGAAGGATGGAAATAATTGTTGTTGTACTACTTAATAAGGGACCAATCCAATTGAAGTTGACACATCAATTCTCTCCCAAGTTAATTTTTCTTACTGCAGCTTTTATGATCATGAATATTTCAGACACGCATACATTGTGAATGAGGGAGTGAGGGAAAAAACAACCTATCCTCATCTCCCCCCTCCCATGACCCAGCACCCCTTCCTTTCTCAACACACACCCCTCCCTGCCTTCAAACTAACCGCCCTCCCCTGCTGTGTGAGCTGTTGGGAGAATGGCACAGGCTGCCTGGGGTGCCCCCCCACCCCCAACCCCCCAGTAATGCAGAGCAACGCTATGAAAGCACTAGCATGCTGTGTGTGTGTGTGTGTGTGTGTGTGTGTGTGTGTGTGTGTGTGTGTGTGTGTGTGTGTGTGTGTGTGTGTGTGTGTTTTTGTGTATGGAAGAGTCTGCCAGAGCTCCAGCTAATCGGCCAGCCTGCCTCTGCTGGATGGATGAGGTCAGGGGAGTTCACATGAAAAGGAAAAAAACAAGAGAGCTCTGCTGTCAGGCACTGCCAAAAAGAAAAATAGACCCTTTCCTCCTCCTCTTTCCTCTCCTCTTCCTCCCTCCGTCCCTCTCTCTTCTATGGCATTGTCTGCACTGTAGCAGAGAGAGGTACCCCCCTGTTAAAAGCAGCAGTCGTCTGTGCTGTACTGTCAGCAGTGAGAGTGAAGCAGCTCGGCTCAGGGAGAGTCAACAGCAGAAGAGAGAGTGAGGCAGAGAGGAGGAGGAGCAGGAATAGGAGGGCTGGTCTGTGTGAGTGTGAGTGTGTGTGTGAGTGTGAGTGTGAGTGTGAGTGTGTGTGTGGCCCGTGAAGCCACTCCTCCTCCTGTGCTGATTCCAGCCGTCACTGGGCTAATGAAGCCTACACGGTGCTGCCTGCCAGTGTGTCACACTGTCACCAGCCTGGAGAGTCAGCGCACAGCCAGCACACACAGACACACACACACACACAGGCAGCAGGACACTTAGCCTGCCTCCACTCACACAGCCCCAGGAAGGGCTGCAGAGAAGAAAGGAAGGAAGGAGGGAATATTTTTTTGTCCTCTCTATACTTTGTGTTTCTGCCAGTGGATCTGTTTGGAAGCTTGCTGCGTACTATAGATAGTGTAGTCATTACTGAGCAGAGCCGGCCTCCCCTGCGGCCGCGGTTCTTGGATTAGTCTGTCTCGGTGTGGAGAGTACGAGCTGTGGACCGGACCAGCATGGGGAACCAGGCGGGGAGACTGGAGGAGCCCGAGTCAGGTCTGCTACTACTGTACTCCAGCTCAGCTTACTCACTACAGCTAGTCTCTCCATCACTGAGGCTGTCTGTACTTCATTCACTTCATGAAGCTCCACTCTCTCTCTCTCTCCGTCTCTCTCTCTCCCTCTCTGTACTCTGTTGATGTAGGAGGTAAAGCCATGCATAGCCAAATAGCGTAGTTATGAACTGATATCGTGCTGTGTCAGAAAAATATGTAAAAGATGAATTGTCAGACATTGCGCTGTGCAGACTTTGTGTCCATAGTTCTGAGAATTCACTAACATGCCCTGCAGCTACGTACAGTACACAAGTGTACCGGATGGTGATTATTCAGTACTGTTTATGTGCCCATTCTTTCTTCTTTGCTCAGATACGTAAAATGAGGTGATTAATTGAAGTGTGTATGTATGTGTGTGTGTGTGTGTGTGTGGGGGGGGGTGTCTGGACATGAAAAGTGCTGAGTGTAGTTTATCTCCCAGAAGCTCCTCTCAGC
The DNA here is from genome assembly GCF_951799395.1 of Argentina silus. NCBI lineage: Eukaryota > Metazoa > Chordata > Actinopteri > Argentiniformes > Argentinidae > Argentina > Argentina silus. Next base: position 8,964,135 of record NC_139656.1, on the reverse strand, counting down.
CATATACCCTCTGCTGCCCCAAGGATAGGCTGCTTAATACATTTCCATTTCAAAGTATTCATTTCACTTCATTCAACAGCCTTTAACTTCACACTAGGCAGTCTCTCTTTCTAGGCTGTTTCCTACCTGTTCCCTATCTTTGCCATCGCACTGCATTTCTGCATTCAGTCTGTGAGCTTTGTGGTTCCTCTAGAGCAGGATAACCTTTGCCTTGTGTGAGATAATGAAGAATCATCTGAGGGGTGTGTGTTTGTGTTGTGTGTGTGTGTGTGTGTGTGTGTGTGTGTGTGTGTGTGTGTGTGTGTGTGGTAGCATTCTGTTTGTAGCCGGATCCCTTTCCACCCCAGTCAAAGGGCCTGTTCAGCGTTGGTGTGGGCAGTGATGTCCCTGTGTCACTCAAAGTGTGGCCAGGCATAGAATAGAGTGAAGCCAGGCAGGCAGCCAGTGTGGCCCAGCTCTCAGTACACACACACAGCATAGCGGTTATCAGCTGGTGGGTGTTAAGCCGTGTCATTTTGGAGCGGTAGTGTGTGTGTTTGGAGATAGTGCAGCAGGCTCTGATTCGGAGGCTACAGTAGGGAGCTGCTGCGTGCCAGGGGAGATTAGCTCTCAGTTCCTGTCACACACATATTGACTCCCGCTCTCGCTGTTCTCTAACAGGTCGCTCAGAGAGACAGAGCTCCTCTCATGTCCCTCACACACAAACAGTGTGTTGTTGACGTCTCTCTATGTTTTAATTGTGTAGAAGTATGTATCATCTAGTCTTGTAGTTTCCTGCCAAGGCACAATGACAATGTTTTAACTTCTGACTAACAATTTCAGTAAGTTGTGTAATGTTTTGGTCGGCAAATGTTTTTGGAGGTCAATCTAAGTACAGTTATGAATCCTCTGAAATCTGTACACTCACAGTGAGGTGTGCAGAGGCTCTTGTGGGTGACTCTTCTCTAACAGCTGAAAGCCATCCCCCCCCCCCCCCCCCGATCCAGTTATGCTGTCACTTCCTCTTGTCTGACTGTGTTTCCAGCCATGGAGATGCTCCTCAAGTTCATATGAGGCTAAACATCCCACAGTCCACCTGTGTAGCATCTGTTACAGGATCTGTCATTGACTTTTATCACGTAAGGGTCACATAACGGACAAACTTCACCACTGCCAAGAAGCTTTTACAATCCTCAGTGAAGTCATATAGTACATAATATCGCAGGTTTATAACGAATACAATTGCCAATGAATATGTTTGGAGCCATAGCAGACATAGGAGAACTGAGGTCTAGTTGTTGTTCAGGAAAGTAACTAAAGTAACCCAGACCAGGTCAATGGTTCAGGAAACAGTGTTTGCTGAATGTAAACTACCTCCCTCTAAATGGCTGGTTTATCTGGGATATCATCAGACAAATTCTATGTCATCTTTAATTATCATATATCGTAGTCATCATTAGTCTTCTTTCGTCCTTTAAAACTGATTGGATCAGCCATCAAAACAGCTTCACTGTACAATCCATCTCATCCTCTCACAACTAGACAGTGTGACTTACACTTGTTTTGGGCTTGCTATTAGATCCCATAGAACTTTATTATGAATTGATGCAGTCCACTGAAATGTTAAGTGATCTATTGAGGCTATTATTATTCTCATACCTACACTGCCCATCCTATTCAATGAGCCTCTGAGAATGAGAAATGAGAATTGGTCATTTAAATGGGTTCATTTTTCATCCTGTTCTTTCCTGGCCATCAGGGAGCTAAAGCAATCGATGAGAGAGGGATGTGATCAAGGATAGGGGAATATTTAAACCTATTTCTCATGGGGGCCTGTTTTCCGTGCTGATGCAATTAACGCTAATATCATTATCCAATACAACTTTGTTATGATTCTTCTTTTTACTTTTATGAGGCACAGGAACATGTTGACTTCCTCTGTAGTATCCCTCCTAGATAATGAATCACCCTCTGTCAGGACAGCTGTGGTATGTCTGAGATAGTGACTGGGGTGGAGAGTGAAATAACATAGCTGTGGTGTAGGTGGTAGGGAAAATAACGTGGGAAAAGGGGAACTCATTCATATTTAATTAATACAGTTATCTCTTAGTTGAAGGATGAGGAGTTTATACCGTCGTCTGGGCTGAGATACTGAGTTCTGTATCAGACCATGGCTCTCCTTTCCCCTCCGGCCGACTGGGAGAATGGCCCAGTGCCTACGCTTAACAGATTCTCTGATGACCTTATCAGTGAAATATGGCTCAGTGGGCATTCTATTTTCAGCATGGACTCCAATCAGAGCTGTCTGGAGGAGAGGAGAGGAGAGGAGAGGGCCAGAGACGGCCAGAGACGAGATGTTTGTTCAATGAGGTGAGAAGGGGAGTCGAAGAGACGGAGAGAGGGCTGGAGAGTTTCTCATGCTCAAAAAAGGATAGTGAGCTACACGGTCCTGTGGTTTCTCATACAGCGTAGTCGGGATGTTTGGAGGTAGTGGTAATGCCGAGAAAAGCTGCCAAAGTGTTGAGAAAGCAAAGGGGGTTTGATAGTACCGGGGTGTGTTTTGTGTGATACCAATGCAGTAATAACAGTGGTGGTCATTGGAACCACATGGTTGTTTGTTGTCTCTGCTCACTCTTGGGCATCAGACGTTTGAGTGAAAGAGAGAGATATTCCACAGCACTGGGTCCTTTCTGAGGACACACAACAGGCTTGGATGAAAGATTTCTCAACCAAGAAGGCTACAGTGTACATAACCAAACTTATCAGACTGTGATAATACGCACTTGTTTTTCAGACCCTTCAAGGAATTCCTGTAGTTCTACTGGGAAATCACAATTTTAACACAATGATAAAGTCTCGATTTCTTTCTCAGTTTCGGTTAGGCTAGATGATATGTGCCACACTCAAATCTATGATTAGTTTATATTTTATGTGGGCGGTATTTTGTTGTAGCATGCGAGGCAAGTGTACACATGCCTTAGTGTGTGTCCCTGCCAGTTGAGGCAGGAAACATGCCGTGGCTCTTCTAGGAGTGTGGTAATGATGATCTGTGGTGTACAGGTTATGCTCACCTGCGACTGGGCGTCAGCGTGCTGCTGTGTTCTCAGGCGAGGCTGTGCATCCTCGTCAGCACATTTAACACGCCTCCCTGACAGCTGGGCCTGCTCTCCTACATGCAGACCATTGTCTCTCACATTCCTCATGTCACTGGGATGGATGCCTCCAAACTGCCATTAACTGTACTGTCTGTCTGTCTGTCTGTCTGTCTGTCTGAATAACCCAGTGAATGTGCTCAGACACACTGTATGTGTGGTTGCATTATGAGGAGCCTCAGAATGATTCACACACTGATAGACATCCCAAGACTTACCACTGGTTTCATTCCCCGCATCCTCAGTTGAAAATGAGCCACTGCGAGATAAGACACTCATATTGACATTGATAGCTGTGAATCGTTTCGTGAGGAGTTTATCTTGACATTGATAACTGTCTGCTACAGTAGAATGTGAGCGATTTTGTAGAGAACCGTTGCACCTGGTTGATACTCCTCAAGAGCTGATGATGATGAGCATGAGCCAAAATCAAATAATGTGGAGAGACAAGGGGAATGTGCAGCCTCAGCACAGTGTAGAGCATAGAGAATCTCAGTGGAGACCAGCATGAGGAAACAGGCCAAGGGGAGGAGAGTCGAGACTCTGTGTGGATGCCTGTAACCCAGAGGAAGTTACACCACTCAGGCCTTCCACAGCAGTTACCAGGGAGCAGCCAGTACTGTAAACTCACAGGCTATTCTATGTGCTGGGTGTTTGCAAAGCGAGGTGTGTCCTGTTCAAATGTCCTGTTTGTGTGTGTTGCAACATGGGCCCATACTTCAAAGTAGCATAATGGCCCTCTGGTCTGAACTCTTACAAGTATGACTAGAACATCAGAGTAGCTGACTGTATGTATGACATTGAAACTCCAAAAACACTTAAGGTTGGGTCCACCGTGTAACCCAGCCTGAACAACATGTCTGTGATTATGTGCATTAGGCATATCAAAGCAAACATCTCCTCATGAGTTTATGTATGTGTCCTCTACTTGGAGCAGAGCTGCAGTCAGGGATCACACCATCACAGGGTTTCTTTTCACTGTAAACACATCAAAATGTCTCCTTCAATTAACTTGTTAGTCTTGTGAAAAATATTGGACACTACATTTTGTTTAGCTTTCTTGTTAAAGGGGAAGTCTGGGATTCAAACAACAACAAAGTTGTCTCCCCACCACATATATATATATACATACATTTAAAAAGTGTAGAAATGTATGTACTGTACCAATTTAAATGTTGTCTAGGTTGTTTGTTTGTTTTTATTTTCTAGTGTAGAACCTTATCTGTCCACTTTAAGCAATCCTCTCTGTGGGCTTGGATTAATCTAGAGTTTGATTGTTTAACTTTGTCATCTAATGTCCATCTCTGTGATGTACTGCTGTCACTTTTACCCTTTCTGGACAAATCTCCCAGGCTTACATGTGATGTACTTTTGCTCTGATGCCCTTAACAAACTGATGCCTTTGTAGAAAATTGGCCTTATCAAAGCAGAGTTAATCAGCAAAGGATGCTATGACTTCATAATTAGCATGCACATTAGTTTGCATACTGCATACTGCATACTGTACCATCAAAAGGAACACCCTTAACTTCATTATGTAAATGTAATATACTGGTCTACTGCAGCTTTCCAACTCCCATCAGGGCCTAAAGCACATCATGCAGTTTACTGTCTCAGACAGAAGCTGGGAAACCTTTTGGGTTGAAGTTCTATTTTCACTGTGCAGCATTTCAACAGCTTCAGACTTGCAAGGGCAGTTTTTTTTAAACAACAGATTGTGAGGCTCATCCCCTCAGCAGTATGATTTTAAAACAACAGAGTGTGAGGCTCACCCCCTCAGCAGTATTTGATGATTGATATACCTCCTGCTGACAATAGAGCACCTATAATGACTTGGACACAGGAATGCATGAGCATGGGTGTTTCACTTTTGCTTACAGTAGATGTTGGGAGTACTGGCCCTTGGCATTACTCCTCCTTCCCTGCTGCGTCTCTGCTCTGGGTGGGCTTTCTGTTCCAGCACAGCAGGGCAGCATTCATCACACCGCCCTGTGTAATCAAGTAATGGCTTTTCTATATGCTATGTACAGTGTATTTTCTAACCAATCACAAGTCAAAATGTCACCCACATGAATGAGTCAGCCTTTTGATCCCCAGAACTCTGCTTCTACGATCGGGTGCTTTCCAGCTACTACCGCAGAATTTACAGTCTCCATCTAGCCCAGCCAAAGCCCATCCATTCTGCTTTCTTACTCTTATTTATATGCATGATTATTGGCGAGTCCCAGAAGGGGAAATATCACCTCAGCCAATGTGGTGACAGATTCCATCCTCTCTCTGTGCAAATCCCACTTATCCCTCACAGCCATACATGCCAAACTCACTCCTAGCTTTCACTCAAGTTCACATAAGTTTTTTAATCACAGATTAGTAGATACAATACTCAAACTAAAAGACTTCCTAGGAATGTATTACTCAAGCATCTTGTTGATTCACAATATACAGTACATACTGTATACACTACTGCAGTATGTACCACCATTATAGGATGCCTACAGTATATATTCCCAATGGCCACTACCTCAATTTTCTCTTTGGTCCTTTGGAAACAAGTAATCTTTGCCCTAAGGTCTGGCAGCGGATATCTGCTGAAGCAGAGAATGGGAGGGAACATTATCTGAGCCTTCTTGTTATCATTCCTCCAACTCTAGCATGGAGATCTTATTCTAGAATGGAGATCTTATTCTACATCTCATATATAGTAATCCCCCAAGCGACATGATGGCAGCATGTAAGATTTGCTGGAATTCAGAAATAATTAACAAGGGAAGGGTTTGTTAGATTTGAGGATCTGGGCATCAGATACTGGATTTATCCCAAGTGAATACTGTATATCCTCTCAAATCCCCAATGCAGTTGTTTCCTAAGGTAAATACTCTGGAAACTGCTACAGAACAAAGCTTACACTCAAAAAGTGCTATGCTCCCTATACTATTGGTCCTGTTGACTGTCTTAGATGACCCTGGATCTTTACCTGATTTACACTCCTCACTACATTTACATTTATGGCATTTAGCAACAAAAATACATTTGTCTAAGTATGTGAATCATCTATCCATCAGTCATCATAAGAAAAAGTAAAAATAAAGTGCTAGGACCAGGGGCTATTGGCAGTCATAATGCTTTTTTCTTTTTATTTACAGTAGAGAAACTTGTACAGGGAGGTAGTGGGGATGAACAGGTCTTTAGGAGGGACAGTTAAGATGTAGCCTGAAGAGATGGGTCTTCAATCTAGGGCGGAAGATAGGTAATGACTCTGCAATCCTGACAGCAGTGGGAAGCTCGTTCCACCAGCGGGGCGCCAGGACAGTATCAAAACATGACCGAGTAGCGCGACTGTTGCGCCACGTAGTGGCGGTGGTGCCAGGCGGCCAGCCGAGGTGGAAGAGCGGAGTGATCGGGCAGGGGTTTGGGGGCTGACCATTGCTTGCAAGTAGGGCGGGGCTGTTCCCTTTGCCGCCCGGTAGGCGAGCACCAGAGTCTTGAATCTGATGCGAGCTGCTACCGGGAGCCAGTGAAGGGTGCAAAGGGAGGGGGGTAACATGGGAGAATTTTGGGAGGTTGAACACCAGACGGGTGGCAGCATTCTGGATCAGCTGTAGAGGCCTGATGGCGGAGGCGGGGAGCCGGCCAAGAGTGCGTTGCAGTAGTCAAGGTGAGAGATCGCAAGTGTCTGGACCAAGAGTTGTGCTACTTCTCTGGTAAGGAATGGACATATCCTTCTGATGTTGTAGAGGAAGAATCTACAGGAGCGTGCTGTCGCTGTGATGTTCGCCGCACAGTATAAGTGGTTGTCAAGGATCACCCCAAGGTTCTTGGCTGTCTGGGAGGAGGTCACAGTAGAGTTCTCAACTGTGATGGAGAAGTCTTGGAGAGGGCACCCAGGAGGAAGAGCAGCACAGTCTTGTTACGGTTGAGCTTGAGGTGGTGGGCTGACAACCAAGCGGAAATGTCTGCAAGACACGCAGAGACATGTGTTGCCACCTTTGAGTCAGAAGGGGGGAAAGAGAGAAAGAGTTGAGTGTCATCTGCATAGCAGTGGTAGGAGAAACCATGTGAGAAAATTACAGAGCCAGGAGATTTGGTATAGAGGGAGAACAGTAAGGGCCCTAGGACTGAGCCCTGGGGGACCCCAGTGGTGAGGGCTCATGGAGAGGACAGTGATCCTCTCCACGTCACCTGGTAAGAGCGATCGGCCAGGTAGGATGCAAACCAGGAGAGTGCAGAGCCAGAGATGCCCAGTTCTGAGAGGGTGGAGTGAAGGATCGGGTGGTTTACTGTGTCAAATGCAGCAGACAGGTCCAGAAGAATGAGAACAGAGGAGAGGGAGGAAGCTCGAGCAGAGTGGAGGGCCTCCGTGACAGCAAGAAGAGCAGTCTCAGTAGAGTGCCTAGCCTTAAAGCCGGATTGGTGAGGGTCAAGGAGGTTAGCAGTTCCAAAGTCCTCCCGCGACAGTGAGGTTGTGGTCAGTTGAGCATGGTGGGTAGATTAGATTGGAATGGTTGCGAGGGGAGGTGTAGCGTTGATGTGTCCTCCTGAGGGATGAAATAACATGAATGGGGATAAAGCACATTGTGATATTTGCTGGTATAGAGAGAGAAGGTTTGTGGGCAATACAAGATGTAGGTAGCGCTCAATACACAGAGTAGTGAAAAAATAAACAGATTGACTCCTTTGTCTCTGTGTCAGTAGGGTGTCGCAGAGGCTGTCTGTAATTTCTGTAATTGCTGATGACTAGCAGGGTAGCAGTCCCTCCCACCTAACAATCACTTAACGACCAGACAGGTTTCACCACTCAATTCCAAATGTAATAGGCCTGGTCCAGGGTGAGTAGGAGTTAAATACCTTGCAGAATAGTTTTAGGCCCTCCCACTAGAGATTGACAGCAATTAGCATCAAACATATAGCTTTCAGCAGAAACTAGGTCCTAGAACATAAGGCAGGATAGCCACAGCAAAATACAGCAAAACTACCAGCAACACACTGACTTTAAACAAGATTAAATTAACTTACTTAGACTGGAGAACAGGCTTCACCACTCAATTCCAAATGTATCACTGGCAAACACAATTACACTGCCCTTCACAGTGGATTCATCAGATTCCTATCCATTGACCCCTATCCATCCAGATTCCTATCCATGCCTCCTAAAATGAAATCCTCCATTAATAGGGAATTCCTCTATATCCCCTGCTGCTAGGGCCATAAAATGTATCTGGTAACCTTGGCTCTGATTCAGCTCTGAGTCTATCTGATCTGCAGATCCGCTCTCTAATGATACACCCCCTCCACATGATGTCATGTCTTGCTTCTGACCAGGTCTCTAGGACCTGAGACACTGGCCAAGAGATTTAAGTTCAGCCAGTGGACATCTGTAGCGTCTAACTTTTACAAACCACAGTGAAATATCTGTCCAGTGATTGGAGAATCACATGTATAACTAATTGTATTGGGCATACAGTATGGTCAAAATAAGCTTAGTGTTTGTATAGTGTATTTGGCTATAACAGAGAGAGATAGGAGGATGATGGTTTTGATTGTTGTGATGTTTGTCAGGTGATAAGTTCACTGGACTGGGATATTGCTGATGCCTGCCCCGACAGTGGCCATTCCATGCTCTGTCACTGTGACGCACACGGAAACTCTGGTATTCCTCTCTTCCGCACTGGTAAGAGGAGTGGAATGCCTCTGAGCCACAGCCTCCCCATCCTGTCCTGTTCTGTCCCAGTGGCTGGACAACAGGAAACCCAGACAGAAAGGCTGATATTGTTTCTGTCTGTACCCCCCACATCCACCTTACTGGAAAACATTACACTGCACTTCCTGGAACTCCAGAGGAGGGGGGGGGGGGGCTAAGAGGGGGTGGGAAGTGGCAGTGAAGCTTCTGTGTCACTATGTCATCTCAGATGCCAACACTTGACTGTTAATCCGTCATCACTCCCTCTCATATCCCCCTGTGCTGAAAATTAAAGACGGCTGCGTTCACAATGCACTCTTACCTTCTGGCTGCTGGCTGGGTGATGCTGGACTCTGTCCAGCCACATGTCCACTGCTGGGATGTGAAACCTCATCTTCATTAAAGAGGTAGATACCGCCAACATTGTGCATTATTGTGATGAGGGGAAGTCAGTCACCGTTGAGTAATTGAGTGTTCTTGGATTATCGGAAGGCAGGCTGTGTTATGAATTAAACAATGACTTAATGTAAGCAAAACAATCATCTCAGGCTAGATGATTTAAGGTGATTAAAGAACTATGTGTATGTTTTCTGGCATGTCAGCAACATTCTGTCTAGAAACATGGCATTTGAAGTTAAAAGTTGCGTTTTGGGTTAGTGATTTTGGTCAGGCCTGTTGATCTTGGCTATCACTGTCAGTGTCATTTGGCCGACTGCAATTTAAACCTTGCTGTGGCTTCACATCTAAAAAACCCTATCAGGAAATTATTAGGGTTTACTTTTGATTCAAAATTGGGAAGTTTACTTTCTTACCAGTTGAGAAAAGCCACGCTTTCAGCACAAAAACCCTGTGTCACCAAATGTTATCTCTCCCTTGTTCTTCACATAAAAGGGGCCTTTATGACAAGGAGCCATTCTATTTGGCAGTAGTATTCTTCTCTCTCTCCAAAGCTTATGTTTCACATTATTTACACTTGCTATCAATGAGGGCCAGTCTCCAGAGACTGTGGGAGGATTTATTTTCTGTTAGAATGGGGGAGGTACCTCTGTGAGCCACTCAAACTCCCGCTTCGCTCCAGACTCCCCTACAGGGGGCTGATTTAGAGCTTCCCACAGCTGCATGTGAATGGGCTTGGAGCTGAGATATCCAACATGGAGGACTACATTAAATTAAGATTGAGGGAGCTTTGCCACCCCCCTCTCACTCTCACTCTCACTCTTTCTCTCTCTTTCTCCATTTCTCCTTTCAGTAGCCACTAAAAATAGGGAGTTGGGGTGTTGTCTGTCAAAGGCTTGGCAAGGCAGGCCCAGATAACTCTGGAGTCAGGATGCTTTTGTCCAAATTGAGGGTATGAAATAGTTTCTCTTGGCAATTAACTCACTGCTTGTCTTGTTTTTGCTTTATTTTGACCTCTTTTTAAACTATGAAAGGGCTTGATTTAATGTATGTTATACATTAAATTTATATGGCTATAATCACTGAGGATAACTCTTTGTGATTTATAGATGAAGCAGACTTACAATAGATATGGTTTTATTATGCACCATATGTAATTATTATTATTATTAGTTATTATTACCATATGTAACCATTCTTAATATACGACTGCACTCTAAGTGTGGTTCTTTTCCGATTATCCCTAAAATGTTTACTCAATGTTCTCCTCACCCATTTTTCAGTTCAGCTCATATGTGATCAGAGCTTTCTCTCCTGGCAGAAGCATGTCATTTCCCTCCTTTGAGACTGCCAGGGTAGCGTGTTTGTGTGATCAGGATGAGATGAAATGATTCACATTCAGCAGCTGCTCTGTTCTGGCCTTGAAGCTGTGTCCAACTGTGGCACTATAATCTATCACTGCTTGCCTCTCCATGTGAAGCCCCCACTAAGACATGGTAGGTTTGGCTACAGTAGCTCTGAGAAAGAGGGGGCTCCATTGTTAGGCCTTTGTCTTGTGAGATGTGGAGCCAAAATCTGCGTTCCAGTAACTCTGTCAGCCTTCCCGGCATTGTAATGTTCACGTGTTGGCTGCTTGCACACAGATTTATGTCATGCTATGTGTACAGGGACAAGTTGTTGTGATGTCATGGTATAAGAGAGGTGATGTTTTCAAAGAGGAGTGAGTTAATGCGGTCCATATGGGTTTTATTCACTTTGCTGTGAGTAAAAGGAGAACATGGGGGCAGTGAATGGGAGATGTCCCAGAGTCCCACTCCAAGCATTAGTCATCCTAATGGAAAATGCCTGATCTTAAACATATCCGTCTCTCTCTCTCTCTCTCTCTCTCTCTCTCTCTCTCTCTCTCTCTTTCTCTCTCTTTCTCTCTCTCTCTCTCTCTCTCTCTCTCTCTCTCTCTCTTTCTCTCTCTCTCTCTCTCTCTCTCTCTCTCTCCAAGGATCATTTGTTCACCTCCCCTAGGTAGACTACATGCCCTCTGTTTTTCTGCCCCTGTATGCTCCTGTAATAAGAACAAGACAAATTGGCAAACCACAGTGTCCACACTCTGTGCGAAACTGCCCTGATATTTCTATAACATTTTATGTTTAATTTTTACTGGAATTATTATGCATTTTATTGCCATTTGTGTAACAATTTATGATGTTATTATCGAAAGCAAGAACACCATGTTTCTTGCTATATATAGCAGCATAGTTCAGTGCTGATAAAGTTATGTGTCTGACTCCTTTCTTCTCTGTACCCTTTCCTCTGTGCTCTCCTTTTCATCTTCAGGGCCCCACTTAGAGAATGCTAAACCGTGGTGCACCCCAGAGATTGTGCCAGGCTTGGCAGGCATAGGCAGACTTGCCAGTCAGTACAATGAGGTGATAGTCTCTGCAAAGTGGCCATCAATGGAAGAGTGCTTTAAGAGCCCAGTGGGGTTCGGGATTTCCATTTGAAATGAGACAAGGCTGTTTGTTTGTTTGTTTGTTTGTGTGTGTGTGTGTGTGTGTGTGTGTGTGTGTGTGTGTGTGTGTGTGTGTGTGTGTGTGTGTGTGTGTGTGTGTGTGTGTGTTTCTTTGTTTGCTTGTATGTATGTGCGTTATGTAGTGTGTCAGTGTATCTCATGTGTGTATGCTGCTTAGGGGGTTAGCCCTGTGCCCATCCCTATCTATGTGCCCAGGCTGTGCTGTGTGCCCTCTGGGTTTGATTACAGCCAGTGTGTTACAAACACAGCGCTCTCTTTGTGTCTCCCCACTGACGGGCTGCTTTGTGCTGGAACGTTCCACGTGCTGGGGACCATTGTCATCGGTGGAAACAAGAACCCCCCTGTGTCTGTGTTGCTGTTTGCTGATTATTTCGAAACAAACAATAAAAGCTTTCAGTCGGTGCCCTGCTCACGTGGGAATTCAGTAAATGCTCTTCATTTTTGAGAGAGGTCTGGAAAGCTGGGGCCCGTGGCCCACGCTGATGCTACTGAAATGCCAGAGCTGAAGTCTGCCCTGGGTTTTAATGTGACCATAGCACAGAGAGACAGAGGCAGTGCCAGGCTCGCACTGCCATCGCAACAGAAAAACCTCTATGAAGAGGTTTCAATGAATGACCAACATCATATTACAGCATCACAATAGATCTTGAATCAGAGTAGGAAATTGTCTCTTTTGTATAACAAACGCTTCTCCAGTGGCTCCAGGGCCATTAGCAAAACGTAACTTTATGTAGATATGCGAGTGTTGCTTTAGAAATAATTTCCAGTAATGGAATGTTGCTATATCTTTCAGAATTTTTACCTTATTATTAATAGGCAATATTTCTTTTTTCAGGAATTCAACGCATTTCCAAAGCAGAATCATTTTCATCAGTTTCGATCAATTCCTTTGTTTGGCAGACTTTCTCATTTTTCATTGGCAAGCCATTTGACATTGCAATAAAACTGCCCTCTAACATTCATACCAGACAGTTTAGTTTAGATACATGCACACTAGTCTCATTTGATATCAGGTTTTCTATTCCATAAGGGACTATCTTTACCTAAGTTGGTCAATGGAGCTCATATGGTTCATGTGTAGAGATGCTACAGGTTGAAGGATATAAGCCAATTCTCTAGCTGCATCAAAGCCATTTAATTGGTTCAGTTGGCATAGGCTGTTATATACTGTATATATGGGATTTTATGGGCTATATTACCTAATTTCTACCTTGGCTACATATGTTACAGCAGTTTAGACTGCTTTTGAAAACAAAACCTGCCCTAAGTACAGCAGACTTAGCATGTGTTTGATCTCCTTTTCAGGCATTCCATCAACCAAGAAGTCAGGGATCCCTGCTCCCAGGGAGATCCCCCCCACCATCACCAGAGACCGGGTGTCCCTGAGGGACCAACTGAGGACCTCCACTACCAAGAAGATGGTGCCCAGTGCCAGCACCTCAAGCCTGGCCACTCTGGCCAAGCAGCAGCGCAGCTCTGTCAAGGCCAAGGCAGACACAGAGGTCACAGAGAAGGGTCTCCGGGAGTGCCAGGTCAAAGAGCTGCTGGCAGAGGCCAAGGCCAAGGAGTTTGAGATCAGCAAGCTGAGGATGGAGCTGCAGCGCTGTCAGGGCAAAGTCTCCACCTCACCCAGCACCCCTTCTCCACAGGAGGGTGCCCCTGAGCAGAGTCAGGGTCAGACCTCAGATGCCCTGGCCTTAGTGGGGGAGCTGAGAGAGAAGAACGGGAAGTTTCAGCGAGAGCTGGCTGCCCTGCGAGAAGAGAATCAGGCCCTGAAGGAGAAGCTGCTCTTCCTGGAGGCCTCGCCTCTGTCCGTCAGCAACACCACCAGCAGCCCCAGCAAACCCTCCATCAATGGCCTCCCCTCAGACACCCCCACCAGCCCCACGGCCCACTCCAGCCCAACCCCTGGCACCAGCCCACTCAAAACCTCAGTCTCCTCCGGCAGCGACATCACCAAGGGCTCCCCCTCGCCAGACTCCTCCGAGTTTGAGAAGATCCCCTCGCGGTCGGACTCAGTGAGCAGCGGGGGAGTGGGGGAGGGGAAGGGCCTGGGGGGCAGGGACCTGTCGGTGGAGAGCCTGACAGAGCAGATCCAGAAGATGGAAGAGAGTCACCACAGCACGGCAGAGGAGCTGCAGGCCACGCTGCAGGAGCTGGCCGACCAGCAGCAGGTGGTGCAGGAGCTGACAGCGGAGAACGAGCGTCTAGCTGAGGAGAAGGGTCTCCTGCAGACCTCCCTGCAGCAGCAGAGGGAGAGGCAGGAGCTGCTGGCTCAGAAGAATGAGGCACTAGTGACCCGGCTCCAGGAGCAGGCCCAGGCCCAGGCCCAGAGCGAGGAGGGACAGGGCCGTGTGGCCGAGCTGGAGCAGAGGTACAGCGAGCTGGTGGAGAGCTCACGCTTCGAGAGGGAGAAGCTGGTGGACATCCAGCAGCAGCTGACGGGTAGCTTGCGGGTGCTGGAGCAGGAGCACCAAGAGGCCCAGGGGCTTGTGCGCTCCCTCAGAGAGGAGAGAGACGGCCTGAAGGGCCTCCTGGACAGGGAGATGGAGGCTGGGGGACAGGCGGAGCGGGAGACCGAGGAGCACAGGGCTGCAGCAGACAGTCTGAGGGTGGAGAACGGCAGACTCAAGGCCCAGGTGGACATAGAGAGACAGAAGGTGACAGAGCTGAAGGCCATGCAGAGTGCCAGTGACAGCACAGAGCTGCAGGGGCTGCTGAAGGCCGCCCATGCTGAAAGAGACAGGCTGGAGATGGAGGTGTCGGAACTACAACAGGAGCTGCTACACGCCCAGACCGACACTGAGCACACCCAGGGGATGCTCACCAAGGTGGGTGGGATGTGCATTCTCTTGTAACTGTAAATCATCTTTTAACTGATTCAGTGTAGGCTTTGATCTATGTCTGGTGATTTACAGTGTACTGTGCATTGTACTGTCTGTTGTCTCCTTCCATCACAGGATGGAACATTATGACAAAGCCGCAGCATTCGGTGCAGTGTCAGTGTGGTCAGAGTGGTTATTGCTTTGTTTTTTGGAGATGCTGGAATTCAGAACTTAATTAAGTGTTTCAGACTGAACAGAGAGGAGTGATTGGGAATTGTTGAAGAGGGTGACTGTTAACACACGATGCAGATGCTAAATGTCAGAAAAACGCACGCACGCACGCACGCACGCACACACACACACACACACACACACACACACACACACACACGCACATGGATCTGTTCTCTCTATTTGTCAGAGGGTGTCTTCCAGCCTCTTCTTAGCTGCATTCATACCGGTAGGTCTGAGCTGTGTACTAAGCACAGTGAAACCTTCAGAGGTGTGAGTCACATTGGCTCAGGGCTGTCAGACGGCTGTGTTATTTCAGCTGATGAACCAACACTGAACAGGATCAGGAGATATGTGGAGTCTGGAGCACAAGCCAGTGAAGCCACATCTACGTATATTTACTGTCCATCAATGACAGGCAGCTCCTCTACAGGCAGCTTACTAGTGAAAAAGCCATTTAGTTCATTGATTTAGAGCAGTACATAAAGAAAGAGCTTACGATATGTCGTCAGTGAGAGGCTTTGTTGTGGAAGTGCAAACAAACGCACCTCTCCCCTAGTCATCAAATTACAGAAGGACATAATATACCTCATCTGACATGATGGTTTGAATTAAGCATCATAACCAGTGGCCCAAGATGGGCTTCGTGGCCAGTTTGAGGCACACTCCCTCACCACCACAGCACATAAACTCATGTTCTATTACTCGTAGGCATGTGCTCATAGGCAGAGCATGAGCAGTGGTTTTCCCCCAAAACACCACAAAGGTCATCAGCTGGAGCTGTGTGGGTTTAGGGTTCTGTCTGTGGTTGTTAATGTGAATATGGGGTGTGTCCTGAGTCCTGTTCAGCTGTGTCTCAGCAGCTCTATGATGTCATATCTGAAGGACCCTGAGGGGGTGCCCACAATAGGGTGGTCCGTCCTGCAGCATATGATGCAGGCTCTGGCTTCTGCCACATGGGTGTGAGGGCGAAACTGCTGCATGACTTCAGTCACAACACGTCATTCTCTATATAAAACACATTCTATCTACTGTAGAATGTCTTCCATCATTGTCATATTTTTGTGTACACCCATTACCCTAGTATTGCACACAGGGACTGTAGGGAGCTCATGTTGAGCTTTTGAAGTAAAAGTAAAAAGTATGTTGTGGCAGGCAGGGCATCTGTTCCAGACTATGAACTGTAAAATCAATGAGTCATCATCACCTCACGTATCTCCTGTTTACCCACCAGCCAGTTAGACATAATCAGCCGTGGCTTTGGACCTGTTCCTGTTGAGCTCTTCTGTAAATGAATCTGTGTGGACACTGGCAGTGCTTACGTCAAACAGCTTTTATGATTTCCTTTTTTACGTCAGACCACAATACAGTTAAATGGATGTGTCAGAGGACAAAATGAGTGCACATGCTCAGACTTAACTTGATGAAGTTTTGTGTTTTAGATGTTTTTATTGGCTAAGTAACCCTTGAATATATGTACTGATTTAACAGTACAATACAATCAGAAATTAGAACAGTACAGTAATAGCCCACTTTTTATACAAAATTACTTTTGCCTACTATTGTCAAACATAGAAAGTAGACACCATTGATTTCTCAACTAAGGCTAGTTCAAATAATCAATATGTTTCAATGGCTTTTTGATAATCGTGTTATTTTCTCATCCTGTTCATCAACTCACATTGGAAGAGTATAGGCACAGACACAGCGCCATCTCATGGCACTCGGCAGCCTGCAACACACATCCTGATGGGAAGAAATCCCTGATGGTGTCTTTGATTATCCAGTCAGCTTTTCCTTTCCTGTGCGTCCCCCCAGGCGAAAGGCGAGTGTCAGCAGGTCCAGGAGCGAGGCGAGAGGCGGGAGCAGGAGCTGAGTGGCTGCGTCAGTGTCCTGGAGGAGGGCATGCACCAGGCTGAGGCCCAGATCAAGGACCTGAAGGAGACCATCTTTGAGCTGGAAGACCAGGTTGAGCAGCAGCGGGCCGTCCGCCTCCACAGCAACCAGACCATCCTGGACCTGGAGAGTACGTCTGCAGCCCTGTCAACCCTACACCAGGGCTGTGGCTTTGATTGACACATGGTCGTTTTCAATCAATGGGCTGCAACACGTTGCTCATGTGCCGTACACGTGCCGCACACACCACAGCAGTCCCCTTCTTAGATCATTGCAGTTTACTCAAGATACTCCAACAGTGTGCCATGCTCTGTGTCGTGTGTGTGAGTGGAGTTGGGTCTGACAGAGACAAGCAGCTGGCTGAGACAGTGGTAGATCCATGGCTACCAGGCTCCTCTATAGTGACAGATCCAGATAACTGAGCTCTGGCAGGACTCTCCACTGATACACTCTGATCCTGCAGACTGGAAGCAGTGGGCTATAAAGATCCCTTACTGAGCCCTTAATACTCAGATGACATGCCTGTTGTCTCCTCTCCACGTTTTGCACACTGTTTTACGAGCACAGCTGTCTCTGTCCCACAGGCCTGTTTGTGCAGCTGGTTATGAGTATGTAGCTGTAGTGTACTTAGTGTATTTACTGTTTAACTACATATTTGCGATAGTTGTGATAGGGTTAAGTATGATTGATGATGTAAAATCAGCTCCTCTTTTAGATATGAGCTCTTTTAGATATGAGACTGTACTGTATGTGCCTTTCACTGATGGATGTTGTGTTGAATCACTGTCATTCTGTCTGAGCTCTTCTTGGACTTGTCAGGCCTCATGGAAACCTTCTGAAAGACATCCCATATTTCTCCCCACAGATCAAGTCAAGAAGCTTGAGGAGCAGAAAGCTGAAGTGGAGAGACAGCTGAAGATACTCAGTAAACAGATGAAGGTAGGAATGATCTGTTAACGGCCTGATTCAGTACACACCTGTGACTATCAGGTGCTCTGGTGGTAAAGATGACTTATTGCTATGATGTCCAGACATATACAGTACAGTATGTGTAGATCATAACTGGGAGCATTTCTGTGTGTGTGTGTGTGTGTGTGTGTGTGTGTGTGTGTGTGTGTGTGTGTGTGTGTGTGTGTGTGTGTGTGTGTGTGTGTGTGTGTGTGTGTCTGTGTCTGTGTCTGTGTGTGTCTCTGTGTGTCTGTGTGTACAGGACGAGACAGAGGAGTGGCGTCGGTTCCAGGCGGACCTGCAGACAGCCGTGGTGGTGGCAAATGACATCAAAGTGGAGGCCCAGCAGGAGCTGCGCTCTCTGAGGAGACGTCTGCAGGAGGAGCAGGACCACAGTGCCAAGCTGACCTCTGACCTGGAGCAGCTGCAGGGAGTCAGGTATGTACCCCTTCCTCTCTGTCCTTATCCAACTATCTCTTTGTCCCTCTGGCTCCCTCTCAGCACTGGGCTGTAGCCTCTCTGTCCTAACACACTCTGTCCTGGAGCTGCTGCTAGGGCTTGCCATGTCCCACTGAGGGTGTGCCTGTCTTATTTGATAGTTTATACTGTGCCGTGTGGGAGGCTATTGGGAGCATAGCTTTTAGCATTTTAATCCCCTATGATCTGTTCCTTATACTCCTTTTAAGAAGCTTCCTAGAAGTCAGATTTGATGTCATGCTAGCTTATGATGCTCAGCAGGTTTTTTTTTTGGGATGCATTGAATTTAGTAGACCAATGGACACCATACGCTGACAATTAGGATATCATTCACCATTTAGTAAAATAATATCTTAATACCTAATACCTTCAAAATATGGGCTTTGGCAAACCCTGCTAATAGATTGGCAGTCTCCTGCAGTATCTCTCTGTGTCCTGCTCCTCTGAGCTGCTGCATACTCTGACTGCTCTTTCAGTCTCTCTCTTCTACTGACCACCTACAGTAACACACAACCCTTGCACTTCACTGAGACATGCTGTTCTATCTGTGTAGTGTAGAGACACCTAGATAGCCTAGCTTTATCCAAATATGCTGTCCTGACCATTACATTGGAACTTTTGACACAGTCTATGTTGATGAATCGTTAGTCCTCTTCCAAATACCAGTAGCTACAGTAGGTACCTATGAAATACAGCAGGACACTGTAGGGGCCATAGTATCACTCCATTGTGCTGTTGTGTTTCATGTTACTATATGTGGACCATGACCTGCCAGGGATGTGATTGGTGTGTTGATGTAGATGGTGGTGTCCATTGGTTGTGTGTGTGTTGTGCAGTGGCAGTAGTGTGTGCTGGCTGACGGTGGTGTGTGCTGTCCATTCCAAGGCCAGTCACACACCCTCTGTGTAGCTGGTAGCTAACTAACTATGTGGCAAAGACTGCATGAGTTTGCCTAGAGTGCTATTTGATATTTTCCTGGCCAGTGTGCAGTCAATGAAATAGCTGCACCAGTCACTTTTTATGATAAACAGCTTCCATTAGTCAGAAATGGTCCAGGGTCCAATGACCAACATTTGAGAAACATCAGCAATGGTTCAATCTTAATACTGATAGAACTCATCAGTTACTACAGTACTGTGTAATACAGGTTGCCTGACCTGAAACCTGTAAGTTAGAGCGTTAAGTACTTGACTTTCCCCCAACCCGGAACTAGCCGGTATGCCACGTCCGTTCCCCTCCTACAGAAGCTCCCTGAGATCGTTCTCTCAAGGATGTCCCTCTGCTCTGACATGGCTCCTTATGTAAAGCCCAGGTGAGTTTACTGCCAGCTCAGTGAATGCTTTAGAGTGAATGCTCAGAGCCAGCCTGTGTGCTGCTGACCTTCCTACCTCTGCACTGCTTCAGCTGCTTCTGCCTGTCTGTTTTTCTGTCTGCCTGTCTGTCTGTCTGTCTTTCTGTCAGACTGGCTGCACAGACTTTCGGCTGCCTGTTATTTCATTTATGGGGGGCTGGGTCTGCTTTGCTTGATTTTCTAAAAAAAAAACTACTTGCTTCTCTAATTGTATGTACTTGGCGCCACCTGCTGTTTCCTGTGTGAATAAATCCTTAATGTCTCGGTTTCTCAGCAGAATTGTCGACACAGCATGATTGGTTTTATACTCATGCAACCATCTGCTTGATCAAATACATTTGATCTTGACAGCATTGCATACTGAAGTTAGAAATCTGTAGGCATATTTGAAACCAGGTATGATTTCATTAACCCATTAAGAGACGCATGGAGAGAGGGAGAGAGAACTTCTGTAGTGTCTGTAGAAAGACATCACTCACAGACAGAATAGATCATAAACTATTGACAGGTAGACAAGTAAACAGCATTTTAAGAGGGTAATATTTTCTCTGTTATAAATTCATCTTGACTCATTCATCTTGACTCTCAGTCTTGGTTTTCTTTTTCAGAATCGGCGCTGGAGCCAGTTTTGACACCAAGACTGCTGTAGAGGGGCGGTAGAAAAGTCCACCCACATCAGGACCATCTGAAGACAGTGTTATTGTACAGTTGCTTTTATCAGTATTACCAGTTACCATAAAACTGTTATGTGGTATGTAAATCTGATATTAAGCAAGGGTGACCAGTGTAGATGCAGTATGTATCCAAACAAACAGGTTAAACTGATTTTACTGTGTACATTTTTAACCTAATCCACTCTTTTGTGAAACAGTGCTTGGCTGCAACTTCTAACACATCCTTGTTAGTGAAATTATAACTTAAATTCTGCACATTTTATTTGTATTTGCCAATTCAGTCTGTTTGTGATGCTGGTGATTGGAAGTCTATCTCTTTCTGATTAAGATAGCCTTTGTGCCTTTGTGCCTTTGTGAAGCTTAAATTGCCTCGATAAATAGTCATTAATGCTTCATTCAAAGCATAATTCATTTGTTATGAAAACAAACAATAAGAGACATTTTTGGTCAGTCTTTTGTGGATTTACCAGGCCAAAACAGTCTGCTTAATGTCAGAAGCTGCCAGTTTTGAGTAAGATTCTTGATGTCAGTTAGATTTCATTACTGCATTATGGGCCAAGTACAACTCAGAAAGCAAAACAAAACATTATTATCAATGAAATCAGAGTTTGTTTTGTTGGTCTTTTGGTTTATTGCTTTATGACTCACATGCAAGTATCCCATCAGTTGTAGGATCTAGTAGTAGTAGTGCTTTTCTAACTGACCGATTGGAATATCTGTTACTTAAAACTTCACAAAGTGGTTTGATGATGATGTTTATGTTTTTTTAAAGTAATTACCAACAATCAGTCATTTCAAGTCAATATGGCTATTCATGGAAATGTAGTCATGTACTGTAGTTTACGGAAGTCCAGAGAGGACATATGAATAGAAACTCTAGTTATGTCGAGATCACAACTTAATTATCTCATGTTCACTACAAAACAAAAGAAAAAGAAGAAGATCATTTTCTCTAGATAAACTCTATAAATAGGAGTGGATGAAGTTGATAGCTGACCGTATTATGGAGGTGGCAGAGCCCACGGTGGATCAGCGCATCTGTTTTTATTTTGATCAGGCAGAAATTGAGTGTCATACATGTATCAATATTTCACTTTGAGAGAGCAGAGAGTCAGTATGCGCATCGAGCAGGTGTTATATTGTATCAATGTGCCCCATTGAACCAGCATGTAGGCACCTGAATAGGGTGCAGTTCAATGGGTCTCACATGGAGGGTGTTTCAGTGTGTTTCCCACCACTGTCAATGAAGTCCCTGAATGCGTTTATTGGAGGAGTTCACAGAATGTGTCTGGGACAACGGAGACGCATCATTTATTGTATTTGACTGTACATTCACTGTACATTCACTGTACATTCACTGTACATTCACTGTACATTCACGCCTGCTGTGTCAAGCTATCATCAACTTCGTCCTCTCCTATTTATAGAGTCTTGTGATCTTGACAAAACAACTTTTGCTATGCAGTGATCATGAGATAAATAAGTTGTGATCGTGACATAACAAGAGAATATTATTTTGTATTCATATGTCCTCTCTGGACTTCTGTAGTAGTTTGATGGAGAAAGCAACCCTATGCGTATCCATTGGGTATGTGCACCTGTGTTAGAATGGTGTTGGTGTGATGATTTACCACTAGATGGCATCATAAAACAAAATGACAGGAACAGCGATTACTTTGTTGACAATGTATGCCCCAAACTGCACTGGTCCTAAATTGTGTGTATATACTGTAATCAGTGGGCTACTACAGTTGATTGATGTTCAATATTTTAAGCTATGAGAGCAATCGCTGATCACTGCCCAAATTTGTCCTCACTGCCTCAAACTTATAGCCGTGCCTCAAAATCATTAAAAACTAATAATTTAACATATCTCATTTTAAACGTATATGTCAAATTGTTCTGAAGCTCTTGGGTAATTTTTTTAAATAGAGCTTCTGAAGACCATTCAAAGATGGATATTAATGTTTTATCTCTTATTCTAATGCGGCCCATCAGGTAAATCCAACTCATTATTGACAATTTCTTCAGGGTAGACATCAGGTCATAGGTTTGATGCTGGCATGTTACCCATTATGACTATAATGACATCTATAACTGCCATCGTGTGAATCTCAGGTTATGATTATCTAATGACAAGACTATTAAGTTCATGCAGTCATATAAAAGCCATAGTGCTCGACCAGACAGATGTGCTGGTGTTAACGGTTGAGTACTGTTTAATGTTGCCAAAAATATCACCTCCTAAGAGACAAGGTGGTAACAGTGTGGTAATTACTTTACTTTCTCTCTGCCTGCAGTAAGGCCATTTACTCAACAATCCAGTGAATGTGCAACTGTTTAATTTATTCTTCAGTTCTTAGTAAGACTTGGACTCTGGTGTATGCCTGTGACAGATCAAATATACAATGCTGTTTATGTTGAGACATACTAGATGTAAGGTGTTTGTCTGTTGAAATATTTTGTATTTGTCCTTTGGAAAGTCAATAAATGAAGTGACTCCAGTCTGACTTTGCTTGTGTGTGTTTGTTTGAGTCTACGCTCAAACAAACTGGGTTCTGCTTCCTCACTAGATTCTAAACGTCTCACCCTTCTCCCATCCATCACTGACAGTTGTAGCTACATCCCTCACTCAATCCCGCTGAGGTCATGACCTGCTGCAGTCATTGATATATAATAATTACCGGCTGCAATCTACACTCACTGAACACTTTATTAGGAACACCTGTACACCTTCTCATGGTGGAGGTGGTGTAATGGTGTGGGGAATGTTTTCTTGGTACTCTTTGGGCCTGTTAATACCAATCAATCATCGCTTGAAATGCCACAGCCTATTGTTGCTGACCGTGTGCAGCAAGCTTCATGGCCACAATTTACCCATCTTCTAATGGCTACTTCCAGCATGATAATGCACCATGTCACAAAGCAAAAGTCGTCTCAAACTGGTTTCATGAACGTGACATTGAGTTCAGTGTTCTTCAGTGGCCTTCCCTGTCACCGGATCTGAATCCAATAGAACACCTTTGGGATGTGGTAGAACGGGAGATTCACAGCTTTGAAAGTGCACCTGAAAAATCTGCAGGAATTGCGTCATGCAATCATGCCATCATGGACCAGAATCTCAATGGAATGTTTCCAACATCTTGTGGAATCAATGTAATAATAAAGTGGAGGTGGCTACGGATCAGCTATTAATTAATACATATTCTGGCAGTTATACGTAATCTGAGACAATATGACATTGATTTACTGAGAAAATATACCACTGAGTATCAATGCACTGGGTAAACACTCTTTCTTCTGAGAATTGATTGAGCAAATTCTAAACCATTGTTCTGGTGACATCCCATTAGATAGCCATTGTTATTTTGATAAGAATCAGAGACAGTAAAGTACAGGAAATACCTTAGACGTGTATACTGTACCTCACAAACACACACTTGTCCTACAACGCTCTTTTAACAGTGCTCCTGGTGTATATGGTGCTACAGTATCCTGTGAGGCTCTTCTATCCCTTGTGTTTCCCAGGTCGCAGGGAGACGAGGGCGGTCTCTCAGACACGGACGGCAGTCCTCACTGGTGTGGCATCTCCATGACCCAGACCCCGCCCACCAATGGTAACGCCGCTTCTGAGCCCGGAGCCACTGTCAAATCCCTCATCAAGTCCTTTGACACAGCCGTACAGAGTGAGCACAAAGCTGTCCCACACACGCCGCCACAGCATTCAAAACACACACACACACACACACACACACACACACACACACACACACACACACACACACAGCAGGGCCATAGTAGCAGCATACCTGGAACAAGAGAACAACAGCTGCTTGCCAGGCAGAGATATACTGTATAGTTTTTATACAGCTGATATCATATATGGTGATATAGATTAGATTAGATTCAACTTTATTGTCATTGTGCAGAGTACAAGTACAGAGACAACGAAATGCAGTTAGCGTCTAACCAGAAGTGCAAAATAGCAGAAAGTGCAATGAACAGTATATACAGGTAGTGCAATATATGAGCAGTAAGTAGTGCAGTATAGTATAAGTAGTGCAGTGTAGAAGTATATGAGTAAGCAGTAGAATTATAAGCAGAATAAATATATATACAATGTGTCCATGTGGTTGGATTTACGGCTCAGGGAAGGGAGGTTTGGGAGTTCTTTTACTGGCCATATGCATAGTTGAAAGGTTTGTTTTGGAGGGGCTTCATTGTTGAATCATTGGGGAGATATAAAAAACATGCTCATAAATTGTGCAGGATGTCAGACAACTGGTGGCTTAGCAATAATATTGCAGCAATACAAAAGGAATGCTCAACTTTAAGTAATTAAGTAAGAGATATTATAGCCCTAAGCTGATAAACCTGATTGCTAAACTGGGTTTAACAGACATTGTAATAAATAAAACATGCTATAGTCCATAGAATCTGTCAATCCTTTATCAATCACTTTCTCCACTAAAATGTTCACATAGTTTTCCTCCTACCAAAGCAAGGACAACAGTAAACTCCCTTCAAAGTGGTTAATGTACTACACAATTATGTTGGGCCTTTCAGATGGACCAGGGCACACAGTACAGATGCTCTCCTCACCAAGAAGCCCCCTGAGTGGGATACCTGTACGCACTGCCCCAGCTGCCGCTGTCTCCCCTGTTCAGGTACAGGCCCTCTTCAGTATGGACTACTCGGAACAGGAATGTATCTTAGGAGTGTATCTTCAAGCCACATTGATCCACTATGTGTTAATAATTGTATTCCCCATTAAAAGGCATTGAGTATGCACAGTTAAGAAATAATGGTGTGCGCTATGCCTCTTAATTTAATGGCCTCTTACATTTAATTTGTTAAATTCTCACTTTCTTCATTCTGTGGTGAGGCTCCTGAAAGTCCATTATGTTATAAGCATGTCTTGTTCTCTATAGAGACATTCATCTATCAAGCCGCTCTCAAAGACACTGGAGAAAAGAATTAATCATGGCGACTTCTCCCATCCAGGTAGGCCACACATTCCAATTATCTGTATCTGAATGCACAACTTGTAGATAGAACTTTCTAAAACACCAGTTATAAGTGAGGTTTTACTCATTGAATCTGGCTGCTAACCATACTCAAGTGAAACTACTTCTTCAGAATCAGCTCTTATGTACTCTCATAAACTACACAGTGACAGAACAGAACACTAGCATTTAATGACTCATTGCTCTGACAAATGACTCATACTCAAACACCTAGTCTTTTTTTAAAACAGTGCGTGTTTTAAAACTGACAAACTGAAACTACAATTGCAATGTGAATATCAGGCATATCTTGCTTATATAAAGGAACTTTGTTTCTTTGTTGAACAATCTATATCAATCAATCTTGGCAACCTTTGGTCCAGGACATTGATGTAGCTCTAATGCGGCCAAGCTAATTATCAACAAATATATCACCACATCACTTGCCCCACCCCCCCTTCTCCCGCCCTCGTTCCTGGTGTTGTTTCCCAGAAAAGTTCTCGGGCTCTGGGGATGAGTTGAAGCCCAGCAGCCTTATGAGGAAAAGCCCCTCTCTGGAGTCGGTCATCAAGACCCCAGCCACCCTGACCAGCCGCAACTCCTCCTATAGCTACAACAGAGCCAACAGCAAGCTCAGGTGGGCCTCAGGGGCACACACACAAACAAATTAATAAGCATTTACTGTATGTACCTTTGTCTGTGTACACTGATAAGGACACTGAGACAAAGACACCAACTGAAGAGACACCAACTAATTCATAAACCTACACTATTGTACATACCATCGAGCCCAGCTATACCGTGGTATACACACTTTCCCTCTCTCTCTCTCTCTCTCTCTCACTCTCACACACACACACACACACACACACACACACACACACACACACACACGCACACACAAACACAGATCTTAGTCACATATTGAGTGACTCACATATTGATTTTCAGTGACTGTTTAATTTTGACACATTTGGTTTTCCATTTCAATTACTGGTAAACTGTAAAAAGGTTCCAACAGGTGTCACTGAACATTTTAGTTCAGATTGTCATACTTAAAGTATGACATTAACAGAGACGAGAGTCATAAAGCAATGTTAAACAAACAATGGATTACATATGTTTCCACTATGGACCTCAGGCTTCCTTGCATCTCCCAACAGACCACTTCTGTTTAAGTCACATACTTTGTATTTGTGTTTATCTTGTGCTGATGATGCCAAAGATGCATAGCTAATGTGATATAGATACTGACCCAATGTTCCACCGCCCCCACCCCCTCACACATACACACACACACACACACACACACACACACACACACACACACACACACACACACACACAGTAGCATGTGACCTTTTTGATGGCTCCACAAATGTGACTTCTCATACTTACTCAAATATAGTATCACTATGTTTGGTATTGTTTTTGTGGTAGTGTTTTGATATATTTGCCATGTCACTACAGTGAATTCATACAGCACATAGGGTTTTGACAACAGTATTTCAAATGACCATTTTGGACTCAAGCTATTGTATGTCGTGACTCAAATAGCGAAAACAAACAAGGCTCTATCACGTGTTGAATGTTTATCATTCTCAGTGCAATGACCATAGTGTCTCCCAGTGTTCCCATGGCCATAGACTCAGCTCTGATTAACTTTCATTATGACACAGCTCTGGGGAACAGCAGATATGATAGAATCAAGATGTGTGTGTGCGTGTGTGTTGGTTTTACGAATGATGGTTTTACGAGGAGACACACACACGTCCTAACACACAGATGCCACAACTGTTTCCCTCCATGACCATGGCTGTGGTGGCTGTCCCTGGTGTCAGTGTGGAAAGAAAGGACCCCTTGGCTGCCCTGGCGCGGGAGTATGGGGGATCTAAGAGGAACGCTCTACTGAAGTGGTGCCAGAAGAAAACAGAGGGCTATCCGGTAAGGCTAGGGGTCAGGGACCTCTCTCAAAACCCCTCACACTCTTCTCTCACCCTTATGTCCTTTTTCCCTATTTTCTCTCAAGTTTCCTCTATGTGCATAGAATATTAACTGAGTGTTCAAAAGCAGTAAACCAGTCAGTGCAGTGTGTGTGTGCTCTAGCTCTGCTTAGCCCTGTGGCCATGGAGTGCTCACGTTCACCTGACTGAGCCCTTCCACTATTAGCCAGTTTAAGAAGCCCATTAAACCCAGTGGGATTAGAGCTGAAGCTCTAGGAACGTTATGTGTGCCAGCTAGTGCTAAAGGTCTTAGTGGGGATATTGGTTCCAGCCTGTAAACAAAAGTTAAAGGGGGAGGCGTATGCTCCACAGTTTTCTCCTTCTGGCATTCCGGCGCTGCTGGGTGTGCAAGCCAACAGTAACACCATTGCTTTACATAACCACAGACTTGTCCAGGGTTTGTGTTTCTGCCTGGTGACAGAACGCTCTTGCTTCAGTCGCTTGACTAAGCACAGAGCCTCAGGGCTCCAATTTGCTTCCGCTAAACAGTAGTGTGCAGCACCAAAACCATGTGCAAAGACCATTATGGTAATTTGGTGACACTTCAAGATGCGTCTGCTCTGACCAACACAAACTTAGCACCAATATAGGCAAGGCAGTAAGTCAGTCAAGTCGCTGGACTTGGGGAGTTGGTAAAATAACCATTCCACGTTCAATAGTTACCAATAGGAGATTATTTGATCATAAAGGACGCGTCGGTTTTACCTGTAGGTGATCATAACAGCAGTACATACTCTATAAATATGTGGAAGTAAGCCTAGTGTAGTGTATATTCTCACATTACTAATGTATCTAAACTTACTGCAGCATTCCCCAAAACATTGAATGACCAATGTTGCATGCATCGATCACCTCTGCTCTGTACCAATTACTAATGATATCATGGAACCATGCATGTCTTTGATAAGGTATAACATCTAATGGGAGAATATCTTAAACATTGTACAGTATATGCACCACTCAGGACCATAAGGCTCTACAGAGGGTGGTGAACACTACCTAGTCCATCACTGGAGCTGCACACCTGCCCTCAAAGACATCTACACCAACAGGTGTCTGAGGGAGGCCAACAAAATCATTAAAGACCTCAGCCACCCCAGATATGGACTGTTCACCCTGCTCCTGTCTGGCAGACGATACTGGAGCGCCCAGACTGGGACCAATAGGTTCTGTGGTAGCTTCTAGCCCCACAGCTGACTGATGAACGATCAGCTATCCTGTTATTGCTATCCTATTACTGCTATTGGCATTTCTTATTGACTTTACCACTGCTATCTATTGATTATTTGTATTACCTTATATTGATCATTGTTAATTATTGCTAATAACCAGTATTGTATTTGTATTGATATTGTGCAATTTAGTTTAGTGAGTTTATTTTATATTGTGTATGACATTGTTGAGGCCCTGTGCATGTGCTGAGTATGTGGCAATAAACCCACTTTGACTTTGACTTTGTATAGGCTAGGTCCACTGTAAATTATTGGAAAATATGGATAGGCTACTTCTTAGAAAATACGTTTGGAGAGCCACAAATAATGCTTATCCAAATGATCCATTCCAACATTTGCAGTGAAGTCCTAATTGGCGTGAACAACGGACATCTTTATCTTCATATTCAATTATCCCCACCCACTCACTGCCAGAAAACTGCCCTGCGCTAACTGAAATTTTGCTGAACGAAATTATCAACATAACGCCCATACAATGTAAAAACGTTGTGGTGCGCAGCAAATTGGAGCCCTAATTCCGCGTGCACATAGACTGTGCAATGCGGTTGAGATCTGGCTGAAGTCCATTGGTTTCAATCGGATGTGGTGCGCATGATTGACACTCGAGTCAGCCTTGCGTTCCGGATTCCGCAAATTTTGGAAAAATCTGCGCTTTAGCACTCAGTTAAAAAACGACTTTGTGATATTATAAGCTAACACCACAGCAGCACTGGTTAGCCTAACGACAATGTTAGCTTTTATTCAAACCGTATGTTTAACCAGTTTGAATGATGAAGTGCAGTGCACCCCAAACCACCCAGCTCGCGCCACTGCACATAGACTGTGCAATGGGGTTGAGGTCTGGCGGAAGTCCACTGATTTCGGTGCGCACCATTGGGACAAATCTGCGTTTCATCCCGGATGCGGCAATTCGGCGGAAGTCAGTTTAAAAACGACTTTGTGATATTATAAACTAACTGTCAATACCACAGCAGCACTGGTTAGCCTAACAACAATGTTAGCGTTTATTCAAACCGTATGTTGAACTTTTAGATGCAACCAGTCAATTGTTTGAATGAAGTGCAGTGCGCCCCAAACCACCCAGCTTTTTTTTTTTTGCCAGATCGCAAAAATGTGCACGTGGCATAAAAAATAGTCCAGCTTTACGTGATAAATGGCCTGAACAATAGATCAATAGCTCATTTTTTTCAGGCACATTGGATGATGAACTTTGAGTTACCCTTCTTGTCTCTCCTTGGTTGCAGATTTGGTACCTCTGTCGTAATGCTTAGTCACAGCTGTTGTTGCTTAGGCACTGCAAAGCTTCTGTGATGAAAACATCTCCTGACTGGGAGATAGACATGCTCCTAATCTTGATAGGACTGGTAACTGTTTGTCTAATACTGTCTTTTTTTCACATACAAACTAAATCTGAATGGTTCTAGCTTTGGCTCTTATGATCCCCATTTACACTTTTGTCTGCTGCAGAGCATAATCATTCTCTAGATGCTGGAATGCAATAAGAGGCTTTCATTAATAGCTGGGAATTTAGTTCTATGGAATAATTAGGCCCTGACTGTTATGTAATTATGCATAATAGTGCATTTGTTTCCATATGTGCCTTGTGTAAGGCTATTATTAGGGGGAATGTGACCACCCTTGTGAGTGACTGTTATACCAGTGTGAGTAACTCTGTGGGATGGTTCTGTCTCACAGGAAATCACAGTGTTCTATGTCAGACAAACAACCCCGGCATTCTGTCAGGAGGGTCCAAGATGCTAAATATGTCTGTTTCATGTACATACTGTATGTCACCTCCTGCCTTTCCACTAAGCAAATTCTAAGGAACTTCATGACAGTGATAGCATACATTAGATCTAAAATTAAGACACTAGGCTTGCAGTTGGGAATCTACTTTATCATCTTCTTTCCACAGAGCACCAGATATTTCCCTTTCCCACAGCTGTGCTACAGTATACATGAAGGCCAGCATGAGTATGTTTGTGTCTTACTAGGAGCAGCGCTGGGTCCAGTCAATGCACACAGGCCCTCTGCAACCACACAGCTAGGAAAAGGTTATTGTCAGAGGACATTCTGCGCAAATTGAGCTTAATATCAGCTGGGTAAGGTCAGGGTAGACAACATTGTTCCACCGTCATGAGGACCAGCACTGGCCAGGTCCAGGAGATACCTGCTAATATCTGGAGACGGACAACTCTGTCAGGGACGTCCCTGCTTTAGGCTGTTGGGACACAGTGCTCCATACAGCTGGACATTCACTCCCGTTTCCATAATTATGCTTCTTTGATAAAGGTTAGTGGGGTTTATACCTTTCCACCCATATGAGTGCATTGTTCTGTATTTCTTTTTCCCCATTTAGTAAGGTTCAGGAGGTGATACATCCTACCAACAGGACTCTTTGGGTTAAACTCTCATTTCTAATTGATGTTCTCAGGGTTAAAGAGGCTGTGTAATTAAGTGTCACTTTAACAAGGCTTTGTTTGGCTGCCCTGTATGAATATTGATTCTGCTGCTGTGTGTCCCATCTGCACGGTTGAGATGAGGTTGTCAGGAAACTGGGTCGTACATTGTGCTCATCTGTCTGTGTGGAGTCGTAATGGCTCTGTTCCTGATCACTTATTATAACACTGCTGATTTATTGCTGGTAGGCCTTTGGTCCAACAGCACTGTAATTAAATTGAAATAGAAAACTGGCCCCATTGTAATTGTGAAAAGCTCTCTATTACTTTTGTGATGCAGAACGTAATTTTATACATTCATCATATATCTCTTATCACAATGAATCCTACAGAGGTAAGTCTAAGACCATTATTGATCATAGTGAAGGGCAAAATAAGGCTCCTCTGTGCTACATTTGCACACTATCTTGTCACACTCTCACTGAAAATAGGTGTCAGGGTTCTTGTTTTTGATGTTGACAACATCACAGATGTGAAGTGTAAATGTGTACTCTATGTGTTGATACACACTCTGAGCTTGAGCTTGATCCCCACCATATATGGAGCAGAGATCTCCATGGGCGACGTGCCGGTGAGGCACAGTGCGGCACAGTCTGAAACGTAGACATGTAGACACTTGTAGACACGTAGACACTTGCCACATGGCCTCATGAGGCAAGTGGAAGTAGAAATCTGGCTCATTGTAATGCATGGAATAAGGGATGGTATCAAACACACCAGTTGATTGCCTTTCAGAGAAGCTCCCTCATGATAAGTTAATCACACCCTCCTTAAGGTCTTTACCTAATTCCTCATTCCATTCCATGCATTACAATGAGGAAAGGCCTGTGTGTGTGTGTGTGTGTGTGTGTGTGTGTGTGTGTGTGTGTGTGTGTGTGTGTGTGTGTGTGTGTGTGTGTGTACCACGTTTCCCTCTCTAGGCTGAGCTGTTGACCTTATTGACAGGTCCATGATTTACACACACAGCGCCTCACACTGCATGCGTGCTCACCGGCACGTCGCCCATGGACGTCTCTTCAGCTCTGCCATGTATACAGTCAGCCTGCCCTCTATGACGTATGTCTGGGATGATACCCACTGAATGTCGATTTCCTGTGAGAAGCCGCTTCCCTTTCAGAGAAGCTCTCTCATGAGGCCAAGTTAATCACACCCTCCTTAATTGGGCCTCATGAGTGAGCTTCTCTGAGCACCTGACACCCCTGTACCCTGTTAAAGGTATGGTGATGGAGAGACCAGCAGAGACAGTCTCCAGCCTGCAGGAGATGATCCCCGTGTCAACATCTGTCAGGAGGGACTGCTCTTAGCAACACCTCAAATGTCAGATTCTCAGAAGAACCGATCGATCAGTGAAGACCTTCAGGAGGGTGTGATTAACTTGGCCCCCTCAGTGGGTGTCATCACACTTTATACAGAGCTGGTTCACCGTATACATGGAGTTTAAGGCCAAGCAAAAGAAAAATGATGATGAGCATCAGGACAAAGCATCTGTTTGAATTATCTGAGATTAACAAGACTCAAAATTTCAGTTGTTCAGAAAAAATCCATTGCTTGTCACTGACAGCCTATTGCTTCCAGTAACAAGTCTTTTTTAAAGTTTCAGTCTGATAGCCTTTCAAATCTGCATTGGTTTCCCACTGTATTTTTATCATGATCTTTGATGTCCTTATTTAGGTCAGCCCGGTAAGTTTTTCAGTTAACCAAAAAACTAAAATAAAAGCTTGTTGTTTGTTCAGGATGGGAACAATGAGGAAAGGCAAACAGGCTGTGAGTCTGGGTCTGAACTGAGGCTCAGCTGGCTCTGAGTGAGCACAGCTCATCCGGCTCTCTCTGGGAAACAAACACAAACACCCCTGCAGGAGGGGGTCGGAGAGGGGGAGACCAAATCGGACCCCCAGTGGTGGGAGGAAGGGCCGTAGGGTGGGTTGGGGGCTGCAACCAGACATTAAACTGTGTCATAGTCCTGTCAGGGTGGGAGTTCAGGATGTCTGCTACTGTACGTAACAGAGCCCCTCTTCCCGAAACTTTCACAGAGTTCCTGACCCCCTCAGTCTCCAAGACTACACTGAAACAGTGGGGAATTTAGGCTACTAATTTAGGCTCCTCTTTGCCATGCAGCTTCGTGGGATTTCTGTTTTTTTTCAAATATGCAATGGTTGATTAGATAGATAGATAGATAGATAGATAGAAACTTTATTTATCCCTAGGGGAAATTCAGGTTCCAAGTAGCTTACAGACATAGAGACATCACACATAACATACACATACAACTGCATTGCATTTCATTGCCTGCTTCAGTACCTTGAGGGAGATCATGTCTGGGCAGGCATGCTCTTTAGTGTGCACTCTGTAGTTACCTTTAGCTATGTTAGTGTGTTACCTGCGTGTGTGTGTGTGTGTGTGTGTGTGTGTGTGTGTGTGTGTGTGTGTGTGTGTGTCCGTGTCCTGACCTCTTCCTCTACTTTCAGGCTGTTTTCAGGCTGCTCATGATGATGATTCATTGCATGGACCTTTACTGCAGCTTCTCCTTTCTTTGTTTTCTTCTATTTGCCTTTTCCTTTGTTCATCCTCTTGTTGGTCTACTCCAGGAGATACAGAGAGAGGGGCTAATGGCAGTGTGGATCCACTGATGGAGAGTAACTTGTCAGTCATGGGCTCTCAGTTGGAGTTGATGTGTGTGCGTGCGTGCATGTCTGCGTGCATGCGTGTTTGTGTTTGCACTGTCCACCCACCCACATGTACATTCATGCCTGTGTTTGTGTGTGTTCTCCATCATCAGGCCGCATAAGTGTGTGTTTTCACTCATCAGTCACTGAGTTCTCAGTGAGGGTGTGTGTGCTCCATCATCAGTCAGTGATGTAATGAGTGGGTTTCCTCTCTCCTCCTCCCTGGCCAAGGAGGCATTAGCACCATAACGTGATAATGGCTGACTGTCATCTGGGTGTTGAGTGGTATAACAGGCTTTTACACACTTACTACAGCTACAGACCAACCAGCATGTACTTTTTGCATTCACAGGAAGTGTATACTGTGGAGTGTGGCTGAAGTGAGATGAGAGTGTAGGTCCGTTCTGTGGAGAAGTTTAAAGAATTGGAATAGCTGACAGTCTACAGTCTATGTTCTCAGCTGGTGGGGTTGTAGAGGCTGACTCTTGATGAAATCATAGATGTTATCTACTTTAAAACTGGATGTATGCCAAAGCAAATATATAGCTATCCAACCTTCTGTCAACCTCTATCTGTCAACCTCTATCTGTCTATGTCTCTCTCTCTCTCTCTCTCTCTCTCTCTCTCTCTCTCTGTGGCTCTTTTAAGCGGGCAGCTCTGTCTTTTGTACGTAGCGAGACGTTTCCTGTCGCTTGATGCTGTGTTTGCTTTTCTGAGCCTGCTCCCAGAGTGCTGCTGCTGTTGTTTTAACATTCATGCCCCCCTCCTCTCCCTCATCCCCAGCCCACGCCCACAGGGTCTGGCCAGACCAGGATGTAACTGTTTGCTCCTCGGAACAGACCCCTCACCCCCATGCCCCTCCTCTACCTCACTGCACAGCTAATGTGTCATTGTCTGAGTCAGGCCCTGTGTGTCCGGGGTCTGAATATGACCCCCCCCCCCCCCCCCAATGCAGAGCAGAGCTGCTGTTGATCCACACAGGAGAAAGGGAGCTATGTGAGGAATGTAGGCCTACATGACCATGCAGGTCTGCTGGTGAGAGACATAATAGACAGACACTGAGTGATCTGACAGGGATAGCACAAGTTGTTTTCTGTTTCTCAGTGTGGTCCAGCTCTACTCTACCTCCTTTAAGGATGAGGGGTAGGAAGGTTACTGTAGTTCGCAGCGAGATTGACTTCTTATCTAAAGACTGGCTGTTCAAGTTGGACACATAGCTGTCCCAATAGCTTTGCTTTTTGGGATAGGTGACCAATCAAACTGAATTGAGTGAATCTGAATCAGTCTCCTGGAAGGCATAGAACTGTGTTGTTGTCTTCTGCATTGACAGAGAATCTGGTGCTGCGTCCTGCAGATAAAGTGACCTCTCACTCTGACCAGGAATGCTGTGTGGCTTCTGAGGCTCCCAGCAGCCCTCTGACTGGGCCATAATAGCGCGTGTGGGAGAGGAACAAGTGACAGGGTCCCACTCTGATAGGGGACATCAGATGACAAATAAAAGAGAGGGATGGGGTGTCAGGCCTACAGGGGACATACCCAGGAGAGATTCTACTGGCTGAGCCCTGTTTCCAAAATCTCCTCTGGCAACACATGGAAGCGAAGAGGGGGACACAGGAAATAACTAATCTATCCAACAGGGACAGAGTCAGAGTAAGTCAGATTCAGTAAAAGGGTGCAGAGACGTGCTGCTGTGCATGTTTCATTGGGTGTAGTGCAGAGAGTACATGAGGCGCTTAGAGTAGTAGGAGAAGACCCTCTTAGCACACAGCAAGACATATAAGGAACTTGGAATTGGAGGGAACTTAGTAGGAAACTGATTAGCATATTGATTTGCCATGTAGATATGGGAGAGAACACTATTAGTTTTCATGTGTGTGTTGCTGATGACCCTCTACGAGTAATTTTATGTGCAACCGCATGTCTTAAGCATGTACTAAGGAGGTAATTCGATTTTCCTGCTCTTCAAATTATGAGCAAGAACAGAGGGTGACTTAAAGCTTGTTGTCAGTGCTCTTCTCTCTCGCGTGCGCTCTATATTTCTCTCTCACTCATGCCCTCTCTTTCTTCCCCTCTTCTATTGTCTCTCTCTATCCCTCTCTCTATCTATCTTCTGTAGAACATTGACGTTACAAACTTCAGCAGCAGCTGGAGTGATGGCCTGGCATTCTGTGCCCTCCTGCACACCTACCTGCCCGCCCACATCCCTTACCAGGAACTCATCAGTCAGGACAAGGTAACTAATTACCTTCTCTCACACACACACACACACACACACACACACACACACACACACATTCATTATTCCCATCAAATAACTCATTAACAATGTAGTAACACTGAACATTGACACATATACTGGCATTTATAGATGCATAGGAAAAGAAGTATGTACAGCACACCAATTGATAAGCTTTAAATGCACATGCCGAAATGCATCTGTGCAATAAATTATGATTTAAAGCTCATCAATTGGAGTACTGTCCATACATTATTTCCTGATATTCTACAGGGATCCAGCACCGAACAGTACTTTTTAAATGAGATTTGAATGAGCACCCAAAAATTACCATTGATGTTACCATCCCTTTAAGTCGTAGCCCAAGGCTATTCTCTATTTAAGGCCACCTAATTCACCCTGAGTGAAAGAGCAGCAGCTATGGGTTAGTGTTGACAGTCCTGGTTATACGTATATACAAATGGCATATGGTGAAGAGAAAAGACACAAAAACATAGCAGACAATGCTGCTCTCTGGGTTCAGCCTGTGTTGATTCAACCAGTTCAGCATAACAAAAGAGCCCTACACCTCAGAGCCTGAGCATGGCACACCATACATGACAAATTAGGAAGGGTAATCCTATCCTGATGACAGGGACAAAGCAAGACCATCCCAGTGAATTATTTAATAGGCTTTAATATGTTCTGCTGAGTGACTTCCGAGAGCCCATTCTGACAGCAGAGTTAGAGTGCTCTTTCCTCCTTCCTGTTTTTGGGTCCCAAGTATCATTCCATTCCACTAAGCTGTCTACCATGGCTGAATGTTCTTTATGTCAAATGTAAAGGAGATGGTTATTACATTTCAGGTGCAAAAAAATATTTGGAAATGAATAAGCACTTCAGAAAAAGACTAATACTATGGTTTTGGCACCCCAACATCAGCTTTCATCCTTTATTAACACATCATTTTCAAATGGTGAAAGATGGGCAGCCGTCCAATGTGAACAAAATATCTGTTAAAAATGTTATTGGATTGGTCTGACATTTGTACTCCAAAGGACAACTACTTTGATAGTCGGGGTGATAGTAGGTCTCAGAGAGGTCAGGGACTGTGTGACTCTCCTTCTTCCCTCCTCCTCCCCCTCAGACAGATGTTTTGGGCCATTCCCAGTGGAACGAGGCCTGGGTGTTTAGTAGGCTTTATTTGTGGAGATGTGTGCTGTTTGTTGCTGTTTGCAGCACTCTGTGTGGTAATCGAGAATGAGGAGGAGGAGGAAGAGGAGGGAGCTCCTCTTGTTCTGTTATGGCGGACATTAGCGACCATGTTTGTTTTTCCACAGGGCCGGAATCTGTCCCTGGCGTTCCAGGCTGCAGAGAGCATCGGCATCAAACCCTCCCTGGTGAGTTTGGCCATCAGGGACCAGAGACGCTTTGATTCTCTGAACCACAGAATGAATATGGAGTAGATCAATGAATTCTTTGAGGTTATATTTCACCCTCACTCTCTTCAATATATATTATTTTATCTATGATAGAGTATGATAGCCTGAAGCATCTGTATTTATTTTGTTTATGTGTTTCAATATCAACAACATTTTTAGTTTTTCATCGATTTCAATTTTGGGAGGGAATGAATATTTGAAGAAAAATGGTTCTAGAATTATGCTTCTTCATGTCTCAACCAGGTTACCTCTGTACCTCTGACCCCTGTCTCTCCCTGTTTGTATGTAACATCTGTACTAAGGACAAGGTTATTTCACAAGGAAAACAAATCGGAGCATGCTATTGGTGCCAGAGTGACATTTGTGCAGTCATGGGTGTCAGGGGTGTCTGGGGATCCCGCCCCTGCAGCCATACCTGCCACAGCCATACACAATGCTGTCTTTCTCACTCTCACACACACACACACACACACACACACACACACACACACATACATACGTACATACTTACATACACACCAATCTGAGTTTTGTCCTTGAGAAAAGCATATGACTGTCTGTTGATTGAGTACTTTTAGTTTTTTCAGATTTTTTTTTTTGATTTTTCAGATCATCTTTTTATGTGTTACATGATGCGAAACAGTCAGGAGGAAAACGTACTTATATTTTGGCAACTGGCATTGTCATTGTCAACAGATTTTTAAAAATCTATATAGGCCCACAGGACAGCACAAAAAAACAGTGAGTGTGCAGAGTGTGCGTGTGTGCATGCTGTTGGGAAATCATGGATCCCAGCTTTGATTTGAGCTGACACCAATAGCCATTTTTAAATGATTGATGAGGTCTCTGAGACCCTCTCTTATTCCACTAAGATTAGATTTTAGTGTACATTTTAGATTGCCCTTCAGTTTCTGAATGTTTCAAGCATGTTTTGTAGGATACTTTGTGAGATTTAATAAATAGCATGTAGATTTGCTGGTGTTATTTAGGGCTAACTCTTCAATGTGGACAGTAAACAACTCCTGCTATAGGACTACAGTTGGTGATTCGATAATCTCTCACAGGGTTATGTTATTCACACACACACACACACACACACACACACACACACACACACACACACACACACACACACGCACACACATAAAGGCTTAGATCAAGAGGATTAATCAGCTTCTCCAGATTTGCAGTTGGATGTCTGTCTTTATTCATAACCTTTGGTATGACTATGAGTACCTGTGGTGTTCTAGAGGATAAAGCTAGTGTGTAATACACATTTGTGTGATCAAATACTGACTTAGTTGGTGCCATTAACCTATTTGTCTAATGCAGTTGTTATTGCAAGAGAAAGTTTGTGCTTGTACTTATCATAAATGTTTTCATTTCCCAAGCACAGTAGTATGTGTGTTTAAATGGAGTAGGTATCTGGGTGGATGTATGCATTTGTATGTGTGATTTTAAGAAGTGACAGTGCACGTCAGCTCTCTGGACGTTAACTTAACTTGATAGTGTCATCATCCCTGTCCTTCATTCTTCTGCCTTTAGTCTACGCTAAGCACCAATATATTCTCTGGTAGTTGGGTATTTAGGAAAGCCTTGGAGCCTGGATCACAGTTGGAACCTTGCCTCTTTCTTAAACCTCTTAAAATGTTTAAATGACTCCATGGGAGAATGTTCTACATTAAGTACGCAAATCATAGTGTTAGTCCAACTCTAAATCTCTCAGGCCCTGAGTGACCTAAATGTTCAATGTTGGATGTGAAACTTTGCTTCTCCTGTTAACACAGGGAAGGTCACATACTTGAGGTTGAATTTGGATATTATGATTGCCATGACATTAGGAACGTTTTTGTTAAGACATTTTCCAACCTTGTCATAGAATGAGTCTTCAAATTTCATGAGCTGGTCAGAAAGGTAAAGCATCAAGTTAAACAGATATTCAGACTATTTTGGGTTCTCTGCCTTTGGAAACCAAGGAAACCGTTTTAGCACGCCCTGAGAACTGTTTGTGTACTCCAGTCGACAGTAGCCATAATTGTGGACTGGACCTTCACTAAAGGACCTTCACTAAAGCTGTTATGTAAAGCTGACCCATTGCATGCTGCTGTGACTCAGTGCCACAGCTACAGTACAACACACAGATACCCTGTATAAGCCGGCATGTGTCTCTAAGCCATCACCATCACTGTCTCTCACCATCATGTCTGACTGAGCTGTGTGATCTGCTGTCCAGGCATAACATCCAGTTCTCCCCACTGTGAAGAGTCAGCCAACACACCCATGCTGGCTAATCACACACTGCTTTCTCTCAATGAATGTATTTACATAAGTGCCCTGCGTAAGTAATGGGACAGTAAAACATTTTTTACTTCTTTTGGCTCTACACTCAAAGTGATTTGAAATCAAATAAAAAGGTTAAAGTAGAGATTCTCAGCTTTTATTCGATGGTATTTGTGTACATATTGGTTTCACCATTCAGAAATTACAACACTTTGGACATTTTGAAATCAATATGTACACAAATAACATCAAATAAATGCAGAGAATCTCTACTGTAACCTCACAGTAATTGTTTGATTTTAAATCCAAGCCTTTGGAGTGTAAAGCCAAAAGAATAAAATTATTCACTGTCCTATATGTATGAGATTTGTATAATAAAGCTGAATTAACTTTTTTTCTCTGTCTGTCACACAGGACATTGATGAATTGATGCACACTGACAGACCAGACTGGCAGAGTGTCATGCAGTACGTTTCTCAGATC
>NC_139656.1:8584609-8924019 GCF_951799395.1 Argentina silus | reverse complement strand
ACTAAAACTTAAGGAGCCTCCTGTTCTACTGAAGTTTGAACTTGCTTGGAGTTGTTTTCTACTTTAACTCTACATACTGGTACAGTTGACACTGAGTGTTAGAATGTTGTTAGAGAGTTCTCTGAAAATAAGAAATATCAAACCCTGTTGTGAGCACTTATTCATTATTCATA
Organism: Argentina silus; assembly: GCF_951799395.1. NCBI lineage: Eukaryota > Metazoa > Chordata > Actinopteri > Argentiniformes > Argentinidae > Argentina > Argentina silus. Next base: position 8,923,846 of record NC_139656.1, on the reverse strand, counting down.
TATTTCATTATTCATAGATATTCATTAAGAAACGCTGGAATTACTTTTTGAGTTTTATGTTGAAGTCCAATGCTGATTTTGAAAAAATGCTTCATAGAGTTTGGTTTTATATAAGGAGGCTATAAAATCAATTGTCTGCTTTCTGTTTGTCAAAAGAAACCATTGCCTTTGTTTTTGTAAAGAGACAGATCCAAGGTGCCATCTATGATGCCACACTAAACTGAATGAACAACACTACATGTAGCTCTGAATAGTTATTTAGATTGACTCTATTATGAAACTGTACTAATGTGTTTTAGCTTAACACTGGGACTGTCTAAATCAAACCATTGTATGATGTGTCCTTTAGCAAATGGTTGTGTTTTCAAACCAGCCTCTTTTAGCTGTAGCTTTAGTATCAGAGATGGTTAGAGAAAAATAACTGTGTGTAAATTATGAAGATGTCATTTACAGATATTTTCGTAATGTGAAGGGCCCATTATACTATATGTTTAATGATACAGATGGTTTGTCAGTGCTATTTATTTATTTACGTATGTGCTCTGAAATGTGAGAATGATGCAGGAAATGTATGCAACAGTTTTCTATTTACAGCAGTGAGAGTTTTGTTCAAACTGTCGGATGTCTCCTCTGGACTACATATGGGTATTGTTGAATAAAGTTTTGTCAAGATTTTGTCAATCATCAATGTTCATTTTCACATTCACTGAAGGCACAGTATTGTGCAAAATAAACTTACCCTGCCTGTCAGTTTGTAGTGTAAGACATTATACAGAGAAAGTGTTGTCAATGGCAAATGTATCCATAGATTTGTCTTGTGTTCCTTTGCGAAGGAATGGATGGGGGAGAAAACATTGATATACAGTATGATCCAGAATTACAGTGAATAAACCACTTGGATGTTACAGCTTTTCAACATAGCACCTAGTATTTCTTGATATGTTATCCAAGGTTGTAGTCGGTGTTAAGCCCTGGTACCACTTTTAATTGGTTTTCCAGAAAGCCTATTAAATCATGTTGCCAGGGTTGTAAAAGCATTTGTGTACAGGAAGACACGAGTGGAAAATTAAGATCCATGCTCTTTTTACTACACACACTGTCACTATCCATATATTATACTACTATACCCTGCACATAATCCTTATATTGTAGATAAACTGAATACATAGCCTATCATTGATCATGTGAGGAACACACTAAGGAGAGTGTGGAGAAACCAAAACCCTATTTGAAGAAATTGGTGGAAATAGATGTTGATGACTTTGATGGATTGCCTGCACATAAACAACTACATCAACCTGAAAGCATGTCAATACTTTCTTAGGACCCAATGATGACGCTTGTCTGACCTTCATTAAAAAGCTGTGTTTGGAGCATCACATCGTACGTTGGTAGACATCGCTGAGTTCAGGCGTGGCTATTCTCTGTACTTTCTTTTTTTTCGTAACTTGAAGGGGTAAGCAACTCAAATGTATCATAGTAGCCTACTTATTTACAGATAGCAATTCCCATGTTTTGAATTTATATGATAACATGTAGGAAAGTAACAGCTGGTTTGGTTAATGACATAGATATAGTTTATTTATAAGTAGGATATCTCTGTTTATGAACTCCAAGGAATTTTACTGCAATCTTTTTGTTTCTGGAAAAAAAACATATATATTTTTTTCTTTTCACAGATGGCTGTTTTCGCAAATCACACATTGGGAATATTCTTGGATTATTGCAAACACACTTTATTACGCTTTTGGACCCACTAGAACAGTGTCCCTCATGACACTTTTATTTCCGACGACCGACGTAATCGTGTGACATTTTTGCTGAGATGTATATGTTCTATATAGTAATTGAATTGATAATTGCTGTTTTGTCTATATCCGGCAATGTATTGGTTTGCTGGGCTGTCGCGATCAACACCACTCTGAAAAACGCTACGAACTACTTTTTGGTGTCTTTGGCTGTGGCAGATATTTTGGTTGGTTGCCTTGGCATCCCCTTTGCCATAACCATAAGTATTGGTATCCCTTTGGAATTCTATGGATGTCTTTTTCTTGCTTGTTTTGTTTTGATACTGACTCAAAGCTCAATTTTTAGCCTTCTAGCCGTTGCAATTGATCGATATTTGGCTGTCAAAATCCCACTTAGGTGAGTACTTTGTATTTTGTCTTAATTTTACAGTATTTGTGACAGTGACTCTCATCAGCAAGTATTTGGACAATCTCCGACATCTAGATATTTGTCTAAAGAATGTTTTTCCAGAATGTGCTTCTCAAAGATGCTCTTTTCATCTGCCCTTGTCCTCAGAGGAGTCACTGTCTGCAGCGGAATTAGTGTAAATGTGATGTGGACCAGTGTGAGAGGCAAAATATGATTGATCAGCCTATGGGTAATTAGGCTATGAGCTTATTTTCTACGATTTAATGTTCTATCTTTAGAGAAACAATAGACAACAGGTGATATTATGGATAAATGCCTTGTTCGTTTGCATGGGTAGTTGATTAAACGTGTGTTAAGCCGATGACCGTGGTTCATCGAAGAGGAATGGTGCGTTTGGCAGCTGTGGGAAACTCGGAGGTCCGAGTTACAGAGTGGGAAATAACCACTAGAACGACCCTCCAAGTCAGAGTTCCAAGTGGGAAACTCGGAATAGTATGATGATACCCGAGTTTACCAGTTGTGACGTGTTCACTGTAACCTTTCACCTTCTTGGCAGAAAACAGACTCAGGTTTTGACAGTAAATGCTAAAAATGTCAACAGTAGCCCATTCATCTCTCTGTACAATTTTAACATATTTAATTTATTACAATCACAGGTGTATGTATACTGTATGTTTGTAGTTTGTTAATGTTCATTATGGATTGCAAACAAAATCTCATTGGTTAAAGAGTTGTTCCCACTTCAAATACACTTCATAGCATTCATGTCGGAGTTGAGTTCACCAACTGGGAGCTACAAGTTCCCGAGTACCAAACGATACCAAAAGCCTATAAATAACAGGCCTATGTCTCCCTGCACTGTGCTGAAACTGATCCAGGACAAGCCATCAAAACTTCTGAATCTGCAGTTAGTCTCATGCAGGTATGGCCTTAAAGCCTACTCTACTGAGGTGTAGGATAGATAGGCCTACACTTGATGTGTTCTATTTACAACTTTTTTTGCATATCCAAATTCACGCTCATATTTGGTTGATCTTTCATTATACTGTAAACTCCCCCTACTCATCTTCATGTTAAGTAGTCCTACTGGTGTTTTGTCCATATTACATTTCAAATATATGCAATTTAAGGATACATTATCACACCTCAGACAATGGAACGACCACTGGATCAATACCGGGCCACAGTGTGTCATTTACCTTAACTGATATAGTGGGTGGCAGCAGAGTGGCGCTGAGTCTGCCAGCTGCCTCACTACAGCAGTCTATCTAATGACAGAGGAGAGAAGACAGCCAGAGGAGAAAGGACACTGCTTTGAACCCCAACAACAGAACCAGCTGGGTATTGTTGTATGACAGAATTGGCTTGTAAATGACAGTGGATACAGTGAGAAGGAGAAGGAGGAGCAGGCAGCATTCTTTACTATTACCAGTAAGCTTATGGTTCCCACTAGAGTCAGATGGATTCTAGTCTCACTTGCCAAGACTCTACAGATAGACTTAAACCCTCTAGAGAGTGTGAATAAGATGACATCTCTTCATTAGTCTCACTGTAATCTAAAATGTTGCTTCTCGATGCCAGCACTTGCATTACATTCTCACAAGAACATTCTTTGTAGTAACCAAACAGTATTGAAACATGATTTTTTTTGTATGACTTGCTCCTTATCCCAGCCTCTGCCTCACATCACACGTGTAGTAATGAGAACAGTGTGTGTTCAGCTCATATTACTCCTATAGCCATTTCTTGAGAGAGAGACACACAGAGCGAGAGAGAGAGAGTGTGTGTGTGTGTGTGTATGTGTGTGTGTGTGTGTGTGTGTGTGTGTGTGTGTGTGTGTGTGTGTGTGTGTGTGTGTGTGTGTGTGTGTGTGTGTGTGTGTGTGTGTGTGTGTGTGTGTGTGTGTGAGAATGTGTGTGTCTGTATTCACTTGGTCCTTATACTTTGGGGACTGTGGTTCTCTCTCAGATCAGAGTGTTTTCACAGCTGGATTTGGTGAGAGTGAAAGGGCAGACACAGATGCTTCAAACCCTGTGAGACTCCATACTCTCCTGTCAGGGCCTTTGTTTCCCAGAAAAGGCCTTGAAGCTTTTTCTGTTCTTCACACTTGAGTCTAATCTGAAGGGAAGATCCAATAACATCTGTTTTTACATGTTCCAAGAATTAACAAACCTTCCAGGGCTTTCCTCTCCTTCCAAAAGTCCCTTTATTTTCTCAGGCCCCAGGTCTTTTTCCATGGCCAAAAAGAGCTGGCTGCTGTGACTAAAGAGTATTTCTGGCATTGTTTCAGAAGGATGGCATTGCCAATTTAAGTGTGTGGACTAACATCGTAATATCCTACCACTATTGAACCTAAAAAACACTGGGTGGCTATCTCAATGAAGTTCCTTATTTTGGCTTTTGTGTCTGTTTCCGAGCACAAAAAGAAATGGTCAATGTGGTAACAGGATTTCCATCTCTTGAGCAGATATTTGAAGAACCGCTAGTGCAGGATATTTTCATACTTGCCTGAAATTCATAGTATAAATCACATGGGGTGACCAGTTGGACTAAAAATCACCTGCTCCCCTGTGTGTGGCGCTAATCTGTGGACATATCTGTGCATTAAAGAGGATATGGCAATTATTTACACTGGGCTGCCTGGCAGAGACCTGTGGCCCCCAGGCGGAAGCACAGGAACAGTGGGGTTAGAGAAGGGATGTGTGGGGAGTGAAACAGAAGAAGAGAGAGAGAGAGAGAGATGCCAGCGTGCTGTCGTCATGCCAGAACTAATCCACTCAGCCGCCCATTCACTGGTCCTGGAGAGAGGAATTCCACCAGCTCCATCAGAGAGAGAGAGAGAGAGAGAGAGAGAGGGAGAGAGAGAGAGAGAGAGAGGGAGCTATCCACCCCAGATACTAGTCTGCTGGAAAGCAAGCATCCCTGGGCTTGACTGACAGGTTAGAGGATGAAGAGTACAGAGAAACAGAGAGATGGAGACAAAATGGGTAGGAGAGATGCATGAGCCCACCCTAGCCTTGGGGCCCATCCCCTCTGGTCCCTCAGTATGGCTGTGTATAATTGATTCCGCTGTGGGTCACAGCATCCTTCACTCCAGGGGGTGAGAGTCAAAGTGGCAAGACTCAGGGACCAGTGATGAATAATTAACTGCTGTATCATAAAAGTCCCAGACTACATGTTAGGGACTGGCATCTGAGGGGCCTTATTAGTCAAATAATCTACTGCTCAGACCTCAGTAATTTTACTGGCAAATCGACCATATGAAAAAGTGACTGTTGTGTGACTTTGAGTAGGGGAAATACCATTGCCCCTTCCTCTTTGTAGTTTTTTTCCAAATGCAAACAAATACAGTACCAGTCAATGTCATGGCTGCTAGTCATCTATAGTTCTATGTCAAATATTATTAGACAGTGAAATGACGTGTTCATGATTTAGCCACTATAATCTTATGTTGTTTCGGCCTGAGATGTCAAAGTGTGTTTGTGTCCATTTGCATCAACAGTGGCATCTATGACTCATCACCACACAGCTCAAAATATACAGAGGCAGCAGCTAAAAAAACGCCTTGAGGCAGCACCACAGTCATAAGGCAACCACAAATACTGCTAATGTGATGTGGACCGTCAGAGTCAATAGGAACCTATCAACAGAACAGATACCACACAACTCACACTTTGAGTTTGAAATTCTGAATAAACTTCTGTGTTCATTGGTCAATCTCCAGAAGTGACTAGTGGAATGCACTGAAACAGTCCGAATTTATGTAACATATATTTCAAACTTGCTCAATTTATATTAAGTCACAATGGTAGTCCTTTGTGCAATATCAGAGTCATCTGGTTTCCTCTAGCTGTCACAAACAGTGGAAGGGAAACCAAGACTATTTAAAACATTTTTGCCATGCACTTGAGGTAGCCAAAGCGGGCTTTGCCCTTGTCAGTTGCACACCCAAGCCATCCCACCTAGAGTCCTGACATGTGAAGTGTGCCTGAATCTCATTTTAATACCCTTCATATTGGTAGGAAAGGTGGCTGGTAAAGGCCAAGTGCTGGTAAAATGTTTGTGACCAGCTGGGCACCGCATATCACATTTTTCAAATGTAACTACACAGTGAGTGGTTTTAAATCATGTTTCATTTATAAAATGATAGGCAAACAGATAGTAGGTACAGATACCTGGTGTCTGCGTCGGTGTCTGCGCAGGTGTTTCCTGTAACAGGATGTTGACATACTGTGTACTGCATACGGAGCGTGCTGATTGCATTATGCTTTCCTTTTTCAACACTAGAGACCAAGATGAGTCTGTTGACCTGACCTTTCCCTCTTTATCTGTTGTAATTGTGCTTATGCAATATAATGTAAATGTGACATTATGCGTTCCTCAGTTGCCCCAATAGAATTTTCAGTTGGAAAAACTCAATTTAGGGACAGCATGTCATGCCACCTCTCTTTCAGTTGTTTTGCCTTTCTATTATGGGTATTTAAATGCTGTTATTTTATTTTTTAATGGATGTATAGAATGTTATAGTTGTCCTTATATCTGACTGAGGGCCACAACAAGTCATTTACTCATGTAACACTGTTGATCTAAGTAACCAATCTCCCTTCTCCCCCTCATGTCGTCCTGTCTAGGTACAAAGAGCTGGTGACGGGTAAGAGGGCCAGAGAGATTATCTCCATCTTATGGATCCTGTCCTTTGTCATCGGGCTCATCCCATTCCTGGGATGGAACTTGAAGAATGTCTCATGCCGCCCAGAGAACAGCAGCTCTATACCAGAAAACGCCACTGGCCATGCCCCTGTTGATTGGCTGGACAGTGGAGGAGACGTCCTAAGGAGCTGTGAATTATTCTGCCAGTTTGAGAGTGTGGTAGACATGCACTACATGGTCTACTTCAACTTCTTTGGCTGCGTTCTTCCCCCGCTGCTCATCATGCTGGGCATCTATGTCAAGATCTTCACTGTGGCCCGCAAGCAGCTCAGGCAGATTGAGCTGAAGTGTGTGGGCAACGGGGAGAGCCACCACCACAGCCTGCTGCAGCGCGAGATCCGCGCCGCCAAGTCTCTCTCCATCATCGTGGGCCTGTTCGCCCTGTGCTGGCTGCCCGTGCACATCCTCAACTGCCTGACACTGTTCTACCAGGTGCACAAGCCACCCTTCGTCATGTACGTGGCCATCATGCTGTCCCATGCCAACTCAGCCGTCAACCCGATCATATACGCATACCGCATCCAGGACTTCAGGAACACCTTCCGAAAGATCCTGTCCCGACACTTCCTGTGTCGCAGGGAGGAGCTGTACCTCAGCTCCAATGGCAGCAGGCGAAACAGAGACCAGATCCACATGAACATAGACCCTTTACTCTAGGTGGCGCGACAAGGGGCGCACCTCCCACCCCTAACACTTCCTGTGTTGATTTCATTGTATTTTATTCTTAAATGTCATTTAAAGTGAGGTTAGAAATGTTTACAAAACAAAGAGGGGATATGTGAAGTTCAATTAATGAATTTAAAATATGCCTTGAATGTGGAGCATTATTTATGAATCAAGCAGAGTATCAGGGGCCAGGTGGTGAAATGCAGGCAAGAGTCTTATTTACTTTAACTGTTGTGAAGGAATTTTTTTGTTGTTGTTGAAGCTAACTGGATTTACAGGACTGTGAAATTAATCCACTGATGAATCCATCGCTACTAGATTTCCTTAGATCACATTCTATATTATAACTCAAACACTCCTTTTTCTAAGAAATAATATGCATCAAAGTCTCAGTGTTTGGTATGTTATTTATTTCAGTGAAATTCAAAAAAGAAAGAACAACCTTTAGGAAATCTTGTTGAGATGTGTACAGTATTTGGTCAGTGCCTAAAACGGACTAGGGTTTCTATTTTCAGCCAGGACAAAAAGGACGCGAGTCCAAACGCAGGCATATTGGCAATTTGTGTCGGCGGTAACTTTGATGAAATTATCGCTGTATAGCCTGCGCTCAGGTGGGGGGAGTAGCGCTAATATACAGTAGGTGTGTTCATGATAATGAGCCGGTCAAATGGCATCAGGTGTACTGAGAAATTCTGGCATTGAAAATATCACTAATATTTCAGACACACACCTAGCGCCACCACCAGTGCCTAAGACTGTTTTTTACGCCGTTAAAATATAGCCCTAAGGCAGTACTGTTGTTATGTAAGAAACATACATAGGAAACTGCCCATGGAACCCTGTAAGCAGGTTCTGCAACATCAGCAAAATCTCCAGTGAAGAGGGCAGAACACACACTTAACAACATATTACAACACACAAAAGTGCTTGAATGAAGTAGTCATGGTTTATTTAGTGGAATGGAGGAAGCTCAGGAACATATTCAGTGGGAAGACATGATTGTGTCACGAGGAAAAGACATTTTGAGGTTTAGACCTGTGGCAAGATAATTATGTCAATAATTAGTCATAAAAACATGAAATGCCTCATTATTTAAATCCTTTATTGATATGAAGTCAGTCACAGCGCTCTAAACAAGAATACATGATTCCTGACATAACAATAATACATAAGTCATACAAATCCATTCCGTTCATTAGTAGGGCTTAGTAAGAAAAACTTCCAAAAGGACTAATTCAAAGGTGGATGAAGTTGGAGCACTCAACAAAAAACATTAATTTATTATAGTTCACTTTCAACATCAAGCTGACGTCTTCCTCGCCACTCTGAAGAAGACGTCAGCTTGACGTTGAAACGTCAGTCACCTGTACCCATCCTGAACATGGATTAAAGTGAGCTATAATAAATCTCTGCTTTTTTGTTTAATGCTCCAACTCCATCAAGTCGTGAATTAGCCCATTTGGAATTGTTTCTTGGTAAGCCCTACTCATGATTTTTGTCATAGTTGTTGAGCATCCCTCCTTTCCTTTGTTTGCTGAAGCACGAAGGCCCACCTAAACTCCATTCCATTCAGTTAGATGCTGCATATCTAAAAGTCACACTCCCTGACAACTCTGGATGACTCATCACTCAGCCCCCACAACCTCATACACATAAAGCTGTAATCCCAGGGCTTTAGTCTGCCCAACTGTCCCACCACAGGCAGCCATCGTCATTGAGTGTCAACTGTGACAGTCTCCACAAAACAGACAGAGGAGGCTGGCGTCTACACAGGATTTTAGTGTCACCACTGAAACATGCCAGACTGCTTTTACTGTAGCACTCAATACTGTCAGACTGTAAGGCCGACCAACGCTACTTTATACTGTCCTGCTCTGCGGCTCCTGACTAACCACTCTGCTACACAAACAAGCCAAATCAGGTTAGGTTTTTTCGTTGAATTAAATGAGGAACACTACTTGGATAGGGATGACAGGTTTCTATTCTGTGAAAAGCAAAAATATGCTTAATTTGTGTACGTGTGTGACTGTGTTTGTATTTGTGAGTGTATGACAGGTATATATTTAGATGGTACATCCCCTATCATCATTTCAGAATAAGGACACTTTCCCTTCAGTGTCTGCTTGAGCAACTGATGCTCATGCACTTGTTTCCTGAATGTGGTGCGTCACTGTCGGCGTTGTTATGTCCTCTTTCCACAAAAGCAGTGACTATTAGCCTTTGGAGTGGCTGAATATTTATTTTCCTTTAAAACAGGAAACAAGCTCTACAAAATAAAGAGAACCATGATTTACATCATGGAACCCAACCTTGCACAGTCAAATGAGGATAAAGTTTCAAAGTGATGTTTTGGTTCTATCTTTTCTTCCAAATCTAAAGATGTTTGGTGTGTTTGAATATTTTGTTGCTTTCAAACTGTCATGCAGTGTTTTTCCAGTGTTCATAGTGTTAACTTTCATAAGGAATATACGACAAACATCTAGCACTGGGGTCCAACAAATAGAGGATTTCCTTCTTCACCATACACCACTTCTCTACTGGGCTAAAATATAGGTGTCAAGTACATTCCAATGGAGACATCTATACTGCACTGTACAGGTATTACTGTCATTCATTTGTTCATTGAAGTGTGACATAAGCGTCACAATACTGTAGATGTTGAGCCTTCTACAAGCTAGTAGAAGTACAGTGATTGATGTCAGACAATTGCCTTCCAATGGTTTAGAGGAAACTAAACAAGAACAAGCTGATCTAGTTTAACAATCCTGCCTTTCATTCCTAAATGTGTATTTGTATGTTACAGTATTGCCACTAATCAGCAAACAGTCCACTATGGTTCAATATGATGTTAAATGTTTTCTCTTCTCAAAGAATATTCTTTCACTGAACTGACTCTACAACTCTAAGCCAATACTGCTATTTAAAATGAGAAAATCTGTATGGTGAAATATTTTGTTAATAAAAGCTATGTTTATAAAATGACATGTCTTTCATATTCTTAATTACATTGTAGCCAGTGCCACAACATTAGGCTACTCTCCTCATTTCACATGGGAATATTGGGTTCAGATACAGTATTTCAGATGAGTTTAGAATGGAAGATGAAGATGACTTGTCAAACAGTGAGAGGGCAGCTCAGTGGTTGGTTATGATACAAAAGGTCTGGTCAGCCAATAGATCAAAAATAAATCCTGTCTCTTGCTAATAGTCTTCTTTCCCCAATTCAAATCCAGTTCAGAAAACATGTAAACAATACTGTATACAACAACCAGAAATAGCTGGAGTTCTGGAGTTTAGCATTGCCTTTTCCCACCGCCATTAGTGCAAACATGATTGTCAACCCCTGTGACCGGGTTTCTCTGTCTCGCCTTTTCTATCCTGTTACCCATCTCTGTCTGTCTCCCTCTACAATTCCTGCCATTAAAAAAAAAATTAATATATGTTTTTAGGGCATTTCTGCTTTATTGGGATAGAGACAGTAGAAATTGACATGAAGGATGGGAGAGGGAGGAGGGATGACATGCAAGACAGGTCGAGGGTCGGAATCGAACCAGGAACCTTGCGATTACGTGGTAAGCGCATTAGTGTGCTACACCACTAAGCGCCCCCAAAATCGGTATATTTCTGTCCATTTCTGTCCATTTTTTGTATATATAAAATAATTTGCAAGTTGTTTTTGTAAAATAAGCAACAACTCTGTCACAACTTTATTATTCCCTGTTGGCAGCAGCATTGAGTGAGTGACTTGTCTTCAGATAAAAGGAAACAAAAAAATAGGTCAGCACATGCTCAGTGAACAGATGCACATCTACTGGCAACAGATTAAAACAGCAACATCTGGTGACTTTGAAAGACACATTGAAGGGTGAAAAACCACAGCAGAGTTCCATGTCAGGCCATGCAGTAGACAGTGTTTTGCAGTCGTGGTCTGTAGGGGGTTGGGGCTGGGGCAGTGAGTTGTAGTCATGTGGTCTGGGTCTACATATCTGTGTCTGCTGTCCCAGAGAGGATGTTGGACATCTGCTGGTCAGACACGGTCTCCTGCTGGGACAGACCCATGGCCTGACTGAGGTAAGCTGCCAGGATGTGCTTACACTGAAAGAGGAGGGCACTGTTAGGGAAGTCAATACAACACAATGGGGTGTGTGTGTGTGTGTGTGTGTGTGTGTGTGTGTGTGTGTGTGTGTGTGTGTGTGTGTGTGTGTGTGTGTGTGTTTCTCTGTGTGCAGATGGTTCTACTTCTGTGAGAGAGAGGGAGAGTACTGTGGTCAAGCTTATTGTGTGGCATTGGCACACATACAATACAGTGAGATACTCATATGGGTTTAAAAATGATTTAAGTTAACTTCTGTTCTGACACACCTCTAATACTTTACTCTCCCCATTGTGAGTAAAGTATTGGCAGATACAAAAAATAAATGGGGAACTGGAAAGGACAGTAACTTCTCTGTTCCTCTCTCTGAGCCACTGTACATTTAATGGGTATTAGATCAATGTGTTACTGAGGAGCTATCCTCCGGGTCTGCTGCTGCTCTTGGTTTCTCAGGCTGATTTTAGCATCGTCCTCAGGGGATGCAAGTCATCCTGAAACAAGAGCTAGGAGACAAGGTCGTTTTGGAGCAAAATATATTTAGAGTTACAGTTCCAATAGAAGCAGTGAATCAAAGATGAGACGCTCCCAAAGACAGGACAAAAATATGCCCAGTCTGCTCAGTGTATCTGTTATTCAGATTAGAATGTGCGATGTTTCGAGGAAACAGAAGTTGATTGTTGCCTCTCAGCTTTCTCTGAGGGTCTCAGGACCTAAACAAGACCCCAGACAATGACTGTGACCTTACCCTAGCTGATGTACTGCATGTGTGTGCGTGAGTGCGTGCATGCATGTTTGGCGTGTGTGCTCACCAGCATGCTCTCGTTCCTCCTGAGCACCGTGTAGGCGAAGGCTGGGCAGGGGCAGTAGTGACAGGAGGTGAAACAGGTGTACAGATGTCCTGACCCTCCCATCACCTGGAACAAAACAAACCAAGTCAAAGTCACAGTCAAAGGCAGAGCCTGGCTAAACACACTGGAGCCTATACAAAACATTTAATAACACAGTCGACAAACATACAGTGTGATATGGGGAACCAATTTAGGTGGCTCCCAAGGGGCTATACTAGAGACCAACCATGCAAAGACTCACTAAAAGATGTCGCAGCAATATCACAGAATGATCAGAATGAATGATCAGTATGTACTGTGTGACAGACTTTAACTCCAGCCCTTTTGCACATGACGCATGAGGACATTAAGTCAAGTAAATTAGTCAGGGGATTAGTCAGACTCATCACCATAACTAATGCCTCCCAGGATGGCAGAACAGGCTCCATTATTCCCCAGTGGTGACAAATTCACAGCCGTGTAGTCACACTAAATTACTTTCCCTGTGACCTACAAAAATAAAACACCTAATTTGTAAAAAGTGACAGTTTGTAATGGTCAATAATGAATATCATCAAGATTGTGTCACACAGAATCAGGATCTACTGTTATTACCTTGTTCCTTGTATAGCATTCACATTATATATCAGCAATAGAATGGTGATCAAGAGAAAACTAATAGACAGAGAAGTGCAGTAAATAATATATGTATTTCAGCAATCAAGTAAATATATATGTAATTCAGCAAACAAACACAAGTCCATATACAATCACAAAGCCCTACCCTAAACGTCCAAGCATTCACTGGCTTTTTCCCTACTCAAGTCCAAATCCGCCCTAATCAACTCAGTCCCAATAGAAAACGGATCCGTCCGTGACGCAAACAAAAAGGAACCTTCACCAGCCTTCACCAACAAATAGCGGCTTGGCAAAAACCCACTGGCAGTGGAAAAGAAAATACAAAAAACTGAAGGGATCTCTGCCGTCGTAACTCCAATATCTCCGCTCCTATATTCCTAGCCAATATTCGTATATACAAGGCCAACGTTTCACCGCGGAGCTCTATCCACCGGTTCTCCGCAACACGTTACATTTGATTTGATCGGCTTTTAGATTAAATCGTCCTCGCAGACGCAGGTCATTCAAACCTTTGACTCCCCAGGGGTGGAAATCCTATTGTCTCCCCTCCTCTAGGCAAACCCTCTTTTTATGACTTTCCGTTTACCCATCAGTCCGACATTTAAAGTCACATACAATTGATCACCATATCAAATACAAAAACATAAATGAAAACATCACACATACATACATACACAACAGACCAAACCTACCCTTCATGTTAATTGGGAAACTTACTTGCCTGGTTAGGCCTTCTCTGAAGGGACTCCTTTTCCCCCATAATAATAATGTGTGACCTGTACAGGCTATATATATGCCATTTAGCTGACGCTTTTATCCAAAGCGACTTACATTGCAGTGAGTGCATACATTTTTCAGTATATATGGTGCCAGAGGGAATCAAACCCACAACCTTAGCATTGTTAACACCATGCTCTACCAACTGAGCCACAGAGGACTGGCTACCTTTACTTGATACATGTCACAAGTTCATTATAAATGAGTCACTGCAGGGACAATTACATGGAGTGGAGTTGGTGAGGCACCAGACAGAGAGTGACTGGGGGACATGTGGCTGTGGGAGAGACCCAGCACAGAGGCCTGGCCAAGCAGTGATGCTGCAGCCTATAAATCATCAGTCATTGAAAACCAGGTCACATTTGGGGCTTTTTTGTCCTTTGCTGCTGGCATTTCAGAATATGTACCACTGCTGTAGCTCTGACCACAAAGCAATGTTTAGGCCTACACAAAACCACTGGTATTCTCCTTCCTCCTTTGCTTGGCAGGTGTCCAAGAACTAGGAGGGGATTCCACAGTCTGACTGTAAATCAAGCGCTACACTTCTGTCTCTGCAAATGAAATAAACATGAGTGACGGCTGCAGCATAGAGTTGGCCTACTGTTCTAATGGTAGGAATGCTGGCTCTCGCGGGACTACTTTGAGAGAAGCCATCATGTGCCAGAGGGCTAGGGGTTTGGAGGACCTTGCCTTCCCTCCGTCAGCTCCAGAGCTGTAATATCTTTGGGCTGAATTATAACTCGCCGCTGTTTGGCGAGATTTGTCATAAAAAAGGTGAAATGTTGCCTTTCAGAGTTGTGTCAATATTAGAAGCTCAAATGATTTATGCATCAAACGTATAACAACCACTTTATTGCAGGAAGTAAGGCAGACATGAGTGAGCAGATTAGGCCCACTTGTTTAGTGTGCAAATACCGCTTGTATACATTGGCCAACTGATATATAGTGATAAAAAGCCTTTTTGTAATGTCACTGAGGGCGACGTTGCTTACATTCCAGCGGGAAGGATGGGTTTGGAGAGAAGCTGGAGGTGAAATGATAACACAGATCTAAGAGCTGCTGCTCCAGCTGTCTCTACAAGAAGCCAACAATCCAACATTTGGATTGCAACAACATCCCACTTACATGTGTCCCAGAGAGCAACAGAGAGATACAGAAACAGTGACACAAACACACACACAAATTGTGACAAATTCACTACTACCCTTGGACATGGGACATGCCAGAAATATATTTCTGCCCTAAGATTGCATATACCTGCAACACATACTTGAACATACTCCCAAACATGGTATTCAAGATTACAAAGAAGGACAGTGGATAGAGACACGCCATTAGACTCATCCATAAGTGGATAGAGAAACGCCATTAGACTCATCCATAAGTGGATAGAGAAACGCCATTAGACTCATCCATAAGTGGATAGAGAAACGCCATTAGACTCATCCATAAGAGTGATTTGCTTTAACTGCCCTGTGACAACTGTCAACAAAAGGGGAAATCCTATACTCACACTGAAAAGGTCACCTCAAGTTATGGATGACCCAATGTGCTAAACAGCCAGTATCAAGCTATTGTCAGGAAAAAGGCATCTTATTCATTAGTTTCAGAGGATAAGATGCACAATAATAAAGACAAGAGCAACAAGTCCCAGAGTAAAGTATTTTAAGCTCAGACCTAGTTAATTTATCTACGTGTTATTTCAACCTCCCTCTGAAATTGCATCCAACTGGCCTTGCCATGGTTCCAGTAAACCTTCCACTTGAAGTTGGACAGAGATGCAGTGAGAAGCAAAGCGCTGGACAGAGATGTGGGTTTGAGGGATTATTGTGCTGAGACTCCTACGTGAATTCCCCTAAATTATGATGGTGCTTTGCTAAAGATGGCTTCTGACCGACAGATTCTCTCACATGTCCCATGAATGACTTGAAGGTTCAAAGAGGTGAAAGAAGGTGAATGCCAGTTAAAACAATCCAGGCAATACCCTGAAGGTGATGCTCAATTAATCAACTGATTTACCCATCATGTGTCTCCATTGCTCTCCAAGAACTGAGTATTTGTCAAAGGAAGTATGGCCTTCATGATATAGAATGAAGAAGTTCCATCCTTGTTATCAGCATGGAATGCAGAGGGTAGGGTCTGTTAACATAGGTTTACAATAGAAGATAAATCTGCTACAGAATACCTTGGCATAAATAACTACCAACTGCGTGAGGGCTCTCATTTATCAACCTCTTGTTTCTGTCAAACTAACATGAGAGAGACCAGGCAAAATCGCTACTACAGTACCTATTGTTCAGTATCCTACACTCAGAAACTAGGGAACAGTGCTAACAGTGAAGACACAGGCCAGCACTGTTGTACACAAACATACTGGCTACAACATTTACAATATCATTACCATATCAATTTCAGTTTAGGAGAGAAAATTAAAAGGCATTTCTTAAGCAAAATTCATTATATGTACTTTCTATAGGCTTTGTTAATTCTAGAGTGAGTAACCTTAAGCCTTGGTTACATTTGGAGTAGGCATTATTCAATGCAGGTTTCAGTCCTGTGGACAGCATGACATTCAACATAGCTCAACTTCGACAGTTGCCCCCAGGGTGCATTGTTAATTCAATGGGAATTAAATAATAAAGGATACAGCTTTCACTTCACCCTGTGAACTCATGGTGAAGGGAAACAAAGGGCCTGATACCGGTGAATCAACGGAAACCCCGAAATATGGTCTACCCAGACCCACAAAACAGGCACCCTAACCTGGACTAAAAAAAATGAAGGTCAAAGATGGTTAAAGATCAGTGCTCAAAAACTAATGGAGAGAAGGAAAGAAAGTAATTTTCTATACAGAGGAATTAAAGATCACTAACATAAGTTACTACCAAAATATGGGAAGATAGCTCACTAATGACTTAAGCAGATGGCCACTAAATCTTGTGAAAACAAAACAATAAAAGTGGAGAGACAGACCCATGTGTAAGAGAGATATTTGTGACATGTATTGTATTGAATAGGGATGTAACTTTTCTAACTGTAACTCTTCAACCCTAACCCATTATTATTTTAATGTAAAGTTATGAATTAACACTGAGAACAATATACCAATTTCATACTTTATTCACCTAATAGCATGGACAGTGCCATCTAGTGGACAGTCTGGTACTGTCACACTGTATAATGGGACATTAGACACACAATTTCAATTACAAATATATTTGGACAGGGCAATCTCCAGATTACCAGATTAACCAGAAATACACTACATAGTACGAAGAAACAAAACTCCAAGCTGCAGCTTTATATTACTTGTCAGCCATAATGAACTGATATTCCATACTGGACGATAAAATCTTCTAAAGGAGGGGTTTGGAAGGTTCATGGGCGACCATTGTTTTGGATTCCTCATGTCTAAATCATTATCAGGTAGGACTTTGTTCCAAATTGAATTTGGGGTTTGAAATCTATTGAATATTATCTGAATCCCACAAAATGAAAATGGCCAATTTGGGTAGAATCTTATTTCTCAGGGATTAAACTATATTACAACAAAATAATGATGCAGGTATACTTATCTTATCTGTTTATAACTACAGAAAACATTTCAGAACAATCTGATGGTGGATGTCGATTTGACATATACACATACACCCACATACACCATGACAAAAAATGTAGAATTTCAAAAGCACAAAACGGAACATATAAACCAATGAGCATCATATTATATACATTTTCAATGAGTGCTTTTTGACCACAGAAGTCACAAAACGAAAGGAAGGAAAAGGAATAAAACAATTAGGGTAATTATAATTGAATTTCATCCAAAAGCAGAAACCACTGTCTGCATTTTGTGTCACTGTTTTTCTGCTGCTTTTATAGGACTATTTTCAAAGAAAGCCTTGTGGAGGCGTTTACAGGAAACTTGGGTCATATTGACCACAAGCTTTCAGGGGCTAGTGGCCCTTTTCCAATCAGTGCTGTTCTGTATTTTGACAGAATTGTTATGTTTTAATATGTGAATTATGGTAGATTTATCAATTAATGTTTCACTGGGTGGTTTATCTTATCTATTAATGTGAGAATTAGAAAGTGGGCATGGGGCAGAGGTTTACCTGGAATGCTCTTCGTCCGCTGGGAGATGAGACACAGGTGACAGAGCGCTGGTCCACCAGGTCCAGGGCCTGCAGCGCACAGGACCCAAACACGAACCTCAGCCTGGGACAGGGACAGGAAAAGCAACTCTGACTACAATAAACATAAGAACGTAGACGAGGACCATGCAGGTAGTTTAGAACAACTCAAGCTATTTTTTCCCAGCCACAGCACTCAGCCACCCACTACATCAGGAAATGCCTCACCAACAATAGGGCGTTGCTGTGTGACACCATCACCTCACTCTAGGAAACACAGCATGACCCTCCTTTTGGAAGGATCATTCCTTCAAACAACTATCCTCACCAGGACCATTTCAAATGCCATGCTAAATGTGACATGTGTCCAATTTGTTTATTTATTTTCAATCAATGGCATGGTTGCTAGATATGATAATGGCAAAGTGGGCAAAGTGGTTTTGTCTGTGAGGAGAGGCTGGCGAACCATCATGAGAGGTCAAAGAGAGTGCAGTACTCACGCAATAAGCAGGTCATCAGGAACTACAAGAAAGATCAGTTAGAAAAGCTAGTTAGAACAATTTCCTCATCTGGTCTTAAATACAAGCTCTGACTTTATTGCTAAATAATTCTTCAGAGATATAGAGTAATTAACAATTTCCTGTTGCATGAGGCATCTCTTTGGTAGGTAGTTTGTTGACTGGGCTTTAGGGGAAAGTATCCATTACATGGAATATAAACTGCTTCTCTACCTCAATCCTGAACTGCCTGTTACAGCCATGCCTCTGGGGTCAGAATACTGAGATTTAGAAAAGTGGTGTGTAAACCAGAAAGAACCCAAATTCTGAACTTTGATGATCATTTATGAGTGACTGCAGTAGCAGTGTGTCTCATTTTCCAACCAATAAATGCTCATACTAGTGTGAATGTTTTCACAGGTGTGAATATCATGGTCATAATGCTTGAATAGGACAAACAAAACATCCATGTTGCTTCAACCGATGTATGAAATCAATATCAAGGTATTTTAGAAGCCCATTTTACATGACACAATGATCAGGGTAACAGTGCCATTTGTTGGCTCAGTGAACACACTTGAAATCTGACAGAGATGTGCAGGAATGTGATTAAACCACAATTACAAGCTATGTTGCAAGCTATATATTTCCAACTCACTTTGAGAACTCTCCTGGTATGTCTCCTGTATGTCTTTGAGGAGTTGTTCGGCCACCGCAGGTAAACATGAGAACATCTTTTAGATCCTACAAAATTGCCATAAAGACCGCATAGGATATGATATTGATACGCATCATGAAAAGCGCGAGATATACAAATCATCCATTGTTTGTATCTCAGCAAAATGTGTACTGGATAAGTCAGACAAATGTATTAATTGTTTACATTGTAGTTTTTAGACTATACAAAACAAAGTCTCATAGAAACTCGACAACACACCAGCTTCCCTTCACCTAACTTCTTTTCTTGCCGTGAGTAGGGTAACTGGCTCATAGATGTTTTGCTGCCACCAACTGGTGGGGAGGGTCAACCGGGCCGCTAGGTGGCAGTGGCGTACCACAGTTGGGAGGAAACAGATTTCCATCTCTTGTCTCCCTGCATTGTAAAATTGTAATGAGTTCTATGAGCTGTATGCTCTGATGTTGTATTAATCTCGAGTTCTTCTGTCTGTTTTAGTGTCATGATCACAGCATATGCACCTGGCATGTACTAGTTTTCTAATAAATGTTATAAATGTAAAAACATAAGGGTGAATGCGCCAGGTAAATCTAGCCCTGTGTGCTCTACATGTAGACCACAAAAATATTTGAAATGAGGCAGTACTGTAGTGTAAAGAACAGAGATGCACAATTTTCAGAGGTGGAGAACTGATCCACTTTATTGATTGGTCTGAACTCTTGTAATAGACTACTAAGAGACATTGTGCGATACAAACATTGCATTTCAACATCATGAGATACATGTTTTTTCAAGTCTTAAATTGAAACAGACAAAAAAAAAAAAGTTACCACTGGATGTTTGACAGATGGAGAGCTGAAAAGATGCACTAATTCTTTTCCGGCTTCATTTAGGTTTTTAAGATTCAAGTTCGTGTAAACCTTTTTTGTCATTGCCGTTGTAAACACTTGACATCCCATCAAAATAGGATGAATAACATTGATGTTGAAAATGATAAAAAAAAAAATCTGAACATCAGCTCTAGGACTTAAACTATTTAAAAAAATCAAAATGAAAGGAAAACAAAGGAAATATCAAGTTTAGAGAAGATTGAATTTGTAATTCAAGCGAAGCAAAAGCTGAGAAAACTAAAACCACAGTATGCTTTCACATACTCAGACTTGCAATGGAACATTACTGTCATTATCAATGTTGACAGTTAGAATTCAAAATTAAAAGCTACACATCTGTTGAGAAAAACTGTTGATATTTATCCTGGATATTAAGATAGCAGAGATAAGAGGTTATTGAATTGAATAGCCATGACAGCACAAAAGCAACTCGTCAACATCTGACTGTACTGTACCATACACAAAAATTATAACTGCAATGCATGTGTCACACTATAAAACCATATATCAACTACAAGAGAAGACAGGAACTCAAAACATCCAGATTTCCATGAGTGATGGGCAAAGTCAAAGCACATCTCAGTACAATCCTCTGCAGGAGCTTGAATAAGTTATACAACAGGTAGTATGCTTTTGTTGTCAAAGGTTACAAAGCAAAAAGTGCAACAATGGTGCAGACCATTCTTTATGTTTGGTTAGTTTTGTCTAACGAAAAGACAAATTACACCGAGATCGGATTTCTGTCAGGAGAGTATCAAAAAAAAAAGATAGAGGGACTACGGAAACAAACAAATATAAACATCAAACACCAACGTATATCTCTGAGAAAATTAGTTAAAGCTGCCTTCTTTCTCCAGCCACAAGGCATGGCAAACCTCTCAAATAAAAAAACAAAGGTTCCTGACGTACTTTAGTTACCATGACAACGTTGCAGAGTAGAACATTCTGCACTGGTTGGAAACCATAGAGACAGCTAGGGGTCAGACTGTGCCATACAGTACACAGTGGTCAGAGCTTAATCTAAAAACATTGGCTCAATTACAGAATTCAGATCAACATGGGGCCCAAAAGTAGTCATGAGGAGAGGAACAACATGGACAACATTGAGCTTGTTAGTCTTCATTCACCTTTCTGCTCCGACACCAGTGTTCTCAACAGGTTCCAAGGACATTTGTTTTTCGAAAGAGGGTGATAAAAGCTTTCTTTTATTCTATATCAGTGGAAATATTGTTACATCCATGCATCATCTCCACAGTGTTGCAAAGACAGGCATCAAATTACAATGCAATTGAAATGTTAGCTTGTGTGTTTACTTCATTCACTTATGTCCACAATGTTCAGGCTTTGGTGGTGCTTGGTGGGTAGGGAACCTACACTTCTGTGTGCTCCACTCAATATCAAGTACAGCCCACAGGGCTGTCTCTCAGCTTCACTGTGGTGGTAGTAGGGGGTAAGAGATGGACAGGGAGAGACCAACTGTGATATTCAAGATTAAACCCCTCCCCCCCTCATTCAAAAACAAAATGGATCAATTTAAAAGCAACATTAAAATGAGAAATAATCAAGTTAAGAAACAAAAACACTGCAAAAGGTTACTCTATTTACATACAATGATTTTCTTAAACACAAAGTATTTCTTTACAGAAACCGAACAAAATTCATCAAATAGTCTCTTATGTTGTTTTTTACATTAGAAGTTCTTCATCATTATCTTTCATGTCTTCCACTCAGGCATTTTCACTGACAGGCCATATCAAAGCTTCTGGACTAAAGGGAGTCTATCCTGAAGGTTGCAGCCTGTCAGAAGTCGCTGCCTTTCTTCCAGCTGGCAGACAGAGGGCGCTGTTGCACCAAAAGGGACACCACCCCCTGTGCTCCCCACACTCGGCACCAGTGAGTGAGGATAGTTTTGGGGGAGGGGGTAGGCAGGCAGGCCTGTACGGAGGCCATCCTCTGGGATGGGGCTCTAGTGGCAGGGCTCAGTCGTCGCTGTCTGACAGGGTCTCGTACTGCTCTGACAGCAGGGGCTCCCGCTCCCACACACGCTGCTGGGCCACTGGGGCGCCTCCTGGTGGCTGCTGCTGGGCTTGTATGGAGGGGGAAGCCATTGAGGTGGGTGGCGTGCCACTCAACATGCGCATGGTCAGGGGGTTATAGGGGAACTGCATGGGGCCTAAAGGGGAGAAGAGTGAGAGAGGTAGGTGGTTAGATGGTTGATTATTAAAATTATTCATTTGTGTCTTTGGTAACCTAATTAAGATAATCTAAGAAGAGGTAAAAGAGAATAATGATATGTGTTTAATCTGAGCTTGCATATAGACTGAGGGCCAGGGGTTTAAAGGGTCTTACCTGTGGATGATGGCCGGTCCTCCCAGGCCCAGGCTGGGGCCTGCCGGTGGTAGTCTCCCTCTGAGTGGACGGAGGACACTGATGAGGGGCGCTCCCCTCCTGCATATGCCTGGCCTGGGTTGGGTGACTTGGACTTTCGGCTGTTGGCCTTGCTCTGCAGTTTCTGCTTGGCTGTTGGACAAACAGACAGAATACAGAAGCAAGAAGGTCAAAAACATATCTGACGTGTCTAGAAAAAGACTGATCTTCAAGTGTATAATCTTGAATAATGTGCTGCCTTCTTGGCAAGGTCTCCCTTGTAAGTATTTTCTTCAATGGGACTTCCTGGATAAATAAAAGTTACATGAAAAGTGTATATGTGTTTGTGCATGGGGAGTGTATAATATATCTCTTTCTGCATGTGTATGGTTTATGACTCACTCATACTAGGGGAGGGGTTGGCCTCCTGGCGGGCCTCACTGCTGGGGGTATTGGTGGCAGGCTGGGGGCCTCCTCCTTGGTGCTCCTCCTGCCTCTCCTCCAGGTTGCCCATCAGGGCTTTGCGGATGATGTCCTCCAGGCCTAGGTTACTAGCTGGGTCACTGAAGGAGTGGTTCCTGGGATTGATGCTGCCTGCAGATCAAAACACACAAGCAGGACAATGAGAGAGAGAGAGAGAGAGAACAAGTTGAGGTGACAACTGGCCGACTTCCAGTGTTCCAATGTTTAAGATAAAGGACAAGTGAAGTTACGATGGTGATATATTGGGCTCAGTTAGAAAAGTCACTACTCACTTGAGCTGGTCACTGCAGGCAAGTTAAAGATCTCTGTGCCTGGTTGCGCATTTCCTGAAAGGAATAACGATAAGCATTTCTGTTAGAAACTAAAATGTCTGACTACAAACTAAAATGGCGTCAAGACAGCAAATCAAGTATTAACAGTTGTTTTACAGAGTATGCCTTTTACACAGAAAGGTTGTCTTTGAAATACATTATGAGTAGATATAATGCTATGTAAGTTCCATCTGGGTATTTGATTCATATGTTGCCATGCATGCTGTATCATGTTAGTGTAAGGAAAAGGATAAGAGACCCACTTACCAACATCAGAATCACCAACAGCACCGGAGTTCAACTTACGAAATATCTCCTGCTTCTTGGATTTCACCATAGGGGAGGTGCTCTCCAGCTTAGTAAAGAAGGAGGGCAAGTAGCTGACACTCCCTGGGGAGCGCGAGTCACCCCTGTAACCAGAGAAAGGTCACAAGGTTAAGAATCAGCCAGTGGATGGGTGAGTGGGGTAGAATGCCACTGGCACCACTCCCTAGTTTCCACTCTGTTGGGATGCCTAATAGGTCACATTCTGCCTGTGGGCACTATACACTAGGCCAAGGTATCCATTTACTCACAAATACACCTAGACAGACAGTACTTTCCTGTTTGTCACCTGAACCCTAACTGCCAAGCTAATACTAGCCTATAGGGGCCCAAGGCTTACAACTTGAGAAGATACATGCCAATCTTATAGTGGTGAGTGTGTACTGTACCTCATCTCAGGGTTGTCATCCCGTCTCTGAGGCTGCTGTACACTAGCCTCCTGTCTGTCCATGCCTGTGTAGCTCTGGGGAGGGGAGATGGGCTCATAGCTGTCTGCTGCCCTGCCACCCCGCTCAGGGGATTTACCAGGCCTGGAGGAGGGAGAGGGAGGTGAGAATCAAGACCAGGACAGGGGTGCATCAGGCTAGCTTTAGTACTGTTGAAGAGGTATGGGCATGTACCTGGCTCTGGGCTTATCGGGGGCATTCTCAGGGGACACTCTGCTGGGGGGTCTCTGGTGGTGTGGGGCCTGGGCATGGTTCTCTGGGCTGTAGCGGCTGGACACCTTAGCACGGCCGGAGCCTGCACTAGAGACAGGCGGCGCCGCACTCTGGAATGTGGTGGTAGCAGAGGAGGAGGAGGAGATGGCAGTGGAGGACTGTGGTGGATCCTGGTTTCGGGCAAAGTCCTGGGTTATGATATGCTATAGGAGAGAGGAAAGGACAAGGGGCAAAACAAATGTTACGAAGCTAGAAAATACATTTTCAGTCACTAGTTTCAGTACACTAGTGTGTACTGTATTGGTGGCAAATTAATTGTGTGAATCAGGAACCAAGCTTTAGAGCTTTGTATGGGTGCTCAAGTGCTTCAGTGCTGTGTGTCATACCGAGATGTGGTCGGCCAGCGTCATGACTCGGTGGGTCTTGGGGACCTGGGAGTAGCCGTCGGCCTGGGAGGAGGGGGGCTGCTGGGGGCTGGGCTGTGGTGGCTCCCCTGGCTGGCGGTAGCGGCTCATGTCGTAGGCACGCATACCAGCTGCTGAGGATAATCCACAGACAGAACGTTAGCAGATTGAGTTAGGGGGAGGGGAGTAGGGGTGAGCAGGGGTGAGTTGGAGGGAGGAGTGGAACGATCGTACTGTATGCCAACAGCAGCTGATCTACATTTGCCTCAAGCAGACAAGAATAGCTCTGGAGCATTCTGGTGACTAGACGGTGGTAGTCAGGAATGGTGTCATCTGTACTGTATGGTGTCATACTCAAATGACAATGTTACTGGGCTGATGAGTAATTCAGGTTGTGGTGTGTTTACTCCATACAGTACATATTACTACAAGCCAAATAAAGGTCAGTCACCTAAATTCAATAAAGCTTTTCTAGTAGAGCTGGTTCAACCTTGTATTAAAAGTCACCTGATTACATAATGTTTTGTTTGACATGTTAAGTAACTTGAATCTTGTAGAACATTATTAATCATAACCTAATAATTGAATAAGAGGAATATGTAGTTCTCATAGTGCTCCCTCACCGGCTGCTTGTGCTTGTCTGTCCTCCTGTTTGTCCTGCTGTGGCTGGGCTGGGGAGCTGGCGGGGCTGATCACCTCTATGGCTCCTCCACTGGGGGCCTCATACCGACTGGATGACACTGTCGGGCAGAGACAGAGACACCATAGTTGAAAAACAACTCTCACTAACATGTCATTACATTCTTTTTTCTGTTGGAATCCACCTGTGTCTCTGTGTATTGGTGTCTATGTTCATGACTCACGGCTGCTGGAAGAGTCGGAGCTCTGGGATCCCCTCTCACGGGAGTCCTTGTCTGAGGCAATTTGGCGCGTAATGATGACATCGATAAAGTTGGCGGCTGTGATGGTGGTCTTGCCGCGAGTGCGTAGCTCTTCCTCGATGCGGGACTTAGTGGCAGGGCCCTTGTCCCTGCCCCCCGCGCCGGGGCCCTCTGCATATGCCGGGTGGGGTTTGCCCCCTGGCAGAGACATGGGGCCATAGGGCGACTGCATGGAGCGCCTGTCCGCCTCCTGCTGCTGCTGCTCATTCAGGGCAACTGCCCGCCGTGCTGCAGACGGCGATGCGGACATGTCCTCCTCACGGTCGTGCTTACCCTCCTTGACCTTGGCCACGTCCAACTGTGGGGCGGAGGCTGCTGCGTCCACCAGAGCAGCCAGGGCGTCAGCTGCAGTGCTGTAGCGGGAGCCTGCCTGGGCTGCTGCTGCTGCTGCTGCTACTGCCGCTGCTGATGGGGGCCTGGAGAGGGAAGAGCAAGGAAGTCATTAATACAGGATCCATGTGTGGCCTTATTTACACTTTTACAACGAAAAGAAAACATTACAAAAGATTTGTGTTCAACTACATTCTCCTGTCATGTGGTTAGCAACTGAATGTGTGTAGACTCACATGAGAGTGATGACACTCTTGCTGTTAGTTCCCTGGAAGATACTGGGCCTCTGCTGAACCACCCCCTCCTGTGACCTCACTGAGGGGGAGGGCGAGCGCAGGTAACCACGACTACTTGGCCTGCCTGGCTGCTCAGGACCTGGGCAACAAACAATTCACTTTAGCAACAGAGCAGGAACGCTTTTCAAGGTTGGAAGGGAAATCAATAGCTTACAATGTCTTTCCCACCACTCTTTCAACGTACTGTAGGTCATCTCACCTCCACGCATGTATTCACTGGCAGCTGCAGCCACCGCTCTTTCGCGCTCTCGCTCTCTATGCTCGCGCTCCCTTTCTCTGTGCTCCCTTTCTCTGTGCTCCCTTTCTCGCTCCTTTTCCCTCTCTTTCTCTCGCTCTCGGTGCTCCCGATCACGCTCCCTCTCTCGCTCACGCTCTCTCTCTCGTTCTCTCTCTACACTGGCTGCTGCAGCAAGGTGGGCTTGGTGGCCTGTGGACACAAATAGGGAAGAGACACACATGGAAGGTTTACACACTGTCTCCGCTGAGAGAATCTCTGCGAGGGTTCTGAGAGTGGTCGGGCCGCGAGAGAGTCTGAGAGGATCCCGCTTTGACGTTGCTCAGGATAGGCTTCTCTCAGCCACTACGAACCCTCTGAGGAGTGTTGCTATGATTACTATCTACAAGGGACCTGAGAGTTCTACTGACCATCACTATTTCCAGCTAAATCATTTTCAGGAATTTTGAGGCCAAGGTCTGATTTGGATTAGATTAGGTCTGTGTGTGTACAGGCGTGTTTGGACTCTGAGTTCAGGGGAGTGCAGGGCTGTAGTGGGACATATAGGAATTGGGGAGGGATATAAGGGAACAGAGGGGGTGGGAGTGGGGGTCCTCACCTGGAGATATGGAGGCTGGGTTGAAAGCCCTAGGAGGGAAAGGGGATTGAGCTCCGGGGATGTAGGTGATGCGGTCCATAGTGGGAGCACCTGTTCCCCCAGGGTGAGGCAACAGGATAGTTGGAGGCATCTGGGCTAGATCAATAATCCCTTTTACAGACAGAAGCAAAGGGCCAACGGTGAACAACAAGAACCAATCCATCAATTTAAGAGTATGAACACCGTGTACACTAGCTTTTACTCATCTCCTTACTCACTTAGTGCTCCCAATTACATTTTTGTAAGAAAACAAATGGGGCTGCTTTGAGCGTGGAATAATGGTTATCTTTTAAGAGGCAACCACTGAGCAAATGAGAAAATGGAAGTATGACTACACCCAATTCATAAATTGAGTCGAATTAGCTGCAGCCCCAAAATATAGACAATTCAGCAATTTGTCAGGGTCATTTGCTTCTGGGCGTCTGGAAAAGGTAGTCACTAATACACAAACACAGTCTGCATATTACACCCCATCCTTCCCTTGGGCTCTCCCCTCCCCACCACCAGTGTGAGAGACGGTCAGCCAGCAGAGCCCAGTACCTCGAGCTCCAGGAGGGTACTGGATTGCAATCTGCTGGTGTTCCCGTGGCGACAGGCCCCTGGCAACGTCGGGTCGTGGGATCACTTGCATCTGTTGGGAAGTGATATAATCGTTGAGGATGGTCTGCCTCGTGTTCTCCATGGTGTACAGCTGGTAGGTGTTGTGGTAGCCCGTCGGGGACGGCTGCCTTGGGAACATGTAAGCCGCTGTAGAGGAGAGGAAAGGAGCAAACACCAAAAATATGAACAGAAGGCTCACAGATACTGATCGCTCCCTGCTGACGTCAATGGCTCAACCCACGACTGGGAGTGTACTGCCTATGAATGAGAGGGCCAAAGCTATCCTCATCATTTTACACAGAATCACTTCTTTTTACAGCTCAGTCATTGTTTTGTCCAAGGTTCTTCAGGTTCAACAGGGGTGGTGGGGCGAGGTAGGAACGGGTAGGTGTCTTACCTGGGTCTAGGACTCTGTGGGCAAAGGCGAGGGCAGGGTCCAGATGAGGAGGCAGGTGGCCACGGTACACCTCTCCAGGGCCCACAGGCCGGTGGTGGGGGTCAAAGGAGCTGTGGGAGGCCATGGGGTCACCCCCTGACACTGGGGACTTGGCTGGGACAATATCTCTCTGAGTGGGTGTCATGGCATTCTTCCTGTCATGTGAGGCAGGCTTCCCAGAGCTTATGCCTCCTTTACAAGGGACAACAATTACTTTAGTTTCATCAATAGAGACTCATAAGTAGATGTATGTGTACTATTCACATAGATTTAATGCAAATTTGGGGATCATTCGTTGGGAGTTAATGTATATTACTGTTGGCAAGTGCTGTTAGCAATGCATGATAACTGTTAGCAATGCAGTCAGAAGGGGGATGAAGGGGGATAGTTAGACATACCTTCCTGAGCTCGGCCAAGCATGGGAGACCCTCTGGAGATGGAGTTGGTGCTGTAGTTGACTGGGGTCCTGCGGGCATTGGCATCCTCGTACATGCCCGGGCTAAGCTGGGACTTGCTGGCCTCCTGGTGTGTGGAGCGCAGGACAGAGGTGGCCGAGTTGACCACAGAGGTGTGACGCACGCGTTCAGAGGCCTTGCTCTCCTCATACTTGGCCCGTTCCATGGCCTCAAGCTGGGGCAAGGTGAGGGGCAACTTGTTGGGGCTGGTGATCAGGGACTTGACATTGTGCTTGATGGCTGACTGGCTCAGAGGGTGGCCCTGGCAGAAAAATTTGAGCTTTCAATGGCTAACATTACTAACTAACGATTGCTCATGTAAAGCACTTAGACTAACACGCACACACAGACACAGACAGACACTTGCTCTTACCTGGGATATGGAGCCTTCCATTGCAGCTCTGCGGTTGTCGGCCATGTCAGGGGTCTTGCGACTGTCCTGGCCAGGCTGGTCCTGACGGGGGATCTCGTGGATGGAGCGTCCCATCTCCTTGATGGTGTTCACTCCCTCATAGGGCTTGCCTTTGCCGATTCCCCCCTCAAAGGAGCGGATCGGGGGGCTCTCACGTTTTATCTGCTTGCCATATTTGATGCTCTCTTCATAAGCCTCTGCAGAGGTTCTTGGCGTCCCTGGAGTGGGAAGTACACAAATCATACATGGCTTGGCTCTGGTGCAAATAGTTAGAAATAAAAGCTGACGATAGCAAACTGCCGTCTCAGAGCATTAGAGCTTTGGGGCAGCATTTAGACTTGGCAACTCCTGAAGAGTAAATATTACCTTGCATGATGGATCCAGTCATCATCGGCCTCTCCTTAGACTCTCCATGGGGACTGTCTCTGGGCACGGCTCGACTTATCAACCCTGACAACAGAGCAACACTGTTACTCTCCTGCTGCTGCCACATGAATACATGCACAAGGCTGAAGGAGAGGATCCACAACCTAAAAAAAAAAGATTACCCTCAAACGGGACTCCTTCTCTGCCTGGGTGACCTCTGCCCATGGGTCCCTCCATCATGTCATAGGTGCGCTTAAGCTCATGGCCGGTTCTGGGGCTACGTGTGGCCTCTCTGGGGTTCTTAATGGCTGTGGACACAGGAGGAAAATGCATATATTCATGATTGACATTTCTGACGCAGACCTGAGAAGACATTTGTTACTACTTGTAACCATTGACAGCTTACCGTCATAGGAGACGATGTGGCCAAGCTTTCCCTCGTAGATGACATGTCCCTTGGCCAGCTGATCTCCTCTGGCCTTCTCTGGGCTGCTCAGGTCCTCTGTGGCCAGCTTGGTGATGGTGCCCTTCAGGAGGTCAGCAGCAATGCTGGACTGGGGCAGGGCAGGTGTGCCCTGAGATAAAATAAGGATCAGCACCCTGAGCACACAAACCACTAGCTTCCTCATAACAGACAGTGTGCTGTAAACGGTGCACAGATTTACTAGTCCTCTAATATACAAGTTGTCTTAGCAATGTGATTTAATTATTGTAGTACCTGAGTGATTGATCCTCTGAAAGGTAGGCTTTCTGCTCCCAACTTGAGTGGGTTGCCTCTTGGCATGCTCCCATCCTGCATGGATGGCATAGGGCCTCCTAGAGGAAGGTTGAGAGAGAGGTTGGTATGTGTGGATGGTGGTGTCAAAACTGAGAGGAAGAGGGAGGTGTCATGTGGGAGAAGGTATGAGGACTGCTAAGGGGAGATGCCTTTTGAACTGGGCTTGTGAATGCACCCTCTCTCCACCAGTGTGCCACATTCTGTCAGGTCTGTGCAAACAGAGTACGGGGGGGGTTCTCTCTCTCTCTCAAATATAAACCCCATTTAGTGAGCGTGTATGGGAAACACAGAAGTGGCACAGACAGACAGACAGTGAGACAAACACGCACCTCTGACGACACCCTCATATTGTGTCCGGGAGAGGAGGCCCTCAGCCTGGGCACTCCGTGGAGAGCATTCCTCTTGCTTTATGTATGACACTGTGGAGAGGAAAGGATATATAGGGAGGGAGGGAATGAAGAGGGGAGAATTAGGGCAAGTGATGATTATGATTTGTGATCTCTGGTCCGACTGATTAAATGTTGACAATACAGTATGATTAAAGGTTGATAATACAGCATGACTAACACTCTCTCATGAAAATCAAAAAGCAGTGAGAAAGAACATGAATTGAGAGATAAAAAAGACTCTCTTACCAGGCTTGGTGGGGTCCTGCTGCCTTGGTAGGCCCAGAGATATGGAGCCGACTGAGTTCTTTGTCCCCTCTGGCCCATAGACAGCGTGGGACGGCAGGTACGTGCCAGGAGTTCCCTGAAATGGCAGGAACGGAGAGATCAGAATACAGGGACGGCGCAATGTACACAGTAAGGTGGATCTAAGTGATGCGTATAAAGGTTTGCCCTTTGGCATTTTAGAAACTGCCATTCATGCATTGCTGGATCACAAGTGGTGGCAAAGTGGAGATTCTAATCACACAAATACTGCGACTAATCATGACTGAATAGGGGTGATAGGGGTGTAAGCTACACACCACCACTTCCATCTCATTACCTGCCCCCTGTGTGGGTCTTACCTGGGAGATGGAGCCGCCTTGGATAAAAGATGGCTTGTCTGTGGGTTTGGAGGTTGGAATGAGCGGAGGAGGAGATGGAATGTTGGCGGGTCTGCTGTGTCTGGAGAAAGTCACACGGACTCCATCCGGCAGGCTCTGAACCATTTGGTTGGGAGCTGGGTGGAGAACTGGGAAAATGTCAGGACGGGAAAAAAAACACAAACAAAAAGTTACCTCTGAACAATATCCTACATTTTGCCAAAGAGAAGCTTCAGGAAAACACAGATTTATTTCCCTAATGGATAACATTAGAGGAAAGTAAAGGAGCCATTTCCTGTGGTTCACAGGTTTCTGTCAGTGTACTGTAATGAAACGACATACCCCTACTCTTACCAACGCGCTACGGTACAACCTCTCATATCCATCAGTGCATGATAAAATATTGAGGTTCCCAGATTCCCGTTATGACCAGCATTCAGTACAGTTAAAAGGCTGGAGTAGCCCTGAGGTAACCTCCTAGCCTCCTGTATGCTGGGTGAGCAGAGCAGACTTATGGAGATGGCTGACTAAATGGATTGAACACAAACATGCTGCCTTGAGGAAGCACCCCTCCTGGCCTGCACTTTACAAAATAAAAAATGCAAATTGGTCTGTAAGAGTTCCTATAGCAGGCACAGATGTCAGCAGCTTGCAAGCTCACAGGGAGAGATAAGAAAATTAGCTACTCCATGACGGAGTTGAACCCTTACTGCAGGAAGACTGCCTGTACAACATTCATTCATAGGATAGATAGAAGCTCAAGGCCAGTTTTTCCCCTTATACCATACAGCTTAATCTGATATATAGAGGTAAAAAGGCAGAGTAGGAAAAAAACATGAAAGAAACCAACATTAAAACAGACAAAAAAAAATATTATTGAATTATAAGTCTGAAACATCGCAAATATTTAATTTGGTATCTGTTCCAGTTGAATCGAAATAAAACAGTAACTTACAAACACTAAAAGTACACAAGAAGACAATAATCAGGTGGTGGTGTTTGTCAGGGGAGAGAGGATGGTGCAGGCAGCTGAGATTTGGGCTAGTTACCTGGAGGCACGCTATAGCGGGAGGCGTTGGGGTCGGGCTGGGGCGAGGCCTTGTTCAGGTCTCTGGGGGACAGCCTGTAGGGAGAACCTGGCCGACCAGACTGGGCCTCCTGATCCAGGGCTAGCTTCATTTCATAAGGCATATAGGGGAAGGGCTTACCTGCAGCGGATGTAAGACACAGACATGCACAGACACACAATATCAGCCAGCTGAATACATAGGATTTACGTATATATTCCAAACATGTACAGTATGAATACAATTCCAATCCAGGGATACCCCAAGCAAAAAATGTGACACTCACATCTTGGCAAGGGCTTGCATGACAAGAAAGCCATTTACATTTACAGCATTTAACAGACGCCTTTATCCAAAACTAATTACAACAGATACATTTGACTAAATAAGTGAATCAACTATCCATCAGTCATCATAAGAAAAATTAATCTATGCTAGGACCAGGGGTTATTGGCAGTCACAATGCTAGAGGAAAGGAAGATTTTATTATTATTATTATTTTTTTTTTTTTTTAAATGTATTTATTTATAGGAGAGAAACTTGCACAAGGGGGTAGTGGGGATGAAGAGGTCTTTAGGAGGGACAGTTAAGATGTAGCCTGAAGAGATGGGTCTTCAGTCCACAGTGGAATACTATATACAATACAATACTATGGACTGCCTCACTGCCCTACACACAGTTCTTATAAAGGTGGTAAAGACTTCAGGTGTCTAATCAGGCACTTCCCCTAACACACATACTATTTAGAGACTGGGCCAATGTGCCCTTTCTGGCTGAATGACTGTTCTAGCCCACTTCCCTGTCTACCCAGGGGGCAAAGTGTCCTGCTCTGACACACTGATGTCATGCTCCTTCAAAAGTCACAGCAAAACCCTCTCTTCCCCAAAGGCATTTTAGGAAAAACATCACCCAAGCCTTTGGGCTAATGTCTACAATTCTCTCATATTTCCTTTTTTGACGTTGAACGAATACGAATGGGACTGAAAAATGCATCAGCTATAAATAGCCTGCTGCTGGAAGCCTCAGGTAGAGGTAGAGAGGAAGAGGAATCAGTTTGTTCTTACCCTCCCTGTCCAGTACAGTGGGGCTGCGGGTGTTGAAGCGGGGGCAGTTGGGGGGTCTGCGATCGGGGTCTCCCTGGTCCTGCCGCTGCTTCTCCTCCTGGTGGGCAGACTCATGCGCTGCCTTGATCTGGTGCTGGAACATGGTAAAGCCGCTAAGGGGGGCACCCATGGGCATGCCGCCAGGGCCAAAAGGTCCCGACACCTAGGGAGAGGGGTGAGGAGCGACCCATGTGAAGATGGCTGCCTAACATAAGCTGAGTACAAGTGAAGCTGGCCAAGCCCTTCCTTCTAATTATCGCGGAAGTACACTTTGATAGACTTCAGGGTCAGAATGGTCAGAATGTGCATGTCTTTAAACCGTCCCCATAGAAAAGATGGGACATATTTGATGAATGAAATGTAAATGAGCCAATGTTTAGCCTGCCAATCAAGACCCCTGTGCCTAAACTGTCGGTGCAGTTTGTATTATAGCTTCCCACCCACTGACGTAGCGCCATGGAGTCCATTGGAGGGAAAGAAGACGGACAACAAAACAATTTAACAGTGTCGGCTCATAACATGATTATTGATTACACAACAGTAGGATACAAATTTGATTTTAAAACGCTGACACATTGATCAACTGATTGACAGCTTGAATGGCGGAATGATTGGCAAATTGATTGAATGACTGACAGGTTTGAAAAGTGCGGATATGGACTCACTTGACGGGGAGGTTGGTCTAAATAAGACATGCTTTCACCCTGCTGCCTGCCTCCATGCCTCTCCGAATGGGCATATCTGATAGAAAAGTGTGGGTTGCTATAATGACTGACCATGGGTGGGATGGGAGCGGCGCGCTGTTGAAGCTGCTGCATGCTGAGGTGGGCCTGCTTGGCTGAGGACACCAGCACTGAGCCTGGAGGGTTGAGCAATGAAGGCTTGTCCATAGAGAACATCCTGCAGGGAACAACAGCAGAGTAGAGACACTGTGAGACACATTCTTCAAAGAGATCTAAGATAGAGAACATTAGGTTTCAATTGGCCAATTAAGTCAAATATAGACAGGGCTTCACAAAACTTTGTTTATAAGAGATCCTTAAACAGGCAAATATGGTAATAAGCTAAAGGTAAGGCAGTAGAATCCCAGGGCAGTAGAAGGCCCAGAAGGCTGCTTCCCCATGACCACCCACCTCTGTCTCTCGGGCTCAGCGTCCACATCCTCGTCTGCGCTGCAGGTAGCGCTGGAGTCGTTGTCTGAGTGGTGCTCCCTCTGCTCCCCCTTATCCCCCTTTTCCTTGGCCTCAGGCTCCACTTTGACCTGCACCTCCCCAGCAGGCATCATGTCCACGTCCTGGGGCTCACTCTTGGGGTGCACTTGGCCCTCGTAGACTGCCCTGGCCCTCTCCCTCTCCTCTTGAGAGCCTGGCTCAGGCCCACCCTCTGGGCTCTTCTCTAGCTTGACTCGCAGCTCCCCGTAAGGAGGCTCCTGGCCCTTCCCATCACTGGCCTGGCCCTTATCCTGCTCAGAGCGCTGGCTCTCGGACGATCCTCCTGCGCTTTCTCCCCTCTGAGAGTCTCGGGCCTTTGACGGGTCCGTCTGGGATGGGGAGGGGGCGCTCTCTGTGTCTGAGCTATTCTCTCCACCTGAGCACACAAGAGGACACCAGTGAGAAACGCTCCATTCAAACATCACAGCATACTAGGAAATTACTGAGCCAGGAAAAAATCTTGCCACCGCCACTAAAATTTAAATACAATCTCCTCCAGTTAGAGTTGGTAAATAAATATCCAAGGTGCAGTGGGCACCATAAAAACCTAGCTAGTCCACAACGGATGCAATATTGTCTGCCACTGTTGCTATGGAGAACAACCCGAACCAAGAACAGAGTATAACATAGATTTTTTGGGCTACCAGCCAAGGTATCTGGTGGATGAGAAAATGTACAAGCAACTCAGATTTTTTTTTTTCTTTTTTAAACCAACAGTAAGGCAAAGATCACAAAAAAAGACATTAGCATGACTTCTGATGCATTGAAAATTACTCCCTGCACAGAACAAACCTCTTGTAAGTAGGCTTGAAGTTTCACACCTATCCCTGTAATACAAAAACCCCCTAAATATTTCCCCTGCATGTTTTGTATCTCACGCGGTCGTGTGTCAGTTGCTATCTTGTGCTGTCATGTGTAATTTAATTTTACAGTTATGCTTTATTTTAGGTTGTAACCAGAGACGTTGTTGTAACTAAGAAAGCTCATAGACTCATAGAGTTTTGTTTTTAAATTGAAGCATAGTATTCGCGAACCTTTGTTGGCTACCCGCCAAAGTGGCTGGTAAAATTTCCAGATTTCCCCGCCAATGTCAAAACCTACCTGCATTTGGCAGGTGTTAATTTTTTTTCACTGATCGAGAATAATGAAAATAAAACATGATCTAGCCAAGAATGTCAATGCCAAGACAAACTGAATCAAACATAACATAATCTAAATCTCAAATGAAGTCCAGGTACAGTTACCAAAAACAAAAACATTTCTCTTGACAAAATAACCTACTCTCTGACAAGAGGTTTCTGGCAAGTCTTTACCCAACAGTCTATCAGACCATGTCATACTACAGGCAGTAGTACACCAACTCACTGTCATGACAAGACAGACAGACAGACAGGAGGGTCAGAGAGTAGGAGGCTGCCAAAGTTGGGAAAAGCCTCTCTACCTCCTCCCTGTCAGGGGCAAAGCTAAACCACTTTGCCTTACCTCCACAGAGCCAAAGGTAGGAGGGAGACAGGCTCCGCTCCAAGCAAGAGAGAGAGAGAGACAGGGAGGGGGTAGAGAGAGAGAGGGAGAAAGAAATAGGAACGGAGAGAGAGAGAGAAAGTGAGACACGGAGGGGGGAAAAGAGAGACGGTCGAGGGATCTGTCCACAGCAACACTGTGGAGAGGGCTGTCCTACACAATGGAATTCATGCAGAATATTGGAGCCCGTAAGAAATGGGCAGGTCCAGACGAGGTCTGGACTCGCACTCATTAACCTATACCTATGCATGGCAGAGCAGGGAATTTGAATATTCGAAGCAGACCCTTTCTGACATGTTATGACAGCAGAGACGGGGGCATTTTAGGACTTTTTGTAGTAGAGGGGTGGAGAGAGAGAGAGAGAGAGAGAGAGAGAGAGAGAAGAGGGGAGGAAGAGACGGGAGGCCCGCCGGATCAAACGAGTGCACCAGCACCGAGCGTTCCATGCAGCACACTTTCTTGAGTCTTCAAAGCCAAGGAACAGTTACATAACAGCGGCCCCAGCAGTCAGAATTGGTTGAGATCTTTTATCTCTTTTTTATCCCCCCTCTTTCCTTTTGATCATTTTTTCTCTCATTAAAACTACAGACAGTAGCAAAAAATACTTGGGTTTCACTATCAATTCATATCAAATTCTCAGAAGACAGACAGTTCCAAGAGGGGCTCTAGATTTTCTCCTACCCCAGGGGGTCTCTTATCTTTCCCTCACTAACTCCTCTCAGGCATTAAGCTTTATGAGCTGAGAACAAACAGCGGCTACCATAACCTTGAATTACTGAATCCATCAAGCCCTCATATACAATGCGTCAAGTGAGGCATGAAAAAGACAAATGTGTGGTGCTGGTAATGAGTGTGTGTCTGATATGTTGATGATCGAGTTTACAGGTTTGCATAGGCAGGTGGAGAGGTCTGGTCTGTGACTCTGATGTGTGAGTGGTTTTAAGTCTCTGTTCCCTCCATAGCCTCTGACCTTCGCTATCCTCTGGGTTGTCCTCGTCATCATCAGCTGATGCTGTGGAAGCTAAGCTCTCACTCTGAGACACGTCCCGATCACCCCGTGCCCGCCGGGTGTCCTGAGGAACACAAACACAGACATCAGATACAAACACTGGACACTGCATCAACACAACACTTCATCATCCACAGTAAACAAAAATGATGCCAGATATTCATGTTCCCCAGAGACAAAAAACAAAACCTCCTGAACACAGTTGATTATTCAGGGTGCTGCTGGTACCTGTTTGTGTTGCTGGAGCAAGTTGTCCAGGTTGTGTCGTCGCTTGTAGTTGAAGTAGAAGTTCTTGCACTGAGCCTCACTCTTGGTGCCCACCATCTTTGCAATGGCTGGCCAGTTACGCCCGTGCTCCACAAGCCCTGTCAGGGGAGAGAGGGAGAGACTCAGCTGGGGTATAGACCCAAACATCAAGAAGACTCCAGCCATATGGACAAACATACATGTAACCAAACGACACAATTGAGATGGAAATGAACACCACAAACATCAGGCACACTGAACTATTACCCTGTATTACCCTGCATAGTAACACAACTTCACCTTGCCAACTCCATCTCCACAGACACGCCCTGCAGCCCAGTGATCCATGCTGCCATGGCCTGTCCCAACTTGGTCCGCACAATAAGGCTCACAATCAGCTTTGATGGTCTCAATTAACTATTGACGCTTAATAGACAGCGCTTAGGGGGTGCAGTGGACTGGAAGGCGGCCGATTACCTTTGACATTAGGGTGTCTCTCCTCAAGTGTTTCTCCGGTTCTACCCCCTCCCTCCCCCTGTCCTGCTCTGCTCTCCTGAGCTAAAGAACACTGGCACTTTGACAAATCACCACAGAGCTGAGGACAAAGCCCCATTACTGCCCATCCAAATAAATGAGGACATTTGGACAGAATTCATATTAGTGTGAAGTGAGGATTTCAGGTCTGATGGTCGAGTATAGAAATGAGACTCACTTTATTAATAGTTAATATAGGTGTGATTGTAAGAACAATCCTAAACTACACAAACTCACTGGGACTCCAGTTGTTTTATTCAGAAAATTGCTGATACACCTTTGATATAATCAATTTTTCCATCCCCCCTAACTTGTGTTCACAAATGATGTTTGAGCCCAATTGATCTATATTCATCATGAGGTTCTATAATATCACCACTACCACACCGAGACGGATCGTCCCCTTCCTCACATCCTATCAAGTCCTGCAGCTTACAAGAAGGTAAATTATCCTTTTTTTCTTTCTTTTTTTTAAAGAATCCTTCTGCAAGGCCCCTCTCTGACCCAACTGCTGTAAGCTCAACATTTTACATTTATGGGAAATGTTGAGCTTATAGCAGTTGGGTCAGAGGGGGGCCTTGCAGAAGGATTCTTAACATAAACAACGGCCCCCCTAACACTAACCAGAACACTGTGCCAGTATCTGTACATCAGCCCAACAAATGAACGTGCGTCAGCTTTTAAAACTCCTTCCATGCCCCCTGGAATAACGTAATATTTCAGTCCTTGTTCTACTATCTATTAGACCTGTTTGTTGATTTTCCAGCAGTGTTTACATTTTGGCTGTACATGCTTGTGTGCACAAATGACCAAACATGAAACACTACTAGGAAATGTGCAGATGTAATTCACAGAGGTGATGGAAAGCAGAGGTAGGCTAGTTACTCCTTATGACTTGACCACTGAAATATAGCTATGTTTAAAATATGAGAGAACATAGAAATCATGTCTTCCTGTATAGGGGAGGCATACCCCAATCCTCAAACCCACCCAAGAGAGTCTTAACTAATCCAAATTAATCCTTCTATTTACTCTCTCCAGTCCAATGAGCTTAGCCCCAGTGGGCCCCTGCTGTAGAGCCTATACTGACAAAGCTGAAAGAGTGTGGGCCTGAGAGGTATGGGCCGATGGGGGTTGGGGTCAAACTTGCATGGAGTGTGACGCAACTAGTGGACACAGTAATGCAGTTCACGGCCATAGACTGCATGACATGATGGAACGCTTTGAAGCTTTTCTAAAAAACACTCTTAAAGACTCAAACTTTAGGAGAGTCCTGCAAGATCCAGAGGTTTGCCAAAGTGTTTCTGTGAATAATGGATAGCCATCTTTAGAGAAAGCCCAACCTGTCATGCTCTGTTACTTCATGTCTGGCCTTAATAGATCACTTCTGAAAGGCATGCAGAGCACTGCAGTCACAAGAAAAAAAATATTCTTTGCCTAAAAGCCTCCAGTTAAGCAGTCAGTGTCTGTGTGTGTGTCAGAGTGTGTGTGTGTGTGTGTCAGAGAGTGTGTGTGAAAGAGAAAAAGGCAGAGTGCGCGATAAAACCAGAGGGGAGACAGAGGGAGGGAGACATAGATAGTGAGCGACAAAGAAAGAGTGTGAGAGATAAATAAATAAACAGCTACCTTTTTTGGCGACCTCCATCTCCTCCTCGGTCCAGCGAGAAGTCTCTCCGGTTTCGACAGCGCCTGCTAAATCAGAGAGAGAAAAGAGAGAGCCTCATCAGCCGAGAGAGTCCGCTCCTCAGCCGCCTCCTTCTCACAGCCACTAATCTAATAATCTGTTTACATTCAGGGGCTACCTCCCCCTCCCTCCCTCCCTCCCTCCCTCCTCTCTCTTCCTCACTCTCTCTCTCTCTCTCTAGCTCTCGTGCTCCCCTGCTCTCGTGCTCCCTCGCTCTCGTGTTCTCTCCCTCTCACCACCAACCAGAACGACTCCCCTCCCTCCCCCACAAGGGGAGGGCCCCTGTCAGCTGATCTGGCTCCAGACAGTGGAGGAGTACAGAGACTCGCCTCCCCCTCTTTGGGAAATGGCCTTGGACAGACAAACACACAGATAGAACAGCAGACAGCCCCCTGGCACCTCTCACTGCCACATTACCACTAACCAGCCCCCACCCCCTACTTTCTGCTTGGCCACACTGACCCCCACCCACCACAGCCATATTCACAGAACACGACAACACACTCAGGGGGGCAGAGATTGAACCCTGGCCCACTCTCCTCCATGGGACCAATTGAGATTGTGTAAACATTTGGACAAATATAGCTGCAGATGAACCCTTGACATTTATGTGAGTTTTCCGTCTAAAGATGAGGAGATCCGTTCTCACTGTTTAGACGGCTCCTACCTATCCTGGCCACACAGTCTGTTAAATCTATTCAAACAAATGTTCACTGCTCCCGTGGCACACTCACATGTTTGCCTAATCCGGCATTCCCCATGACTGTTTAACTCCAGCGAGGTTGTCATTAATCTCTCACAGCCTTTGAAGATATGTAGGTATAAATACAGGGTGTATAGAGGTAGCACCCCAACTCAAAACAGGACCCGCCTGTGACTTCTAATGAGATCAAACTAGCGCTGCTGTCCCCTCTGTATCAGCAGTGAGAGCCTGCCTGGCCACAGTCCAACCGGGCGAGACAGACAGATGGCTCGCCTCAGCAACCGATGCACTTCTGAGAAAACCAGGGGGTTGCTGGAAAGTGTGTGTGTGTCTCTCTCTCTCTCTCTCTCTCTCTCTCTCTCTCTGAGAGAGAGAGAATCACATTAGGGGTCAGACCTTACATAACACGACAGACGGGAGAAAGGTGCAGAAAGAACAGGGAGCAGGACAGCAAACTGCAACGCATTACATTCAATGTACAATTAGCCATGCATTAGTAACACCATGAGCACATGACTGAGTTTTCTGGTAGAGAACCTACACTGACAAATAAGACAAACATCAAAAGAGCCTTTCAGCACACAAGGACAAATGAAGTGGCTGATACCTGCGGGTACACAGTAGAGCGCCATGACAACAGGTCCACCTGAGACACACTGCATTGCCATGGTGATGTGTAGGCTAGATTGAGGCCCTGCGTGGGTTACAGTGAAGAGGTGCCTGTATACACCGTCTTCAGCAGGGAAGCAATAATACTCTGAACCTGGTGAACCAACCAGCAATGACCATCCCAGCAAACAAGGGCTCATCCAACCAAAAAAATTGTGTTTCTCTTTAAATTTCAGGAAGAAAGAAATTGAAAGAACTATTTGTCCCTTATAACACATGCAACAGCTCTCAAAGCCTCAACACAGTGCAACGTCTTACCTCGGTTTGCATCCATGGCTACTGGGGCTGATTTAGCGGGCTCTCTCATGGCCTTCTGGGCAGGCTCAGGTTTGGGGGGCTGAAGGGGCTCAGGCAAGACTGGCTCTGGGGCGAGGGGCAGCGGCTCATCGGCCGCCACAGAGGCAGCCTCGTTGGCCATGGAGCGGGTGGTGATCCTTCCCTTGCGCCTGCCCTGGCTATTGGCAGTCTTCCTGCCACGAGGCGTGTTCTGCTCCTTCCCGTCCTCGTCCTCCCCGCCGTCACACTTGTCTTTGCCAATGTCCCTAAGGGGGGAGAGAAGGGACACATATCAAACGTCACCTCAGCATGGGTAGTAGCAAAAAGTTGCTAACACAGAGGGTTTTGATTTTCATAATCTGTATTCTTTTGCACAGCTGAATGCATTGGAAAGTCACTTGTGACGTTTGTTTAACAACTACTTGCATTTATCATTTGGTGGTTGGACATGACTAACTGCCCACTGAGCCAGCTGGGTAAACAAGCAGGGAGTCGTCTGTCTAATGGCCCAGAGTCCTGTGGCAAAATGGCTTCTAGGCTCTCCTCAGAGTGTACGTGAGCAGCAGACATGAACACAGGCCAGGTCTCAGGGAGGAGTACCTTTGCATCAGAGCCAACAGAGTCTGATGTACATGTATCCTTTAAGGAGCATTCAAACACAATCCTGACTTTAAAATGGCAGGAACAACAGGAAAGCAGTCAGACGTCATGCCAGAGAAGGGCAGTGGTTTGCTCTGATATGATTTACAACATTTAAGTGAGATGTTGATCCCAGTGATAAGGCTCCAGAATTCCTGTCGCCTTAACTGAAGGCTTACATTTATTGGCAGCACATATTCTCCTTAAAACTGTCAGAGGGGGTCAGGGCAGAGGCTAACTCTACTCAGGCAACAGCAGTACCTGTGGGAACGACATGTGTACATGCAGACACAAACCTACAGTTGTTCAAACGTACCTGGATTCCTCCTTTTCATCTTTCTCTTCCTCTTCCTTCTTCTCCTCGTCCTCTTTTTTCTCTGATTTCTCTAATTTGTCCTCTTCGGTTTTTTCGTCTGTCTTGTCTTCATGTGAGGGACGTGTTATCTGCTAGAAAAACAACAGAAAATAAATATACTGAATTTACTTGACCTTTAACCATGTGTACAACCTGGAGGTACACAAGAGTCCTCATTTAGGATGTTCTTAGTGAGGAGGATCTTCTCACCACTCAGGCCAGAGCACTACATGCAAGCTCATGACGCCCAGAGTTCCATCTCAGCCAGATAGTTAACAAAACCTTAAGTCATTGCTCATTCATGTCTAGTTTTGAATCCTGGCTATGTTTGAATTCCTATTTAATGACTGAGGCTCACAGCTAAAACAGCTCCCTTTGACCCACTTCCCTTTTAAGGCAACACCATGGAGCGATACAATAATACCCTTTGGTAAAGGAATGGTACGAAACATATCAATGAAAGTACCATAAAACACACCATCCGACCATCAATCATCACATCCATGTTTGATTTCAGACATTACTGGCCAAGTGCCTCAATGCACTTTCCTGCCCACAAATTCACTGTTGCTGCAATCATCCAGCCCCATACTGCCCCCCAAAGAGAGATGGCTAAAAGTTCACTGTGAAGGATGGATATGAGTGGTCTGTTTTATTAATTAGACCCAGAGCAGACTGACCCTGTAAGTTAACAGCAGAATGTAATAATGTGATGAGCTGCCCTCAGGTTATTCCTCCTTGAGGTAGAACAATTTCCTCTACGCTAACAAGATAAGAAACAAAAGGGACAGAAGAGGAGAGTGGAGTTTAACAGCCTGGTCATGCACCCTGCGCAGATAACATTATGACTGTGGTCTCCTTTGATGATCTTCACATGAGGGGATGTCAACAGAACCATGACACACACACACACACACACACACACAAACGGATACAATACATGCATTGTTCCCAATATTCAAGCAGTGTAGATGATCGAAAGCCCACGACAAAATGACGAAAATTAAAGTGAAATAGTGAGTGAGTTCTGAACCCCATTCACTTGGACATGACCCTCATAAGAGGCAGTAGACTCAATCAGGAAACTTGCCCATGATAACTAGCAATCACACGAGCCTATACAAAAATAAACAGCTATCCAAATGTGTAGAGTAAACTATGGTTTTCCAGCCGCCTATCACACAACAGTGCAACAAATAATCACTGAGCTTCTGAGAGGTACCTTATGGTGACTTTTTTCTTGTAAACACATTTCTTTTCATTCTGTTTAGCCTTTCCATTGCAAAAAAAAAAAAGCAGCAGCATAAAACAACATAACTTTGGGGAAGATCTGACGACAAGTCCAGCAGAATGATTGAGGACAGAGAAACATTCTTTATCATCATTGCTGGCGCGGGACACCACAGAATCCCTCCCCCTGCCTGTTCCACGAAAGTGCTGTGCTGGAACAAGTCTGGCTATGCCAAGCCAAACATCCCATGCTGGTACCAGATGGGGCCAAGGAATGCTGAAAACTCAATGGTGTGGCACAAGAGAGGGAATGAGGCAGAGAACAGGGATAGAGTGAGATAATCTAAAAAAATAAATAATAATAATAATAAAAATAAAACAGGAGGAGGATGAGCTTTCCCCAGCTAAGGCAAGCTATCACTCATATCCCTGTGACAATATGACTGCACAAATAAAGACATTTCTACCTCTTCAAGCAGAGAATCCATAAAGACCACTTGGCTGAGAAGACATAGTTATTCTCACCATACATGTCCTCTACACCAGTGCCGTCCTAGTGGTGTCAGAGTGCCAAGTGCCTGTGTTTGTTTTGGAGGCAGTTGGAACACCATGGCATTCCTGCCTGCCTTCTCTCTTCATACTGCTCTAGTGCTAACTCACAGATGCTCTCCAAAACTCAATGGAGCCCTGTGGTTCTGTGGTTTGTGATGTTTTTAGATTAAGCTTTTTCCTGACGGCCTGAACATTTTGAGAGTTTTAATTTCCCCCTCTTTTGCTGATTCACTAGACCTGTTTAAGTTCAGAAATGACAGCCACAGGCCAATCTCCCCTTTCCTACCACAGAGTTTGGGCCATCAGAGGAATCTCACACTCTCTGTTAGCAACTCCAGTGAGCAAGAATAACCCTCTTAGAGAATACTGACCTACTACTATGCACCACTATCTGCCCACCAACAATTCAGTTTGGTTTGACCTTTCATGATCCAATGATCCAATTAGGAGAAAATAAAACCATGCCAGAATGTCCGTGCAGCACCCCATTCCAGCCAAGTGCAATGATAGCCAGATGAAAAAACAGTGGCTTTTCCACCGCATGTCCTCATCCAGTTCACTATGCCGATGCCAACCAGGCACCTGGTGATTTAGGTGTTGAGGGCCAGGCTCATTTGGCACCAGTAACCAGGGCTAATTGGATCTGCTTGACTGCTTGATAAATGAAACTGCCAGGCGAAGCAAAGAGAAATAAGTGCTAGGGAAACCCATTGCAACCCAGGCATTAGAGAAGTGGAACAACCTGACAATCGCATTTGCAAAAAAAAGAAAATACATTCAATCAAATACAAGTGATTGAACTGAATAATTTGTATAATTTCAGCCTATAGTTCTGAATAACACTCATGAG
Organism: Argentina silus; assembly: GCF_951799395.1. Classification (NCBI taxonomy): domain Eukaryota; kingdom Metazoa; phylum Chordata; class Actinopteri; order Argentiniformes; family Argentinidae; genus Argentina; species Argentina silus. The sequence continues at coordinate 8,879,068 of NC_139656.1, read as the reverse complement.
CGAAAAACAGGCCCTGTCGCATGGCCTGCAGTCTGTGTGGGGATTCCATTGAGCCAATCTAGAAAACTGTATGTAGAGAAATTGGCTGCCATAGCGATAACAAATATTGGCGCTGATAAACTAGGGATTCCATGGCTGAATGAGGTAAAATAAGACAGTGATTAAATTAACAGATTATATTTGTACGAACTATACATTGACCATACAGGCCCAAAACGATCCTGAAGCATTTCTTTAACACCTGCCCAGTGGCCCAACATTTCAGCTGGTTACTAGGTCAGACCCAGGTCATGACAAATAAAAACATGTCACAAAAGTATCCAAACTGTCTAAACAATGCTAGATGGAGTTGTTGAAGTATCTCTCTATACTAGTATCTCTCTATACTAGGCACCTATACATGTGCAAGCAACATCATTAACCAGGGACAGCACAGTCATGCAACTATGATTGTGCAACGGCACAGAAAACCAGGAACTGATCAAAATCCTGTCCAGCCTGTTGCAACTTTACATGCACATTATGAAAAGGTTCATGCTTAGTTTGTTACTTGCAGAAATGCAAGTAACTGGCTGTCAAAGAAACTGAAAGGTGGGAGGGAGAGAAAGAGAAGAAAAGAGAGAGAGAGAGAGAGAGAGAGAGCAAGAACACAGGGAGAGAGCAAGAGGGAGAGAGTGAGAGAGAAAGAGAATAAGGAGCACTAGTTTCAAAGCCAGCGACATACCTGCAAGCTAATTTGTTGGCCATTAAAACCCTTTGCCCCAGAGCGAACCACAGCCTATGGGCGTTGCTGGTGTGAGTTTGGCCGGACCCCCAGGAACTCCATAGCAGCGGTTAACGGTAGCGGTACAGAGGCAGGACAGCACCATTGCAGAGCTCCTTAGAAGGGCTGGCTAGCCCCAGCACTGCCGCAGATATTCCAGGAAAGCGTGTCATCAGGCCGCTTAAGCCGCCTGAAGAATCGCCCATCTCACATGCACACTCTAATCTATGCGGGGTCACTCAAGGTAATCCCTGCAGAGCGCTCCTCTTTGATTGGCACTCGCAGCAGCACAGCAAGTTTTTTGGGCCTGTCAGAACGCTGGGATGTACCACTCTGCTTTTACTAAGAGGGGTGTCTTGCCGAGGGAGAGAATAAAAAGGAAATAGAGAAAAAACCATCATCTTATACAAGCTGCCAGTGCAGACTGTGTCTGTGTTTTTTTTCTCTCCCTCTCTCACTTACTCTTTTTCCATTTCACAACATTCAGTTACTCTTGTTCCCTCACTCTGTCTCTCGCTCTCTCTCTCTTGCGACTCACTCTACACACAGTCTCTGGGGAATTTCAGCGAACACAAAAGCTCCAGCCAGCAGCCTGTTTGGAACAGAACTACGTTCACACTGAGCTGCTTTTCACCAAATGACATTCTCACTTAACTCTTAATGGGCACTTCTAGTTTATGCCTTAAACCGTACTTGCCTATCCCGTTACATCTCAATAAACTTTAAACTGCTTTATAAAAAAAAATAGAAAAATTGCACCAACTTCACTTTACTGTTTCATCCAACCCCGTTTAAGAATAAATGGCTAAAACATAGCATGTTAGATGGTCACAGCAACTCTGTTCAGGAAGCGGTTAATCTCGCTCATTATTGGAATCAAACTGCTGATAGCTGGACACATGCATCCAGTGACTCCAGAGCCAAACTTGTGATCTGTCCTCTTGGCTCTCAGACAGAGCCCTCTCTGTTGCTAAAATACAATCAGATGATCCAGGGGGAAGTGGGGCTGCAAGTATAGACTGAAATGTAGCAGAGTCATCTCCTCTTGTCCTGGCTCCTCTTCTAGGGGCAGACAATAATCATTCATTGACAGGCTCACACTCTCAAGTAGTAGCAGCAGCATCCGCTGAATACACAAACACAAGTAGTGTAATTAACACACACACACACACACACACACACATAACACACACACCTATAGTGGTTCAGGAGTGGAGAAGTCCACAACACCCTGACCCTGTAGTTCTACCAGGCCAACAGAGATAAGCTTGATGAAGGCAATCAGCGGTGAAATCCAGTAGAGAGGTCACCTCATTGGTAGAACACATGTCGTAGTAATACAGCATGTCAACAGTGGCTTTCTATTTCTCGCATCCTTTATTTTCGCTAAGGTACCACTCCTCCATTGGTGCTCTGCCCTGGCTGTGACCTGCTCTGTGTGTTTGGCAGGGGCCAATCCATACACAGAGACAGAATGTTCCACACAGAGGTATCAATGAGGTGCAAAGAAAAGAAGGGAAAAAACACAGGGGCACAGGATGAAATCTAACCTGTGTAAAATAAGTGTTAGGGATTTGTGTCATAACAAGGTTTGATAATGTTTCCCCTGTCCAGAGATGTCAGTCAAATAGCGGGTGATGGATGGTGTTAGTTTTCAATTAACTAATACCTGCTGCCAATAAGCATGTGAAGACAATAACACCTTCAGTATTCTCAAAGACCTCTCTGCCAGCACACAGCTATCAGCATGTAAACAAAAAAACATATAGGAACCACAGCAGAGGAATAAGGAACCCTGACAGAGACAGAGACACACACACACACACACACACGTGACACCTTGCCCTGCCTTGGCCTGCCTGGCCCCTGCTCACCTCTGAGTGGCTGGAATAGACCCAGAGTGGAGGCTGTGCCAACACCAGCCCCAGGGTATACCACTTATGTAACGCTAACCCACATTCAGCCCACTGCTCCAATCCAATGGAAAACACTCAATCACCATCTACAGCCTATCTTTTTTTTCTCTCTCTCTCTCTCTCTCTAGAAAGCCTTGTTGAATTTGAGTGTGGGAATACACTCAGCTGGCTGACTAGGCAATTAAAAACACAGTAATGTGCATAAACTACTCAATTAAAAACACAGTAACGTGCATAGACTACTCAATTAAAACTTCCATGTTCCTGTGATTTAAGGAAAACAATATGAAACACTCCAGTGAAAAGCTGCAAAAGCACTCCAAAGCAGAGCTCCATAGCAACAGATAACCTTGTGTGTCAAAGTGAGTCAAAGAGGCAACTCACCCAATAAAAACGTCTCTTTCACTCCTTCAGCATTCAGAAAAGATGAACAGTGTCTGACGATAACCAGTTGAGCAAACTAAGCCCCCCAAAATTAAAAAGAAATACAAAAGCTGCTGCTGCTGCGCATCAACATATTTTAGGAGTTGAGAGGCGGAGACTAGAGGACGTCCGAGTGGGTTTTCAGAGTCTGACTTTCTTATTATTTTTTTTCTCAGGCCCTGGAAAGCAACGCCGAGCCTCCCGACTATGGCAACCAGATAAAACAGATTCCTGGGAACGTCTGCTGCACCCCAGCCCCTCCATAAATCAGCCAGCCCCCTCTGCCTGGTTCTTATTTACCCACAGATCAAGAGCCTCCGCTCCCAAACCTCACACTCCTCAAAAGCCCCTGCAGTTCTGCTGCACAGAGCTGAGGAGTGGGGGAGGAGGAGGCCTAAGAACACCAGCCAGGATTAGCTTTGCACACTAGAGGGCCCCCTGCTACAAAGCCAACACACTGTAGATGATAAACAATTGCTACGTCACTAGAATTAAACAGTATATACACATCGAAAATATGTCCTCTGACATAACTATGCCCATCAAACAAGCATCATTCACTATGTCAATGATCATTCCCATCCAGACATTTCGTTGGCCTATATTTGCATGAGCATATAAAATGGATAACAGTTGTTATAACGGGCAACACCATAGAACTCAAACTGACCTGGTTTCTCCCTCGCCGTCTTCCATAGTTGCGTCTCACGAGGGTCTTGAAGTTCTGGTTCTTCTTAGTCAAGTAGTAGTACAGGACACAATCAGACACACACTGCAACGCGGAGATGACGGGAACATATGAGCACACAAAAATAAAAATCAAGAACAGAGAGCAAATGCAAACCATGTGCTTTAGGGTTTGTTCGATTAACTTCATAAACAGGGGTGGGAGGGATAAAACTATTTAGCTGAGGTTACTACTGGGCAAAATCACTAAGGAATCCACGAAAGCTCACCTTTCTCTCTAAATAGGAAGCGATGAGGCCAAAGTTCTTTGGGTGCTGAACAAACCTGTGGAAGATAAGGGAAAATAGTCACCACAGAGCTTCTGCTAAGTGAAATGATACAATGTTGAGTAGGATGCCACTAAGCTTCATAAACAATATTTGCGGCCGACTGCACTAAACGCTTTTCCATTCTCTGTAGGCATTTAATACATCAGACATTCTCGCATTCCAAGTGAATTTGATTTGTGGTGGTGGTGGTGGTTGGGGGGGGGGGGTAAAATCATCATGGGGACTAATTTGTTTTGAATTTTCTTTTTCCACATTGCATTAGCCAAGAGGTCTGCAAGTATCTGAGGATACTCCCATTGGCCTCTTGCCCTGCCTTGCCTTTGCCAGTTCTGATTCTGTCAAAACAATGAAAGATACATTTCTATTCACACTATCAAAGGCATCTTTTGCATTTCTTCACCGAAATGAGGATCATTCTCATGGTAGACACCCCTTTGAATGATAGATATTATCCTATCATAGAAACCCATCAATATTGATCAACTCATTGTTATCACAAACTATCAGAAGGGATGTTCATATAACTGCACACAAAACTACTTATTTTTATACACCTCTTTGGTAAATTGCTCACTTCTCCTTAAAGATCTCCTTCTCGTGTTCGGTCCACACATTCATGAACTGCCGGGCCTTGTACACCTTCATGGGGTCGTCTGTCAGGCCGTTCATGTTGAAGAACCTGACCCGCCGCTGCTCCAAGTCGTACATCATGGGCGGGATGACCGACAACTGTCTCATCTGCTTCTCATTGTTCTGGTGGACAGTGGAAGGAGGGGGAGGAGTTTAGAAGGTGTTAAGTAAGTTAACAATTCTTCAATGATGATTCAATGACTCTTGTACTTATAAGAACTTGGGGAAATGTATTTTTTCGTTGCAGTTAGTGGTGTGTTGTGCAAGTGTACATTATCAGCGATGATTTGAACTGAGAAATTCCATAGAAAACCCATCATGACATCAATGTGAACTATGACTTATATGATCTTAATCATACAGAGGCTTGACATGATTAAGTGAAATATTGTCCATCTCTCACTTGCAAAGAACATGTATGTTGTTGCCACAAGGGCTAAAAAATAGACATTTAGTCATTGTCAACAACACCCACCTCCTGTTCAGATAGCCCGTCAATGATCTCAGATATCTCATGCTCGCTTCTTGCGATGGTTGCAGAGAGACCAGTTCCTCTCTGGCCAACCCTACCGGAAGAGGAAAAGGATACAGACATTAAGAAACTACATGAAAGCCTCCCCATGTACAGGTAAGGAGGTATTTAAGCTAATGAATTAATTGAAGCTAGAGGCTATACAAAGTTTCATTCATGACAGATAATTAATATCAGCTTTCACAAAACCATGATCATTTAGGAGTCACTGCCTCTCTCCCTGAACTATATCCCCTAACCTTTCTCTTCTGTTATATGAAGAAAAAGGAGACAACACTTCCACTATAATGTCATTTTCAACCTGATGTGATGTGTGTCCCTACCTCATGAACTTTCTATTACCTCTTTACTTCAAGGAAGGGGGGGGGGGGGGTAGCTAAATCGAGCTATAACAAACCAGTTTCCTGAGAAATCTGCACATAAAGCAGGGCAACATTAGGTCTGCCAAATTCTGTTTTTTCAGCATTAAAGATTTGGGGAGCTCACCTCCCTCCACTCCTTAACCTACTTTCTAAAATAAGGAAAGATTAAAGTTCCAATTAAGGGCCCATTTTCACAAAAGCCTTTGAACTAAAAAATCACAAGGACCAAAGAACGGTACAGTTACTTCCAAACTTCCTTGTGGTCGGAACTCATCATCCGACTAACTTCTGAGGGTTAGGCTACTCAATTTACATTTCAACAAGTGATGAAGAACAATGGGCACATTTGTTCCCTTTTTGGACTAAACCCATACTTCAGTAGACAAAAGTACAAATGGTGAACATGTCCGGCATTATGTTTAAAAAAATAATACAATAATACATTTTTTTTTTTTAAAAGACAAAAACAAATGCTTCACAAATACACAATTGATCAGCATTTCATGATACACCCATATTGAGTCTTGTTTCACAAATGAATGAAGTAAAATACACATCTGGGATATTGGGAAGAAATCTGCTAGCCTTTTTTGGCTAATCATTGCTTACTTCCCAGGGCATGGTCTAGCAGTCTAAACAAACACCTCTGACCTGCAACCCCTTGCTTGGAGATTTCAGAGAAAGCCCAAAGCCTCGGTGCCTGGAACAGCCAGATGCTGGACTCTGACCCCCTCTCCCATAGTACCCTGGGGCAGACACACAACCAGCTGATGGGCCCACTGCAGGTTGCTGCACACCACCTAGTGTGCTCCTGTACTCACCTGCTTAGCATATATCTTTACAATGTAAGCTGTCCTGGTAGGAGAGTGACTGGTTTTAATTACCAGTAGTAGAATTGAGTGCCTGGTTACACATATCAGGTGTCTCCCCACTGGAGGTGAACCTGTGAAGTTCAACACGAGATTGCACCTGCAGCCTTCAGATCTGGTACTGCATCATGAATCTTCAGGTTATAAGTTCATAACTAAAGCCATTTTATCCCTGTTCCCCATCCACTGGCCACTCCCCTCCATTACCTCTGGAAGCGTTCCTGCTGCTCTCTCTGCTTGCGGATCTCAGGGAACTGTCTCTCATAGTACTCCCTCGTGCGGCTGTCCTTAGCCTTGCGTCGAGGGTTGTTCTCCATGCGCTCCACCTTCTTCTCCCAGGCCTCCATCAGTTGGTCATAGCGCTGGCAGATGTTCTGTTCCTGAACACCCAAAAACAGAAGGGTTACTTTGCAGTTCAGGCTGAAGATCAGACGATACACCCTCTCTATCCTAACAACCATTCACATTATGCCACCCTCATAATGAGAGAGATCTAAAGTGCTCCATCAGCCATCTTGGGCTTGAAGGGCAAGATGTTGGAAGGGAAAATAAAAAATGTGCACCCGGAGGCATAAGAGTTAAATGTTCAGAGAGAAGTGGGGAGATGGAGAGTCCCATACAGGGAGGACAATACAGCCTTGTTTCCACTCTCGCCAGTGAGGGCTAAACAATCCACCTTCCTCTTGGCAGGTGGCCATGCACACTCTGCCATTGTTCAGAGTCCAAAAGGTCTGTCTGACCCTGCCTGGGAGCAGCAAGAGAAAGGTCGCACTCACTGAACCATACTTTCAATAAAAATAAAAAAAATAGAAAACGCTTCCACATGGTGTGATTAGACTATATTTAACCATGGGCTTACTGATAAGAGAAGGGAGTCATTTGGCTAGCGTGCTTCTGAGATCTCTCCTTTGATGTGACACCATTTGTATTTCAATCCATTAACCATGGTAGATCCTGATTGATCCTACTATACCCTACTGTACTTGGTGTGTAAATACCCTTAAACATTTCATACCGGTCCATGATACCATGTTGACCATGAAAATAGGAAACCGATAAGTGTGTACTATATAGGTTACATTTACAGTTAATGCTAGCGTGCGTGATCGCCACCCATAACTTTGCAATTTGATCTGAAAGCATGGAAACCTGCAGATTAGAAACTAAAATGCCATCATAATGTAAGAATGCAGTGCATTTTAACATACAGTTCAGTACATAAGAGAGTTGGAGCTTGCGAACAGAGTAAACAATCAAAGTATTATTGCCCATGGTGAGTTAGGGCCATCTGTATGAGGGCAGGGCTTGTATGTGTGGTGTGTGTGTCTGTGTCCATGTCTGTGAAGCTGTCCATGCAGATGTGTACGCCTTTGTTTTGTTCAAAGCATCCACTAAATTCCTGGAAGTTTCCTTCCCCTGCATCCCTCCCTCAACAGCAGGGATACTTACCCTTTGTTTACGAGCATGGTTCCTCCTCTTGAAAAACAGGATTAGTTTCTGCCTCATCACTTGATTACTGTAAGAGAAAAATATGATATGCATCAATCTATATTAACACTATTGAAAATATGATATGCATCAATCTATATTAACACTATTGAAAATATTGCAACAATTATTTTGTACTTTTTTTACATGCAGGTGCACACTAAACAGGTATGCAAGATTCTATGAAACCCTGAAGATGGCAGCTTTCTGCCGAAACGTTTGTCCAATAAATAATTTGCTTCCGAGCAACACACCATGTTAAAAGTAGGTATTAGGTAAGGGGGAGGTTATGTACTGCATCAACATCATGATCAGTGTCAATCATTACATCAATCATCTAAACTAAATAAAAACAACATCACTTCCTTCCTGTTACATGGCTGATTGTAGTGTCATTGTGCACCAAAGCCTTGAAGGGAAAAAAAACCCTCTCCTAGGTAACTTGCCTACTTCACTCTCCAAAATCAGGTAGTCCCCCCTACTGGGATTGCAGACGCTACAGTAAACTGTATAATCTACCCCCCCCATGAAATAAAGGCTACATAGCGTTCTCTTTATCTGCTATTTACTTGCAGATAGAGAAAATATCTGTACTGCTACAGGTGGGAAAATTTGGCAATGTGTGTGTATATAACAGGGGTCTGTACTTGTGCAAGTACTATACACACAGAGGGAGGTAGGAGAGGGCTCTCATTGGCTGCCTCCTCATTACCTTGACCGTGAGAGTCAGAACAGTACAGAGGATTCTCAGAGGTAGCCTCTGATAAAAGGCCCAGCCTGACAGGGCACTCTCTCATGGTTCAGGATAAGAGCCTCAGACCCAGACAGCCTGGCCTTCAAACCCACCACATCTCTACCATACATGCTTCCTTTCACTGCACACACAGTGTCATTGGGGTCAGATAGAGAACTGGTGAGTCAGCAAGCACCTCAGACAACACCACAGCATTAGCTCTGTCTAAATGGAGGAGGTGAAAGGTTCAGGCTCTGTTCCTCAGAGCATGTCTCATCTTCTCTTGGTGTGATACAAACACCCGACCCTAACATACTCTCACTGCTTTTAGTCCTTTTTTCTACAGTGCGTGCAGTCAGTTGAGGAACCCGGTTACCAGGGTCACATCATAAAAATAAAAAATACAAATTAATACTCACGTCTTTATGTTGTCATGGTATACTTTTGTATCTGAGGGCTGGTTATAAAGGGGCTAAGAGAAAGAGAGGGTGACCAATTAGCCTACATGTAATGATTATATATAATAATTAGCTACTGTACAAGCAGTAACAACTTAATCCCTTGCTAACTTAGGGAACAAATTATCATCATTCAACCATTTACAACCAGAGAAAAACTTACCAGCTCAACCTTAGGACCAAGACCTTCAAATATCTTATGGGCCTCTTCAGCTTTTTTCTGCAAAAATAGAAAATATGACTTGAAATCACAATTACAAACTTTCATTCAGAGTACTCCTTGGTAAATAAACACACAATGTGCTGTGCAGCCTCTGTGGTTTCCTCTGTGGCTCCCTGTCTGATGTAAAATCCTTTGCCAGTTTAAGACAACTTTGAACTTTTTCCCCAACACGCACAACACACAAACATGAAAAAAAGTATCGCCTGACGAAATACCCTGAATTTCGTTCACTCCAAATAATTCAGTTTGAATCTGCAATCTTGGAGGTCGGTTGTAAATAAGTCAGAGTGAATAGGGCAGAGTGATTCAAGGATGGGTCGCCAGGCAATCACAAGTAGGGATCTATGGAAAACGTTTCAGATTCAGCCTCCCCAAATGTATGAACTCAGCGTCTCTTTTCCAGGCAGTGCTATGAATGTCCCTCCTCATAAGAGGAGAGAAAGATTTTGGTTGACTGAGTTGTGTTAATCTAAACAGTTTTACATAATTAATGGTAATGTGTCCATCTCTCTGAGATTCTTGGGAGATGTTTACATGTACTTTTTGTGATGGAGAAGTCTAAGCTTATGTCCAAATGATGCATCATAAATTGAGCAGTTGCAGCTGTTTGAATGGAGGTACACGTTACAAAGAAAAAGAGGGGGAGAAGAAAGTTTCGCTGCAGCATTATTAATGGGCGTGGCAGTGACAGCTCAGAATGCCTGCTCTATAAGCTCTTTAAAAACTCTTTTACAGAACACTTTCTCCTCTCTTTTCATAACACTCAAGCCCAGAGACTGCGGCAGATAACCAAGGCCACAAGGGGAATGTTGTACGTGGCGCACCACTTTGCTCTCACAGGCTGAGGAGGCTTTCCTGCTAAAGGGGTTAATGGCTGCCTGAGCAGGAAGCCTTGCCCCAGTGCTGTCCTGCCAGAATGCAGACTGAGATACATGAACTACAGTAACCTCAAAACACATACACACACCCTCCTCCCTCCCCTCTCGCTCTGCTGAAACACAGATACATGCAGTCACTCTCACTCCACCTCCTGTGCTCTTTCTCTGGCAGAAATACACAAGAGTACGCACACACAGACGAGTCGTCACATACATACAAACCCACACACATTCACAGGGACTGTTTTCAAAGAATAACATTGTGTCCTTTAAGAGAGTGCACTGTCCGTGTAATGGTCTCAAGTGTGTAAAGTAGAGAAGAGTATGAGACACTGTTCTACTGTGTAGGGTATTCCCAAGTCAACCCACCCGATTCTCATCGTAGATGATTTGGACTATGCTACGGTGCTTGTGCTCCACTGGGGGAGGGGTCACTGGCTTTTCTGGCTCCACTGGCTTTGCTGCTTCCTCCTCCATTTGTTGCTAAGAGACAAAACAAACAAAAAAAACAAGTCAAGGCAGGCGTACGAACACACACAGACGCACGCACAAAACTTCCTCTCATCACACAATTAAGAATTAGGCATGTTGTTTTCTATGTTGCACATTCATTTTTCATGTTGCTTTCTGAATCCATCTACAGTAGAAAAAGGCTCTACACTCAGCTGTGTTGATCTGATCACAGTCTTGGATTTCTGAGATTCATGCTGGGTTTAGCAGATTATTCCCTTTCTTAACTGCTTGTTTGGGTTTATTTTTTTCCCCATAACTCTCTAATGTCTGATGAAGCTGGTTTCTGCACTGGGACAGTGCTGACAGATAGCTGAAGTGGGGTGTGTTTACATGTTAAAGGTTATGTAAACAACCAGATTACAGGGCTGAGATTGGAAGCTCCTGGAATACTTCAAATAAATAAATAAATCCCATAAAATCCTGGATAAAGCTTTAGGAAAACAATACAAAAAATAGACTTTCTCCCAGCCAAGCTCAGTTTGCATTCCTATCTAATGAGTCGGAATTCCAAAAAGATAACAACTGAAAAGCTAAAAGAACAAGTTAATGCTCCCTTCAGAGGGAGGTGAAAACAGGCAGAAAGCTTGATAAAGCAAAAAAGCCTCTAGCTCCAGAAATTCACCTCTTCTGGGAGAAACTATTTGGTAGCAGACATAGCTGTGCACAAGCTAGTTGACCTGCACACCCGTTTAAGCACCTTAGAGCCCCAGAGATGTGCCTTCAAACACAGCTTGTTCAGGCAGGGGGCAACCTGTAGCACTGCCTGGAGATTAGTGCCCCTCACTGGGATGTGTAGTGCTTAGCAGGAGCCCTTTCAACCTTACCAGGTAAATTACACCTTGTCACTGAGATGAGTGTTTTCAATCTGCTTATCTCCTTTTGGCATAGAAAGGTTTGAGCAAATGAAACTTAAGAAATTAAAGAGAAACCATTCAAACAAAAAGCTCCACCTGATTCAATACATCAAAGGATAATCAAATAATGGGTGATTTAACTACATTGAAGAGAGATCAGGGCCTGTAAACAATGAGGCTTTGTTTTGATCTATCGATCTGCCCAGTTTTCAGCTAAAATATCCAAGATGGGCAATATTGCTAATGATGTCTCAAATAAATGAATACCAATCAGTAAAACAGGTCTTAGGCAGGTAAGTACTAGAATGTATTAGGTGGCCAACCCACCTGTTTCTTTTTCAGCTTGAAGATCTGCTGCTCCACTTTAGCAATCTCTCTGTCCACACGGTCCATGCTCTGGATCAGCTCCTCCTTGGACAGTTTGGAGGGCGAGGCATCCTGCTCCTCCCCAACATGCTGTGGCCCTCCTGGGGAGGAGGACTCCGCTTTCACACCGTACTGAGTCTCCTGGAACACAGAGAAGGCCAGACAATCAGTCTACTGCTGCTAAAAAGGGTTCAATACTAGAAGCAAAATTGCTTTTTTTCCTTTTCTATAACTGGCTATGACTGGCTAGAGTGGAGATGGCCACCTTCTTTCCCTCCACAGTGGCTCTCAGGCTGTCCTGGACTGAATTAGGGAAGGGCAGGACGATGCCCCCAGGTGGGGCACGTGTGAAGTGGGCCTCTGAGACAGTCTCCATGCGAGGGCGCTTGGTCTCCAGGCTTTCATGCTCAGGCTGGGCGGTGACGGTGTGGAACTGCTGCTCGTAACCATGACGTCTCTCTGGAGGCCTGGAGGAAGAAAGGTGAACATCAGACACTGGTGCAGTGTCAATAACGTCTCCACTACTACTCTCTACATGTAGACCTCTGTTGGCTGCTCAGAGGATACAACAAAAACACGTGACTGACAGCATCCTTACAGACTAACTGACTTTTGTAGGGTTGTGGTAGGGGGCTTACCGCTCAGTTCCAGGGTGGAATTCAGAAAGCAAGGAGGGTCTTCGCCGACCTTGCTGCTGCTGGTCCTGCAAGTGAGTCCGGTAGTCCGGGACGGTGAACTCCTACACACACACACACACACACACGATTAAGAGCCAGTTTGAACACAGGGAACTGGGCAGAACTGCACACACAGATAACACATGGCACAAGTCAACCAAATAACTTTCTTTTGGTGTCTGTAAACATGAGGACGAAAGAGGTGTCAATGAAAGTCAAGGAAGCCATTATTAGGCTGAAAAGTCAGAAAAGGAACCGCAGAAACATAGCCAAAACCTTAGGCTTTCCAAAATCAACAGTTTGGAACATTCTTAAATCGAGAAAAAAAAAAAAAAAAGCACTGGTACGCTCAGTAATTGCAAACGGGCTGGTAGGCCAAGGAAGACTTCCACAGTGGATGACCGATGAGTGCTCACCATAATTAAGAAAAAACACAAAACAACTGTCCCACAGATCAGGAACACTCTCCAGGAGGTAGGCATGAATGTGTCAGAGACTACAATCCACAGAATACATCACCATCCAAACTACAGACGCTTCACTGCAAGGTGCAAACCATTAGTTATCCTCAAAAAGGATGGTCAGCTTACAGTTTGCTAAAAAGTACCTAAAGGTATTACCAGAGGTCTGGAAAAAGGTATTGTGGACAGATAAGATGAATATTATCATGGACCAGAGGCATTGCAAGAGGAAAGTTTGGAGAAAAAAGCCCAAGATTTACAGCATACCACCTCATCTGTGAAACATGGTGGTTGGCATGTATAGCTGCCAGTAGAATTTGCTAACTTGTCTCAATTGATGATTATAACTGCTGGTGGCAGCAGCAGAATGTATTCTGAAGTGTACAGAAGCATATTGTCTGCTTGGGTGCAAGAAAATGGCTCCAAATTGTATGGCACTACATAATACAGTAAAACAATGACCCAAAACATACAGCCATAGCAACTAGGGAGTTTTTCAGGGCGTTAAAGTGGAAAGGTCTTGACTGGCCAAGTGACCCTTCAGATTTAAATCCAACTGAACATGCATTTCATTTCAATTTTAGGCAAAACATCCTCAAAACAAACAACCAAAGATGGCTGCAGACCAGGCCTGGCAGAGCATCACCAGAGAAGGTCCCCAGCGTCTGGTGGGGTCAATGGGTCGTAGACTTCAGGCAAGGTTATTGCATGCAAAGGATTGTCCACTAAATGCTAAACATGAGTGCTTAATTGGGACATTTGATAGATCTGTCCCATTACTTTTGGGTAGCCTGAAAAAGGGGGACTATGCATAAAAAGTGGTGTAATTTCTGAATGGTGAAACCAATATGTACACAAACCATCCAATAAAAGCTGAGAATCTGTACTTTAAATCATAATTGATTTGAAATCCAAACTTATGGAGTTTAGAACCGAAAGAAGAAAAAATGCTTCACTGTACCATTACTTATGCAGGGCATTGTATATAAAGTAAAAAAAGAAAAATAATATCAGGATTCGCAATAATAGGTCATATTACACAGTCCAAGTAAAATGATCTCTTTAATCTACAAAACCAGAGAGAAAACTGGTTATTGCTGTAAGTAAATTGATTTAAATCCTAAGGCTTCTACCAAAGAGCTATAAGCAAAAGGGCATGAAATGTTATCAGCAGACTGTGAGGTAAAGCAGTTAGGACACATTTCCTTAACCCTGCCATTTTTCATAAACATTTTGCAAAAAATGCCCAGAAATGGTCCATGGACTACTTTCTGTGTAAATCAGCTTCTTAGAATTGTGTAATCAAATTAAATGAACAAACATGGAATTACCTTCATGGCATTGTGTGTTGAGGTCCATTTCTATGTTGCATCTTGCAAAACCTTCACACATACCTACAAATCTCTTTGTTACATACATCTCCTAATTACATACATCTCCTAATCCTAATTTAGCTTTTCCCTTAAAAACGATCCCCCCAAAAATATAAACTTGGGAAAGCATCTGCATCACTGCTGTACCCCATTGCTACAAAATCCCAAACCCATATACATACACACATTAAGGCCATTTCCATACTATCAGAGGCAATAATTATGTTGCAGTAAATGTAAAACCTGAGTCAGACAGAAAATAAGATAATCGAGACGAACATCTGGCCTCTGTTTGAATCAGTTTCTCTAGCCTTGTGGAATGCACAGTAGCGACAACAAAACTGATTCATAGCATGGAAACCCTGCATTTCTGGCATGTTTCATCTGACCAGGTGTTGAAGAAAAATGTTCACAACTGTAAAGCTCTGGTCTGGCTAGATGAAACTACATTTAGTAGGTGTGTAACAATTCACTGCTACGGTTTGGAAAATTGATTAAAATATGAAAAGATGCAATATCAAAGATGCGACCACAGTGTTTCCCCAAACTGATCTAAATCAGCGTGTATCTGTGAAAATCACCGATTCAAATGTTTTTTTGTTTGTTTTGAATGTCTGATCCACAAATCAAATTTCACTTAAACTATAACCCAACATCAACCACTAGCGAGAATCAGCGCAGCGCAAATTCGGTAATGCGCCTCTGCTTCATCATGCTTTCTTCGCCTGCACCTGACCAAGAGTATCAGATCAATTGAGCATAACAAATTTTGCTGCGTGAAGCCTTCTCTTATCGAGCGTTATTGGCATCAATGCTTATAAACAGGCGACAGCAGCAATATCTGGCTCATTTCTGGAAATACAAAAAGGCATTCTATAAAAGCAGGTGCAGTAAATACAATACTAAGGTGAGTTTTCAAGCAGTCTCTCTCCAGTCTTCTCAGTGAGTGGCTTTCTCCTCTCCTTACTCTGCAGCGTTGCTGTTGTGCACAACGGATAAAGGACCGCAATGGATACAAATGGAATTATCAGGCCTGTTTAAAACAAACCTCCAGGGGTCTCTGAACAGTCCAACAGGTACACCCATGGCCCTCCTGTCATCTGGGTTGTTATGGCTGAGGCAACAAAGAGTCAGCTCTACATTACTCTACAGTAATACATATACTGTATTACAGCGAATATCACAGCTCCCAAAAGAAAAGGAAGAAAGAAAGAACAAAATAGACTTTTTTCCAAAGCTAACTTCAAAAACACAAACACCTCTCCCTAAGTCTAAAAACTTGCAGGTAAACATCAGTTCGGTTTAAGTTAAGAGGTATATATTCAGACCTACTGTTCTATTGCCTTAGCAAATAAGTGCATATTTTCATGTTATTCTTCAAGCAAAACAAGAACAGCTCTCAAGACATGCTTCAGCTTGAAAACTATGTTTTCCCTTATATAATATACTTGGAATTCAAAGGTAATGTTGAATCATTAATATAGAGAGGATTTTTTCCCCCCCAGAACTAGATACACAGGCAGAAACACTTGAGAGGTAGCATAAGTCCTGTGCTATCATTGACAGAGGGTGGAGTTATAAAGCCAGCGCTTACCTGTTGGTGGCGTGTGGTGCTGAAGGTGTACTGGACAGAGTGTGCTGGGTAACGGTTCTGCTCACTGCTGAAGCTCCCCTGGCTGGGGGGGTAGCCCGAGCTACTGGACATCCTGACTCAAGCTGAGCCGGGTGGGCTGCTGCGGCACGGATCAGGGGCTCAGCTGGATCATGGCTGGAGACCCAAACCACCTGGGGGCAGATGGACACACACGTAAATATCTCACACATAAGGAAAAGAGGGGGAGATCCTGAAAGAGCCATTTGCTCATTGTAGGCAAAACTTGAAAGGTCGGTACTTCTTTATTCTGTTTACAGTTGGTCTTAACAAAGTATCAATAGCAAAAAGTCAATCAGGTTGAAGCACTTTAATTTATCCCAATTTACATTCATCCATAGACAACTACTATGTCTGCCTGACTATGGGAAGTGGAAGGAGGGGAAATGAGGGTGGAGCCAGACTCAAGTGTGAATAAAGAGATTCTGGAGATAATCTCACTGTAGAGAGCAGGCCTCTTCGTCCAAACAACCAGCCTACATAAAACACTGAAGTGCCATGCTTTATAATTTCAGAGTAACAGAGACAAAAGTGGCTGCTCCAACAGATTATGTTCAAGTAAGAAAATTTTGAATTATCATATTATGTAGGCTACTCACTGTCCTCTGAAATTTAGCATTTGTAAAAACATGTCTGCTTGACGGATGTCATCCAGACAACAAAAATCTGGATAGGAATCCCAAATATGGCAGATGTTCGAAAATTAGATAAGATATACTTTATTGTCTCTGGAGGGAAATATGTCTTGGACAGTTAAAGTGCTGCTGCTTCACACATCCACATTTTTTTCACTTTCAAACGTATGCCAAAAAAAAAAACCTTGACAGCCAAGTTTAACAAACGACACAACTCCATGCTAAAACTATATTTTAAAAATAAATAAATGAACATTTACTAGAAGAACTGTGCAGCTTCAAAGTTCGGTAACAGAATTACCCTAAAATCTCAAACAACATAAATCTGCTTTGAAAGATTCATTTAATGTGGTTTTCTGTGACTTTTTATTCATGATACTAAAAGAAAATAGCCTACACTTTTGGCAACAAAAAAAATATTTTTGAAAAATTAAAATACAAGTAGGCCTGTGTCATGTGAATGAAAATGAAAAATGAAAACGTTCTTTATTGTCTGCAACCGGTGTGGGAAGGATTCTAAGAATCTGTCTTAAGGACACCACACCATGTGTGTCAGTGCATATGTCATAATTCTCAATGGAAGTTACTTGCACTCCATATGTGTGTGATTTGCTGGCTTTGCTTTCCCCACTGTACTCAACAACAATTTAGTCTTCATTTATTGGAGCATGAGATGAGGATGTTGATGCGGTGCTTGGTGAAGATATTGATGCAGTGGTTTTAACTACTACTATATGATTTCCAATCGTTTTTCAGCAGTCCCTATGAAAGAACCCTTTAGAACCCTGTGAAAAGGGTTCTACATGGAACCCAAAAGGGTTCCTTAAAGGGTTCTCCCACAGGGACAGCTGAAGAACCATTTTAGGTATTGTACAACCTGTACAATAAGTGAATTTAGCCAATTCAAATAATTCAATTTGGTAACAGAATGACCAGCTTTAATCACTTATTAATTCATAAACTAAAACGATATAAGTAAAAACACAAATACCAAACAAGTATTCGCTTTTGTTAACTTTCATTATCCTCGCTCCTCATGAGGCAGAGAAATATCTTACACTTATGTGGGTTTTTGGTAACAGCATGGGAGACCCAGAGACCGGGCAAAGATTCTTAAACTTACAGAAGCCAAACCACTTCCTAAAATGAAATGTAAGTGTTGATATACGTTGACTGGGGTCTATACTTGAACATTAATGAGGTTTTATGTTTTTCTAAACATCTTTAAAGACTTTTTCTGGTAGATGTTTTACTTGGATGCTTTTCCATATGTTCAACCTGAAGTCAAAGCCTTTGCTTAGGTGAAAGATGGTTGAGAAATGTATTTCTGACTTAATTTATCAAAAATAGAGACTCGAAGCTTTCATTTGGCACAAATCTTGATATGATCTGATGAATTTCACATTTGGATCCTGTTTTTACACTGAACTGCCCATATGGACAGTAAAATAAACGGTACTAGCAAGCACAAACAAGGCCCAAAAACGAAGTTAACGTGGCAGCTTGCCCCTACGCATATCTTGTTTGTTCTGCCTGCCCAAGAAGACTGCACAATAATTACACACCCACTTAAGGTTTTAGAGTTCTTCTGCCAAGAGAAATAGCTAAAACAGTTATACACATTAAAGAATGATAATAACAATCATACAAGTATCCGTATCAACTTCTTGTTCAAATGAACTGGTGTGAATAATAAATAACGAGAAGTAGATAATCAAAGAGAAAGTCATGGAGGAGGGAACGTATTTAGTATAACGCGCATGTTTTATTCCTGTTTGCAAACAAACTGGATGTTTTGGGTCAACGTCCTCGGGCCAGCAGAAATGAGTGAGCCTCCTAATGTCTTCATCAACGCTGAGTTTGTCAACACAACAGACTTCAGATCAACATCTTATTTGACAAAGAACAACTCTAATTTGGCCAAGGAGAACCTGTGGTTAACAGTTTCAAGGAGCACATCTCACTGCACAAGCAATAACACTTATTATTTGAGTAACGTTAGGCGATTCGCGGGCTACGCTTTGCACAAACATCTAGCTAGCTCTGTCGTCACTGTCTGTGCCGCTAATGACGTTAACTAGCTAGCTATTTGTTTCATCGGTCTGACATTAAATAACTATGACGTTACGAAAACAGCTGGCGATCAGAGCCATAGGATTCACCTGATATTCAACAGTAAGAACACAACAACTCTAAAAATGACCTGACACCGAAATGCAATTGGTAAACTAGGCTAGTGTTTACTGGTCGCTTCCTCTCTGTGTTGATGTTTTCCCATAATAGCTTGCATGATAGCACAAACTTGCTAACACTATCCATAGCTAGTTCTTTATCTTTTTGGCTAGGAATGTATCCGTTTCGTTTTTACAAATAATTAACCAGTCTTCCTTTGCCATAAACGCATGCAAATGCAAATGCTCCATTGCTATATAACATTGTAACATTGTATGCGACGAAATGACAATAGGTTGTTGGCTAGCAATATTTCACCTTTGAATTCTCATCCACGCCGCCATCTTGCAGGGGAGATTCTCTGGCTGCCTCGACTTTACACTGTAGCTAGCTAGCCAGCAGAGTAACCTCAATGTTCACACTCTGTATGGAATAGGTGTAACTTTTTAGCATAGATGAAGAAATGCGCACTCACCTCATTTTCTGAAAAAAATACACTGTGGAAAGTTGAATGTGTTCTTAATGGTCTCTAAAGACAGATGCTTGTAAATCCGCGGGTGACGGACTGTGGACGTCTCTTGCAGACAGAAGGCTGCACCACATTTGTCTGTCGATGTCCTAGCAGGACAATGTGTATTATCTTACATGGATAATTTGTTACTTTCAGGGAATGATTGTACCATTTTGCACTCTTCGTTGTGTCTTTTACAGAGAACTTAAAACTAAAATTGTCTTGGTCTTTCCAATAATGCGAATTATTTAAAGTATTTATTTTTTTATACTAAGAAGGATAATGTAGTGTAGCGTTCAATCATTCCCCTCAGAGTAATGAAAGTTCCTAGTGGCTCACTTGTCAGACAAAAACCTTGCGATTTTTCCAAACTCCGAATAAAGATACCTACGTAGGTAATAATGTCCCCTTAGTTAAAAATAGAACATACTTGTAATTCTCTATCATTAGGTTTCCTATTCAATTTCAACATGCAGATTGATGCATGCAGCCAGGAAAGGCTAATGAAGATTTCAGAAACGAGCTACAACGATTTTCTTTATGTGTGCATCATCATAAGTAGCCATAACTATGTGCATATTCAAAATCAACAGTACATTTCAGTAACAGGAAATATAGCAGATATTTTCCTTTTCTTGTGGAACCATTGTTATAAGAGTCTTTGTGTAAACACGGAATGTTTATACCAACGGTCAATAATAATGCATATTTTTCTTATCATCCTCTTAGTAGTTTTGTCCTTCTGTATTTGGATAACATGCATTTATCATCGACATCGGCAGAAAATTGCAAAGTCATGTCAACATATACTAAAATGTATGATATTTAGAGACAAGCAATGCCAGTCGTCTGAAACGAGCGATTTGTCTGACGATGTCCGAGCACTCTTTGTAACTGCACATCCTGATGACGAATGCATGTTCTTTGCACCAACAATTTTAAGACTCGTGGAATTAAATGCATCTGTTCATTTACTGTGTTTATCTCAAGGTAGGTTTGCAATTTAAACACTTGTTCTGATGTACTGTTTCATTACATGCTGCCTTAGGTGTGTAACGAAGTTGAAGTTCACTGTCATGATCTGTTTCAAAACAACTTTCCATGCTGAGATGTTGTTGTACAGTATGTACAAATACAATAATTAAATGTTTTGTGGTTAACAAGTATTCGACTTGTTTTGGGGCTGGGAATATGTGATCACTCTCAAATTCATAGACAGGTCTGGTTGAAAGGACTAACAGTCCGTGATAATGAAATTATCATTTAAAGATATACATGATTTGTTTACGAACAATGAAATAAAACGACCTTATCATTTGGGTTTTGATTAGGAAAGAAAGTTGTATTAAGCATAGCTAGGTATTTATAGTTTAGTGATATTATTTGAGAGTCAATGGGTGTATATCATGAATTGAAAGGACCATTAAACAGATGCACAAATCCCAGATTGTGTCTTAAAGGAAAGAGAGTTCTTGCTAATGACAGAGCTCTGTGTTCTGAGTGTGTTAACTGTTTACTGCCATGTGGCTACAGAATATAAATGGCTACTTTTCCCCCAAATAACCACATAGGCAATTACTACAATCAAGGTGTCCAGCGCCAAGAAGAGCTCCTAGACAGCTGTTCAGCATTGGGAATACCAACCTCCAGAGTCACTATACTTAACTGCAGGTAAGAGCACTTAAGTATAATAAGTGCATAATATTGTATAATATCCTTACTTAGCATTAAACTGATTATGAGCAGTGTTGTCAGAACACTCAACTGATTTACCAATTTATTAGGCTGCAGTATAGGCAATAACATGATGTGATTTTTTGAAAGAAGAGGCTGATGGTGAAAACAAACATCTATAAGCTGCCCCAGGACGCTGAGCCCCAGCATGCCTTCCCATTAAGTGCATATCAAGCTGGGCGTAGCCCCCCCCCCCCCCCCCCCCCAGTGTCCGTCAGAACAAACAGTGAGCCAGCCACAAATCAAACTCTGTCATTCTTACCACAACAGAGTCAAGTCAGCCAGGCCTGATGTATTTGCCCCCTTTGTCATTGGGGGCTATAAACGATTAGGCCCCAGCGGCATTGAGAGTTCTCCCCCGTGGGACCCTGTGCCCCTTGAAATTGCCTTAGGAGTACAACCTGATATTGTAATTCAGTTATGCTTTCTTTCACAATGATTTAACACCAGGAACTGCTTATGTTGCTTATTTGCATTTATGATGAGCATGATGACGATGTGTTCATGCGATGTCTTGCAAAATTCTTTCACCCCAGTAGAATATTATTTAATTGACCAGAAAAGAGTCCAGTTATTTTATCCCTCCCAATCGTGGTCAGTTTTATTGATACTCATACAGTACAGTGGCAGTTTAGTTCTGGTGAGTATGAGAACAATGACTTCATGACTTGGCTGAGGCTCAACTGGATGAAAGGGAATTTGAATCAGTGTTTTTTTTTATGCCTAAGAATAAAAACCCATCATCATCTTAATAAAGGCCATTGCTGGTCGAGGTCTAGACCACCCGTGTGCTCATACATCAGCACACAGTCTTTTACTAGCTAAAACGCTGAAAGATAGAAAAGTCCTTAGTGTCACAGAAGGAGGCACAGAGTGAAGTTAAACTTTACACTTTCTTACTGGTTAGTCACTGTGTGTCTGTGTATGCATGTATGTGAATCTGAGCATGACTCAGCTTCAGTGTGAGGTTAATGTTGTATTGGTGTCCAAGTCTCCTGTCCAACCAATGATCACATCACTAGCTGCTGCTGCCACCCCTCCCACACCCACTCTTTCAGAACAGTGTGTGAGAACAGTGTGTATAACTGTGTTTAACACTGAGTTCACTCATTCATGACTGGGCTTTCACCATTCAGTCTGTATACTGTAGCTTTTGCTTGTGTAGTCTAACAGTAATTGGATACAAAAAACTGCACTGTTCCAGGCCTGTTCAATGGAAAAGCGCCACGATAGTCTTCTAGTTGTTTTACTCCCTCAGACAGTGAATGCTAATTATCCTTTTGCAAACATCGTTTGAATGGGAAAGTATTTGCCAGTGTGTGAAATACTGTAACCGCTGCCTCTGACTTGTTGATCTTTATCAATCAGGGTGGCAGACTTGCTTTGCATATGGCATCTTTTTGCCCCTTTGCTTTGTAAAAATGCAAAATCATGCATTCAATTGCAAACTTTTCTCCTGCATCATGATGTTATGAGACTCAGAAGTGGAGCATGCTGTTCCCCATCTCTCCCCTAGTCAATGGCTTTGAGCAGATCGGATGGTGGCTAGCTGGACCTCGTCAGAGCTTAATGCCCACTGAATAGGACAGCTGTGTTGACAGTCTCTGGGGCCCCAGTGCATGATGGGGCCTTTGTGATCAGTCCTGATCTGAGCACGCTCAGCTGCCTCTCCACTTGCACTGACACGACCTCTGCTCACTCCCTGTACACCGCGAGAGCTCGCTGCAGAAGTCCACCACTCCCCCAGCGTTATTACATTATTCATTGGGCTGAAGCAGACACTCACCCTTCTGACTATGGCAACTCCAACTCTCTGCTTTCTAACTTAGGTAACTTCAGTTGCACTTCCCCACCCTTTTCCTTTCAATTACCTATAACCTATGATTTCTGCATTTTCTCAACAAAAAAGAAATTGAAAAAAACAAACATTATATCAAGTATGACATTTGACAATTGACACTATTAAATTGTGTCATTAGTTTTTGCTAATCATAGCATTGGCTCTGCTAAAATTCAGTCGCTATATGACCGGAATTGTTCCAAGCCAAGTATAGGCCTGTCTATCCTAATGAAGACTCTTGATAGTTCACATTGAAAAATAATTTCATTATGCATCAGTGGGTTGTTAATTTTTCAAGCGCTCAACTTTTTTTCCTTTCAAAGCTAGTAGGGGGTAAAAGAGAGCAGGAGTCAGTGCATCCACTTCCACTGTGTTTAATTATAAATCGATCTGGGGTGAAAATAGCTTGGGCTGATTTATTGGCTGGAGGCAGAGGACAGCAAATAGTGGTTGGTTGTGCCAGTCCTGGCTCTGACCCCTCTCAGTGTTCTCATGTCAGGGACTAAATACGACCCTGTTAATGCAGTGTCCACAGATGGGGGACTAGTATACAGAGTCCAAAATAGTCCTCTGGTCTCAAGGGTATCTGGTAGATTGTGTGCATTCTGGGGGAAAGCAAAATGATATGATGGAGCTTGTTGTGAATACATTGTGTGTGTGTGTGTGTGTGTGTGTGTGTGTGTGTGTGTGTGTGTGTGTGTGTGTGTGTGTGTGTGTGTGTGTGTGTGTGTGTGTGTGTGTGTGTGTGTGTGTGTGTGTGTATTAGAGCAGTAGGACTGTTTTTTTGCGCAACAACAGCCCATGTCAAACTTTTCTGGTAGAGCTGTTTTTGGCCTAAAACGAAATGTACGTCTCCATGTTTTCATAAGTTCAAAAGAAATGTTATAGTAATAAGAGACTACAGCCTATATCATTGATATCAGAACTGTGTTATTGTCCATACAGTAGAGTCCCAGAGAACCCACGTCAATGTTGATTTTATATTGTAATGTGTTTTTTTTAAATACTTATATATATATATATATATATATATATATATATATATATATATATATATATATATATACTTCACATTAAGGTTACCTTCATGAAAGGTTTTCAACTATTTATTATGATTTATAAACAAATGGTACATTGTCAGTAAACTACTTAGAAACCCTTTATAAACACTTTACATTAAGGGCAACCTTAATGTAAAGTGTTTCAGAATATGTTCTGTTTTATATCAGTGTGCTTTGAAGGAGTTAACAGTGTCTCAAAGTTTCCCAGCATGCCCTAAGCCGACTGTAGCCTGGCAGTTTTCTAGGCCTCTGGCCCATGTGAACAGACTAAACAAGCGCTGTCAGTCAGTCGCACACACAGCCCCTCTACTGGGCCAAAGTTCAACAACTGCATACAGATGCCTGCAAGCAATTAGACATCCACATGCAAAGCTACAGGAGGGGAGCTGGGGAGGTTACTCTAGGGCGCTTGGCACTGTTGCCATAGCAAAGCTGACACTGCCTGCATCCCGCTTGAAAAAGGTCAGGTAGATCTCTGTCTTTTGTTAATTTTTCTTCGTTTTTTCTCCTTGTCCTCTTTTGCTTACTAATGTTTGCCAAGGTAAAAGCTGAATGTTCCCTTTAAAAACAATAATCAGGTTTGCACAGGAATAGTAAGTTACAATTTCACTTCAAAATACATTTCTAAAACAAACAGACAAAAGCCGCAATATGTAGGATATGTGGTGCTTGCTTACACATGACAAATATGACTGTGCTCTGGTGTTGTTTATTTTTGTAAAGTCTAACATTATTATTTGACTTTTGGCAACTGCAACCAGAGAAAATGTCTCATTCCATGTCACATACAGACACTTTTTTTTTTTTTTTATTATGGGAGGGAAAAGTTCACAGATTACATTTTGCATACCAACCAACCACCATGAAAAGTCCAACATGATTGCACACAAAAATACCTTGAAGTGCCATGCAGGAGTAGTCAGAGTGCAGACCACTTCAAACCACCCATAACCCCTGGACCTCTGCAGCCCCCACCCCTGTGACACAGCACCCCTCGGGCCTGACCCCCACAGGCCTGGCAGGGGTTTGATTTGTGTCCTGATCCATCACTTCCCTCAACAGGCACAACTGCCCTGCCCCATTGTGAAGAATCAAGGGGGAGGTGGGATGACCTCTATTCACCTCCCATCCCCACCTACCCACTCCCATACATACAAAATGTACAAGACATTAGCTCATTTCTCTCTGTCTCCCTCTCGCTCACACCCCCCTCTCTCTTTTCTCGTTAGGTTGCCTGACCATGATATAGGGTTTTGATTTCAATTCATGCAATGTCAGGCATTATTTTAGTGTTATACATCTATTTGCATCAGTCAAGCTTGCTGTTGGTTGTGGTTTAGCTGGACATGTAGAACAGAAATAGTTAACCTCTCTGAGAGCTGCCTCTAGTACCCGCCTTTCTAATGAAGCCCTCAGGACTTTGTTTTCATCTGAACTGCCTTGACCCCAGTGTGTCTGAATTACTCTCAACATGCTTGACTGATTCTCTCTCTTTTCATGTTTGATGATTCTAGAGGGGGAGAGAGGGAGAGAGAGAGAGAGAGAGAGAGCGAGAGAGAGACACACACACACACACACACACACACACACACACACACAGACACAGAGAGACAGACAGTGGGAAGGGAAAAAAAGCATAATTGTGATTAGTTTATAGCCAATGAGGGATGTTGAGTGATAAGGTGGTGTAGGTGTAGCTCAGGACTGTGTGTGATGCATGGTCTTTAATCTCCTGGGCTGTGGTTTAGTTAAACACCCTCACTGACTACCAAGTATTACAAAATAAAATATTTTCATAAATCAGATTCAACCTGCTCTGCGCATAAATCAGTAACTCAGAGGTCTGTGTTAGTTGGTGTGCTGCAGTAGTCAGGTGGTGTGATGTACGTACAAACATAAACCTCTATTATGCTTTGTCCTCTTATCCTCCTCTTCCAGTGAACTTCCAGATGACCCTGATGTGGAATGGAGCATCTCACTGGCCTCATCTCTGATCCTGAAGCATATCAGAGCACACTGCATCAACATGGTAATACTGTCTCTTCACTGAATGTCTAGTGGGTGTCTTCACAACAATGCCACTACTGTGACTTTTACTTTGATGTTATCACTGTCTTCTTGCTATGCTATATAGTGAGGATTTTCCACATCCTGGAATAAAATGTTAGACCTTTTGCATGTATATGACATCAGTTTTGGCACCATAGTCCCCTGGCTGTTATCAGTGGCGTATGTCTCTCATGGGCTTCCCACGCTCCACCGGGCCCTTGATAATGAACTCAGAGAGGACCATTTCATCCCCCCTTTGTGTTTACCCCACATTGCATCTAAACATCTCCCAGAAGCTACATGGCTTCTGCAGCAGCAGATGCTTGTGGTGCACTTGGGTCACTCTCTGCTTGTTTACTCAGAGATTCTTATCAACCACACAGAGAGGTTCCAGAACATTTCCCAAAAGGAATTTGAAAATTGAGATCAGAGTAAATCTATGTTTTTTTTACCCCCACAACCAGTGTTACTCTGACAAAATCCAAACACATACTGCTCTCACAGATAATTGGAACATAATTGGAGGACATAGCAGTATACTTACAGCTCTCCCTAGACCAAACAATGTATCTTACTGATCTGCATTTGTAATCAAATACTACAAACAGTGGTCAACATGTTGATGATGGTGTCTCCTCCCATCCTGTCAGGGATCGAGTAGAAAGATGCTCTAAGATTGAAGCTTATAAATATTAGACCTCCACCAGTTTGGTTCATGCGAGTATAACTATTAGGTTGAAATAAAACAAAAAATAGACGTGTGTTGTGTGAGTGGTGGGATGAGGTGAATATTCAGACCAAAGCAGTGCCTTGTGGTGGTGTTTCCCAGATGTTTCCCGGGAGATGTTGATCCAACAACAACACATCCGGCGTGTGTATGTGTGTCTGTCTGTACAGTGTCTGTGTGTGTCAGTGATTCCCAGACATTCTCAGTTTCCCCACAGGTTTACTGCAGTTACAAGCAAAGGGTTAAAACAAATATTCATTCATCTGCCCACTTGGAAGCCATTTATATTATCTGCTTGATTTGGCAGTGTCTAACTATGCTAAAATGTGTGTTTTTGTCTTACTAAATATTTTCTTATTTTTCTGCTTTCCCAAGCTTAGGCTTCTCCAGCAGATCTGAAATGTCTCCTGTAGGCCTGTAAATGGGAAGGCGGATGGGTTCCCCCGTCATGTTTGGTTTCAGGGGCATAATCATGATACATTTAGCCTGCTGCATCTTTCCCTTTGACCTGCCCAATCCCTCTTCCTCTGGTGCGCAGGCATGCAGGCAGAAAAAGGTTTTAAATATCAGTTGTCTCATGCCAAGCTACTCTGCTGTCAGACACACAGACAAGCTTCCATTAACCAGAGAAAAATGTCCTTCTTTCTTTTGTATGTGTATTTTTACATTGACATTTAGCTACCCTATTGCGTCTGTTAATTGGCATAAAAAGTATCGTAAGATGAACATTTTGTTGTTTTAGGTGCTGACCTTCGATGGAAGAGGAGTAAGTGGCCATGCCAATCACATAGCCATCCACAATGCTGCCAGGTACTAACTGGATAATGATCACCACCATGAGGTTGCATGTGTCCTTTGTTGTTGTTTTCTTAAAGGACATTTTCTATCTTTTTGTGGAATGATGCCCCCAAGGATGCACTTCAGGGAACGCGTGCTGTCCACAGATCCAGAATCAGTATCTGGGCCAGCACCCAGGAACTAGCCCTGTAGGCTGCATTCCTAGACTCCATAATTATGAAACACACACACACCAACCACATGCTAAACATCCAAGCACACATCACACCCCGCCCCCCTTTCCTCGCAAACACACACACACACACACACACACACACACACAGTTTTGCAATTCATCTGTTGCATAGTTTAGAGGTCGTCCAAACCCACACTCCAGTGTTGGAACAACAGACAGCCCTGCTGAGAACCACACTAAATCACTGACCTTAAGGAGAGAGGAGGGAGGATCGTTTTGGTCTGGAGAGGCCAGCCAAACCAGTTGCATCAGACCAATGTGAAATGGAGAATGTTTTTGTGTTTTATTGTGATGTGTACATTACAGTGTAGGGAGTTCTCACAATGAAAAGATGTCTTCATTGACTAGTGCTCATGGACTCTTCCTCTCTGAGCCTTCTTGACTCTCCTCCAAAATCCAGTCCTCATCTGTAGATAAGACATGTGCTGTCCAAATCACATCCCATGATTCCCATTAGATTTGAACCCATAGGTGATGTGAGCCAGTGCCAAATCACCAAACAATTTGCTCTTTATCTTTTGTTTATAAAGCTATATTGTATATATTTCGGCAACTCTGACAAAGAATAAGAGATGAGAGCTTGTACTGGAGGAAAGACAAGAACTGCCCCCTCTTTTCAGACACTGATGAGAGTTACTGTAGCGGATGTGGAATGTGACAGAACTTCCAGGGACCATAACCCATAAGTTATAATGAGCAGCTTGTTGCTACAAGTTCAATCCCAATTCCCTCATCAGAATCAATCATTACAGAGACATCAGTTCTCAATAGTCTATTTTTGATCCTAAATTGTTGCCTTGCCTCCCTTAATGAGGGATGTTGATCTCTTACCCATTTGAGCTGTGGCCAGTTGAACAGAACCTTTGTTATTCATAGACACTTATTGGCTGCAAGGGCTGTACTGTGACCTAATTATTTTATGTATTCAGTCCCACAAACCTTTTCACTACCCTGATACTTAATTCTAAATCGTTTAATTTTGTCAATGTTATTTGTTCATAGTTCAAAGCTGTGCGTGCTGAGAACTTAGATAAATAGATGCTGTTCTTTTTGTTTGTCTCTACCTACAGGTATCTTGTCTCCACTGGGAAAGTGCCAGATGGTGAGTTTTGAACCCTCACATTTGCCCATGCACTTTTCAAATATTATTAACATAATCGTTACTAGTTGTGATGTAAAAGTTTTCTAAATGTTTTTGTAGTTATATGGGTATGTTGAATATGCATCACTGATACAGTAAAATGTAGGGGGGGGCTGATCTTAAAGCAGAAAGTTGTTGTTGCCCTACATTCATTAGTACAGAGTGCCCTCTACTGTTGAAATCAGTGTTGTGGCACTTTTACTCTCTTCAGTCAGATGGTGGCAGTAGGAACACAACCACCACCTTGTATCAGACAAAGTGAAAACCCTTTTAAGAAATTAGGTTGACTATTACTCAGCCAAGTCAACTTGTGCACAGTCTCAGTATTGGATGAGAGGTTTGCATATCATTTTTTTTGCCATTGGTTCCTTTCCTAGACAAGGTTTGATTATATTATTCTTTCACACTACCTTCCTCTGATAAACTCGGAGGAGCCTCCTCCAACACTGCATGGCTTTGCCTATTCTAAATTGTTTACTCTGCTCAGGGTCAAACTTTTAAACTCCTCTCTCTCTCTCTCACCATTTTGATTAATCAAACACTGTCTCACGTCAATGTTTTTTACGCCTTTCTGTTACCTATTTTAGTGGCACTCTTGATCAAATTAATGAGGGAACAAGTCAACTCTGTGTCCTGTCCTCTCACCCCATACATCTAGAAAACAGGACTGATTTGCTGTCATCCAGGACCCCTCTGACCAGTGTTGAGCACTTTCTCACATTTGAGGCTACAGAAAACTATAGACCCTGCCACTGAAGAATGGCTCAGTAAAGTTGTTTGTTTACATTGTGTTGTAAACAGCATGAAACTATGTATCTGTTCCGTCACAGACTGCTGCCTCCTCTCCCTGTTGACCGTTGGCATCTTCAGGAAGTACATCTCCTTCCTCGAGCTCCCCATCAGCTGGCTCCTTCCCTCAGATTTCTGCTGCATCATAGGCTCAAAGGGATACAGGCAAGCCAAGGTGACCCTACGCCATTAGGCACAATCATAAGCCTACACCATAAGCTCTAAATAGACGTTGTTTAGCTGGTACTCTTATCTTCTCTTAGCGGACACACATGTTGTCAAAACATGTAATGTCTGATGTATACTTAGAGTGTAACCTGTACAGTGTACAAACAGCCTTGGGATAGCAATTGAATTTACAAAAGTATATCGAGAATTCTTGAAAAGGCCACCCACTGTTGTATACACTCCAATGTAGTTTATTGCAGTGTTTCAAACTAGTAGGTTGACTTGAGATAATACTAATACTTTTCAAGTGATAAGACAATTGTTGAGCTTGGTGTCCACACATATAGGGTCCATACTCTCTTTCTTCAGTGAAATGGGGTCTCAACACCTGAGTAGGCAGGCTGTGAAAAGTTAGACACAGAGTGCTTTGTCTAAGAATAAGCAGCTGCTGTGCCTGTGTAAGAGGGGCAACAACATGAAGCTCCAGTAGAGAGACTGTGTGTGTAAGAGGGGCAACAACATGAAGCTCCAGTAGAGAGACTGTGTGTGTAAGAGGGGCAACAACATGAAGCTCCAGTAGAGAGACTGTGTGTGTAAGAGGGGCAACAACATGAAGCTCCAGTAGAGAGACTGTGTGTGTAAGAGGGGCAACAACATGAAGCTCCAGTAGAGAGACTGTGTGTGTAAGAGGGGCAACAACATGAAGCTCCAGTAGAGAGACTGTGTGTGTAAGAGGGGCAACAACATGAAGCTCCAGTAGAGAGACTGTGTGTGTAAGAGGGGCAACAACATGAAGCTCCAGTAGAGAGACTGTGTGTGTAAGAGGGGCAACAACATGAAGCTCCAGTAGAGAGACTGTGTGTGTAAGAGGGGCAACAACATGAAGCTCCAGTAGAGAGACTGTGTGTGTAAGAGGGGCAACAACATGAAGCTCCAGTAGAGAGACTGTGTGTGTAAGAGGGGCAACACCATGAAGCTCCAGTAGAGAGACTGTGTGTGTAACAACTATTTTCCTGATACTCACTCTTTTTTTTTGCCAGAGGGCCATGCTTTGTCACCGCACTCAACTCCTGTGGTTTCGTTACCTCTATATTCTCTTTTCACGCTACATGCTTGTCAACACATTCCAAGTCATCGCACAAGGACCAAAGAATCTGAAGATCTATTAGGAAAGAGTGTGGTTTTAGGTCAGTCTTTGAAGAGAACACTGGACCTTTGTATGTGAATCCTGCTTAAATCTGTTTGGACTGAGTTTTATTTGTTCTGCCTCATCAGACACATTTGGATTGTTGATGGTATACAGTAGTAAATACTATGTATATTGACCTACTGACTGCAAGAATACCGTTGTAGTAGTTGTCCACTATTTCTTTTTCAATTAAATAAAGTGTCACTTGAAGTGTCTTATTCTATTTCCAACTTCACCAGCGGTTCCTTGGGAACAGTTTCACATTATTATTCTCAGTATGTAAACATACTGTTAAATCCTGACGTATACTGACTTGGGCTCTATAGCTTCATTATTTAATTAATTAAAATTAAAAAAAAAGATAAATGTATGTTTCTTTTTCTTATTTTTATTTCTGTAAATGATGTACGAATTAAAGATGGTACAATTTGTTCTTCAAAAAAAGGTGGGTTGTTGTAATGCAAGGACTGTTCTCAGCTGTGTGTGTCTGCTACAGGCTTGGACATGCCTCTGATAGTCAGGTGGTTCTGCATGCTCTCCTCCCACTTCTCCCCACAGAACTTCTCTACTGTCACACTGTGTACGGTACCTGGGTCCAGACAATGCGGAGCTATGCCTGGGGAAAAAACAAGAACACCCTACAGTACAATAAACATTCAACCTTCTCAGTCTCATGCATATGACTCATGCACTCCACCCAATCCTCCCTGTTTGACCACAAACAATACAGGGCACTTTGGGTTTACAGAATAATCAAAAGCAGTCTTAACAGTGTTTACTGTGTTTGTTGCTAATTTTCCTTACCATATCCATTAGGATTGGAGCGTGGTGTGTAGAAACTCTGAACTCCACATGTTCTACAGAATGTGTGCTTGGCAGCATGTGTATTAAATGTGTATGTGGTGAGATTCTCCAAACCCTATAAGATACATGACAAAAGTTAACATAATTGTTAAACATTCATTCTATTCACCTAACAACACAACATGTTTGAGTATTATTGTACCTACAAGGACACAAGAGACCTGTCGCTTCTGTAAACATGCTTTCATACCTGTAAAAGTGTAAACTGATTTTTAGGCACAATGAAATGATGGTTCTGCTTCTTGGTGCAAATGCTACAGCTAGATAGAGAAACATTGGTCAGTTATATTGTCAAAACGTCTTAATATCTGTTTAATAATTAATTAATTTTGAGGTTATTCATGCATTAGATAAGGGTAATGAGAAGGAGGGGGAACTTTGGAGCCCATTGTCTCTGTTGTATGCTACTGTATAATTAGACCCATCTGTGAGGATTATATTTATATTTACATTTGGATGTTATGTATATAATCCTAGTAAGTAATGTGACAGTGAAGCATTTTTTCTTCTTTTGGTTCTATACTCCAAAAGTTTGGATTTGATTGTTAATTTCGGAATGGGGAAACTAATATGTACACAAATACCATAGAATCTCTACTTTAACCTTAGTAATTGTTTGATTTCAAATCGAAACATTTGGAGTGTAGAGCCAAAAGAAGAACAATGTTTTACTTGTCTTATGTTATTCTTATGAAAAACTATCTTCAAATTGAGCCATACTTGCAATTAAAAACAAGAAGGTCTGGGGAATTCCAGACTTCGAATCTGACAGCCCCACAATGGCATCCGCCTGTATGCTTCACATGATCCATTCCTGTCCTGTGTAAACACACACGCACTTATATTGTCAACCTTCATCGAATTTGCAGCCATGTTGTTTGACCATGTCAGTGAGGCATAGTATAAATGTAATTCTTTTTTTTTTTATTTGTTAAATTCTATGAAAGATGGACAACGTTTTCTACTTAAAGTTGTATTAAGTTTACGCACCGTATTTCCATGTAGCGTGCGTATGTTTCAATGGCATAACATATTACATGGAACTGTATGAAGATTTATTATTTTCCTATAACCGCACACCTCGGAGTTGATAACCACTGCCACTACAACAAAATAAAATGTCGGAATATTTTGACAACTAATTAGTGTGTTTCGTATCCAGGGGTAGGGTTTATGCTGAGTGTAATAGAACATGCAGTAGCAGTTTCAAATACAATGCAAACCTTTAAACTTTTCTTTCCAGTGTGTTAAACCTACCCTTAGCATGACACGGAAACAGCCTTGTGTGTTCGCAAATTCGTCCCCCTGGCTCTGACACTGACTGTCCACTAACCACCAAACCAAAAGTGGAGATACACTAGCAAAGCTATCAAACCAACTGTGTGGGCTGTCCAGTAATAAACGTAATATTATGTCCATCACTGCCAAGCGCAAGCCACTATGTGCGGCGCAGATTGTATCGTTCGCCCGGCAACAATATGAGTGCCATCTAGCTGTAATCACGTTCCCCTTCTGCTCTCGTTGGACGTCGGTGTATAATGTATCAAATGTAGGTTCGTGAGGTTGCGAGAGTTGGCTCTGTAACTTTGACAGTCATGTGAATGCTGAGCTCATTGTACAACGGTTACAAAACAAAACGAAAAATTGTGCCAAGAAAACAATGCCTTAAGTATTTATTTCGTGATAGATTGTGGTAGTTTCTGCCCAGCGCTTATACATAATAAAAAGTTCTCGAAACGACCATTGTTGTCAAGGTAAAGTGATAAACAAATCTTAGTAATTCGAGTGTTTGCGTAAGGTAATACGGTAATACGCGTCATAACTGTTACTTGTTGACGTATCTCAACAAAGATTGCGAAACTATTTATCTTGGTTACGTGGAATCACATGTCCTAGCCAGCTACTTCTGGTAGTCCCACCCATAAGATAATGAGACGTGATTCAGCATATCTATTATCTTAGGGTGGGACTTCAAAGCCATAGTTGCACAGTGACAGTGACGACACACGAACACTAATCAATTGTCCTCTCTGTTTTCTGTTCTATTACCTTGTTTGATTCATTGATTGGATTAGCTGATTTATAAAGACAAATCTATTTTAAGGGATGTATTATACCACTGTCTGTGTGTTTCCTTTGAATTCCCCTCTTTCCGTTAAGCTTGGTTCCTAGAAGTATAGCTGACCTCCCTAACTGCCAGTGCAGTACAGGAGGCATGCACAAACACATTCCACTGAAGCTCAACCCAGTCTTGAGGAAAGACTGATGTGGACATCATGTGTTGGGAGTCACATGGGGCACAGGCACAAATGCAGGATAAACATGAGAATACTGTGACCTAAATCAGCAACCACTCCTTGCTTTCAATACAGCTTCTAAATCTGACAAGGGAAACAATGAGTGTCAAGTAAAAAGTAAAACAAAAAGCTTCCTAAGCATTGTAATTTGACTTGGTATCCACCCCATCTTCTCAGTGTAGTCCATTAATTGCCACTGTGATGATCATCCATTTCAGCCTGGCGGTGGCTATGGGCAGAGGTCCGTCTTGCCCACCCAATCAAAAACATTTTTTCGGAATTGTTCATATTCCAGGGGTTGTATTTACTGTAGGTCCATATACTATGTCTATCTATTTAGTGCTGCCCATAGCCACCGCCGGCCACCCCCCCCATCCCTGCCCACCCATACAAAATCAATGGCCCTTCCAAGGTGTTGGTTCTGGCACCGGGCCTGGTTACACAACAGGACAAAAGTATGTGTCAACAGGACAGTATACACACTATAATTTATTGTTGTGGATTCAGTTTTGTAAGTGAAATCTAACTCTGATGGATAGATGGATAGTCTTTCAATTAGAAATATAATTCAACATTTAATAGTAACACAAATATAACAAGCCAACATTTATGTTCCAACTCAGGTCTCATGTCTTTGTTCCCTGTAAGGACATGACACAAATATAAACATAACCTTCTCAGGAAAATCAGTGTGCCTGAAAATAACTGATGATAACTGCTCGCTCATTATAACTGCCACACTGCCCCACCTCTAGAAATGAAAAATAAGTGCTACATCAAGAGGAAAATCTATTTACAGTGCATTAAAATAAAGGTGAGAAGCACCATGTAAGCACTGTGTTTTAGAATGTTTCCCCAATGTGTTGTTCCAGTGCGAAACCTGCTCACCCGGGTTATCAGGATAATCTGCTGGCAGCTGTGTGTCCTGCCTGTTAAATGTATCTCACAGCCAGCCCAAACCCAATCATGCTAATCTTTAGCATTGCTATCCTGTCTTGTTCATTCTGACAACTACGGCCACTATAACTTTGGACCTGACCTCTGATTTTTTTTGTTTACTGAAACTCTGATGAGGTTATCTCATGAGCAAGTGTCACCAGAATTGTCCAGAACAATAACATTATATAGCCTTAAAACAATGTACTTTTAGAGCAAATGTTGTTGATTCTTACTGTTCATGACATTTAACTACATGTCGCTAAGAAAAACAAATAATGTTAGTGATGTCTCTGAATGGATCAATTCCAATCCATTTAAGTAGATCGTGTTAGTTTTGCAGAGTAGAAATAGGTACTTGGAGTGGCAAACAGCAGCTTTCCCTTTAGCTTGACCTACTTTACTTCTGCAGACAAAGCAGCTGGTGGCGTATGTCACGTTTCCATCTGTCGGCAGTCATGCTGCACGTTTTGCTATGTATCAAAACGTCTGGCCCAACTGCTTGCATGTTGTTTTGGATGTATTATTAACCTATTTCTATACACATTTTATTGGGTAAGTTGGGTCAGATCGGCCTACCACATATGAGCGAATTTCAGATAGTGTACGACATACCGGTAAACACGTTTCTATTAATTTCTTTGACACTGAGTGAGACAAAGATACATTTAAATGTAATATACTGTCATTTGTTTGAACAGTTTATGTGTTGTTTGCTGCTGGCTTTCAAAATATTGTAACAATGTTGACACCTTTGAAATTCCAACCCAGTGATACACAATCCACCAATCATTGTTCAAACAAACAATTTAACTGTCCAATCAGAGGTTTGGGGGTGGGTTTTTGATGTTGGACGTTCTAGCAATTTCTGGAGCTATCTGAGCACAGAGCAGATAAATGTTACTCCGCTGTGAGTTAACTATCTGAAAATCATCATGTAATTGTTGTTATTTTATTTGTACATTAACACATATGTTATAATACATGTATATAATGCATAACATTTAGTCACCTCAATGTACTCAGGAATTGTTTATTTTAGAGCGCACGCACTATCTTTTTACTAGCGGATGGATATTGTCACATGACGTTTGTGAACGTCACAATGCTGACTTGGTATAAATAAAGTATCCTCCCGTTGCTGTGGCAGATTTCACGCCGAAGCTAAGGAGAGATACTTCGAACGCGACTTGCTTAATATTTCAAGGACAACAGTAAGTACACTTTATGAGTACAAATTGGGATATTTCTGGATGTAGATTAACATTTTTCACGACTTGTTGAGAAGATAAGTAAGTAGCATTCTGGTAGTCAGATTCGTAAGGAACGTCAACGGCGCTCTAAACAATGTTGCTGAGCTAAATTTAAGGTTGCTCTATACTTACACGGCTTGGTTTCATTATATACGACATTATATACGTAATTCATGTTACATGATCTTTAGGGCAATTCTAGTTATGCTGAGTCATTCTGGCTTCGTCAACCGAACAAAGGTACAAAATGGCGCTGGAACGGGTGGAAAGACTTATTTCGACAGAAGGGTTGATGTTGACCTAAGCTATTTGTTTCGCTTTTGAATTAACATTTTAATCGGAAGCTGACATTCTCTCAAATAAACATTAATCCTACGCAATATCCATTACTAGTCAAGCAGTTAAGAACCATTGAGCAACTATTGCTTGATTAACCATAAACTTAATTTGACATGATAATGACCAGTTCAACATTTTGTGTTCTAGGGTTCAAGATGCAGATCTTTGTGAAGACCCTCACTGGTAAAACCATCACCCTAGAGGTGGAGCCAAGTGACACCATTGAGAATGTCAAGGCCAAGATCCAGGACAAGGAAGGCATTCCCCCAGACCAGCAGAGGCTGATCTTTGCCGGCAAGCAGCTAGAAGATGGCCGCACCCTGTCTGACTACAACATCCAGAAAG
Organism: Argentina silus; assembly: GCF_951799395.1. Lineage (NCBI taxonomy): Eukaryota > Metazoa > Chordata > Actinopteri > Argentiniformes > Argentinidae > Argentina > Argentina silus. The sequence continues at coordinate 8,841,799 of NC_139656.1, read as the reverse complement.
AATCCACCCTCCACCTGGTCCTTCGTCTCAGGGGAGGCATGCAGATCTTCGTGAAGACCCTCACGGGTAAAACCATCACCCTGGAGGTGGAGCCAAGTGATACCATTGAGAATGTCAAGGCCAAGATCCAGGACAAGGAAGGCATTCCCCCAGACCAGCAGAGGCTGATCTTTGCCGGCAAGCAGCTAGAAGATGGCCGCACCCTGTCCGACTACAACATCCAGAAAGAATCTACCCTCCACCTGGTCCTTCGTCTCAGGGGAGGCATGCAGATCTTCGTGAAGACCCTCACAGGTAAAACCATCACCCTAGAGGTGGAGGCAAGTGACACCATTGAGAATGTCAAGGCCAAGATCCAGGACAAGGAAGGCATTCCCCCAGACCAGCAGAGGCTGATCTTTGCCGGCAAGCAGCTAGAAGATGGCCGCACCCTGTCCGACTACAACATCCAGAAAGAATCTACCCTCCACCTGGTCCTTCGTCTCAGGGGAGGCATGCAGATCTTCGTGAAGACCCTCACGGGTAAAACCATCACCCTGGAGGTGGAGCCAAGTGACACCATTGAGAATGTCAAGGCCAAGATCCAGGACAAGGAAGGCATTCCCCCAGACCAGCAGAGGCTGATCTTTGCCGGCAAGCAGCTAGAAGATGGCCGCACCCTGTCCGACTACAACATCCAGAAAGAATCTACCCTCCACCTGGTCCTTCGTCTCAGGGGAGGCATGCAGATCTTCGTGAAGACCCTCACAGGTAAAACCATCACCCTAGAGGTGGAGGCAAGTGACACCATTGAGAATGTCAAGGCCAAGATCCAGGACAAGGAAGGCATTCCCCCAGACCAGCAGAGGCTGATCTTTGCCGGCAAGCAGCTAGAAGATGGCCGCACCCTGTCCGACTACAACATCCAGAAAGAATCTACCCTCCACCTGGTCCTTCGTCTCAGGGGAGGCATGCAGATCTTCGTGAAGACCCTCACGGGTAAAACCATCACCCTGGAGGTGGAGCCAAGTGACACCATTGAGAATGTCAAGGCCAAGATCCAGGACAAGGAAGGCATTCCCCCAGACCAGCAGAGGCTGATCTTTGCCGGCAAGCAGCTAGAAGATGGCCGCACCCTGTCCGACTACAACATCCAGAAAGAATCTACCCTCCACCTGGTCCTTCGTCTCAGGGGAGGCATGCAGATCTTCGTGAAGACCCTCACGGGTAAAACCATCACCCTAGAGGTGGAGGCAAGTGACACCATTGAGAATGTCAAGGCCAAGATCCAGGACAAGGAAGGCATTCCCCCAGACCAGCAGAGGCTGATCTTTGCCGGCAAGCAGCTAGAAGATGGCCGCACCCTGTCCGACTACAACATCCAGAAAGAATCTACCCTCCACCTGGTCCTTCGTCTCAGGGGAGGCATGCAGATCTTCGTGAAGACCCTCACAGGTAAAACCATCACCCTAGAGGTGGAGGCAAGTGACACCATTGAGAATGTCAAGGCCAAGATCCAGGACAAGGAAGGCATTCCCCCAGACCAGCAGAGGCTGATCTTTGCCGGCAAGCAGCTAGAAGATGGCCGCACCCTGTCTGACTACAACATCCAGAAAGAATCCACCCTCCACCTGGTCCTTCGTTTGAGAGGAGGACAGTAAATTTTTCCCTTCCTCATGACCATTTTTCTTTTAGTTACTGAATTTTTTTCCACATGTTCTTTTATATTATTGAATTCACAATGACAAAATAAAGGCATTGCAATTATTTGGTTGTCTTTGATTTCTTGACCTACTCTATTTGCTTTTGACAGCTGCAAATAAAATGTGTTACTTGAATGACTGACACTTAATGTAGAGCCATAACATGATGTGCATTAATGTGTTAGTCTGTTAAGGGTTTCGACCTTGGTGACATTAATACATACAATAACATAATGTACAATACTATAATCATAATCCTGTGAGGAATTCAGAAGAAATTTCTTTAGAAAAGATGAACATAATACAACAATTTGAGTCCCATATTGAAGATGACAGCTGCCCATGTGAAAATATTGAAGGTAACAATCAATACTGAATGAATTTCACAACCTATGGGCCACTAGGCTGTCAAATTCATGGCCCTAGTTTTCACATTACAAAATATGTGAATATCATTGATCATCAGACACATGACTGGGGTGGGGGGGTAGCTGCTTAGGAACCCTTGCTCTTTAGTTAATAAATTAAAGTCTAATGACTAGCTTGAGCCTCTTTCAAAGGTAATTCATTAAATCTATGGTAGCTGATCTGACATAAGGGAGATGTTTGTAGGAACCCATCATGACCCTCGACAATGGTAGATGGTGACAAGGTGATGGCATGATGTCTGAGATTAGAACAGGTTAAAAGAAAGGCTATTAGTATTTATGTATTCAAAAACGACATAGGCCTAGTAGTCAGAGATAGTAGATTTAAGACCTTGTAAGAGGCTTTCATAAAATCGTTGATAATACATGGGATAAAATGCAATGTGGGAAATCAGTATGTATTTAGAGATTTTGAAATAATGTATGAGCTTCTGGCGCCCTCTGTTGACTAATGTTGAAAAAACCGCACCTCACCGAGGGGGGAGAAACTATTGAACCGCCCTGAGTACCTGTAAACATTTTTCTACTGAAAATAATGGATAAAATATTACTGAAATGTGGTAGCCTATTATGCTGTCTAACTATGTGGTGACAATCTGGATGCATATCAAGCCTGCAGTTTCGTTTTTTTCTGTTTCATCGTTTCGGCAATCACTGTAAGCTGTTTTGCCTTTGTAGGGCAGTACATCTGTAGACCTATTTATAAATACAATACAGACATAATGAATTATTACAACAGCTGACAAATAATTATGTAATTAGGCTAAATAGTTTAAACATGTTCAGTTGTCAGGCTGAAGGATTGTAGCCGCCTTCATTTAGTGTCCAATGTATTTACTCAAATTATGACAGACCTACTTCAATCTTTGTATGTCTGTAGTTTCATCAATCACAATAGTCTAAAACCACACCACGTCTGATGCAGTAGAATTCATATCAGCGTAGAATAAAACGTGTACCATACAGGCCTATACTGAGAGCAGTGTCGGGTAACCTACACCGTCTATTTTTACTGTAGTCCAAATTACTCAACCGAATAATTTTCTTCTCCGCCCGACTGCACAGTAGGCTTACCCAATATTATTAATTTACCGTACAGTAATGATGTCTGTGCTAGGTTAAGAACAATTGAGGAGGCTAGTCTGCTCTAGGGCTAGGCCTTTATGCAGACTATTGGTCAGATATTTGGCACTCCGACATTAATGATCACATTTTATGTAGGTTATATAACAAAAATCTAAATTAGACCAGAAATTATTTAATCCCACATGCATTTTTGGTCTCCTATTCTAATTATAAATTAAATAAACAAAACATACATTTGTTCTGCTCATTGCTAGAATCTGTTCAACTTTGTCTTCAAAGGACAGCCTGCTAGTGACAGTGACTTAAGTGCACTGAGTGCAGTATATGCGCGTTCAGCGGCTGTCGCAGTGTGGGAAAAGGAATGGCTGGATCGGGTTGGGGAATTTTTTTCTTTTCTCTCTTGAATTACAAGACAGAAAAGTATGTCATCGCCGAAAACAAGAAAGTCGGAATATTATTTAGACTTTATCAATTACTCATCGTGGGATACTTGATCGGGTGAGGTGCAATATATGTCTCTCTTTTATTGCGTGCTCGAGACCTAACATCCCAACTACAGCTTGAATTTTGAGTTTAGCATGCCAGTAACAATTATTTGAATCCCAAGAAAGTAATTATTCAATTATCTGAATACCAATAGAAAGTTGTCAAACTTGGCTGTGTGAGGTCGTTCAAGCTTGCTCAACTGTCATGGAAATTAGTGGTTTCTGATGTACTTGTGACAGTAGTATTAGGCACAGTATAAAGGTGCCTGATGATTTTTATAGATCAGCAGCAATATTTTACAATAACTTTGTGTGCTTTCTGATATGTGAACTATGTATTCTTTCAAGGGATTTCCTTCCCTGATTGCTACCGATTAAACGTAGTCATTGAAACCATTAGGAAGCTTTTAGAAAGGTTTAATGTTACATACTGGATCGTTAAACCATTAGACTGTTCGTGGCAACCATTAAAACTGCAGTCTAATAGGTGTAATGTTTTGTTTCAGTGATAATTACTACAACATGTTCCTATAATACAGAGAGATATAATTAATTGTAAAGATGATATACCAAACCCTATGTACAATCAGTATGTCTAACTTCTCAGGTGGGTCTTCCTGGTTAAGAAAGGATACCAAGAGAGGGAAGAGTCCATCCAGAGCTCTGTCATTACTAAATTAAAAGGTGTGACCCTAACCAACAACTCTGGACTCCACCTATGGGGTGCTGAGGATTATGTCATACCCCCACAGGTGAGACCCAAGAACAGTTTAATTTCAACGTGTATAGTAATTGAAGGGTAATTCAATTCAAATAAAGCTGAAGCAATACAATACATGAGTCTACAAATAAATACTTCATATAGAAATCACAGCTTTGCATTGCATCAATTTCAGGTTGAAGACTATTGAATTCTTTGCCTCAAGAGAAACACCATTAAATCTGTCCTGTTAGATAAAATAGATCTTATCTCCAACTTTAACAGGTGTAATTGACTTAACCTTTAGCCACCCAGTGAAAAATCGATTATATAGAATGGTTTCTTCTTGTCAGTGAACCTAGTCAGGCCCCACAGTACTCCCATATTCTGGTGTTGCATGCTTTGCTTTTATTTTGACCCTCACTATTGTTGTTACTGATGTACAGTTGATGCATAGTCATAATTGATTGAAAGTATAGTATCCAAAGATGTTTCTGTTTGTTGTGGGTTTTTTTAGGGTGAACGAGTTTTCTTCATTGTTACAAATTACATAGAGACCCCGAATCAGAGACTTGGGTTCTGTGCTGAGGTAAGTCAACAGCAGTTTTGTACCACCATAGTCTAAAGAAATTCTCTTAAATCTGAAGTATTTCCCAAAACCGAGACAAGCAATAGGATGACTGTTGAGGTCTCAAAGCAGATAGCAATTTCTAATAAAACAATCATACAGGGAAATAAAAGGCTCAAAATTTAAAGTCAGCATTGATGATGCAATGATTCTTACCAAGCAGAAAATTAGCCAGTGATTTCAGGCAGATGTCATACTATGGCTAGGGCAAACTGTTATCATGACCAGATGTCATACTATGGCTAGGGCAAACTGTTATCATGACCAGGGCCTTTCCAGTTCCCCAAACGTACTTATAGGATGCTGGCACTGTGATAATTATTTTCTGAAAAGTTATGAATGGCTGTTTGATTATGTGTAATGATATGAACTTGACTCTTTGTCTAAAATGGTGTGATCCTAAGAGTGCAGCAACTGCTTTAGCGATGAATTTGTATCTCTTCTAGTTGTTAAATTGTATAGACCTTTTACACTGTGTGCCATCATCTATGTGCAGCTCTTGTCATTTGAGTACAGGTTTGCGTTTGTAATCACTACAGCTTGTGTCATACTCTTTCCAGAACCCCAAAGTTCCAGATGGCCAATGTGTTAACGATTATGACTGCCCAGAGGGCGAGGCTGTGATAGCCGGCCATGGTAAGGGCTAATATGTATCGCATTGGGCTATATTCCTTTATCTAATTTGTATTTACAGAAGAACTCAGTCAGATTTGTCTTTAATGCATAAACCACACATGTTTACAGATTAAACATATTAACATTGTTGTGAAGTTATCACTTCTACATGAATGTCCCATAAAGAAATAAAGGCTCAGGCAAAATGTATCTTTGCTTTTCAGGAATAAAGACTGGTCGCTGCATGAACACAACAGGGACGTGTGAGATACAAGGCTGGTGTCCTGTGGAGCAGAACCAGAAACCCTCGTGAGAACTCATCCTCTTTTTTTCTCACTGTTGCATTCACTCACACTCCATTACATTACTTCTATTTCATATATACCTTGTTCTAATCCTGTAGTAATACATATCAATCACTCTGGTTTGACACAATGTTTTCCCCTCTGATTTCCAGTGAGGCCTTACTAAGCAAAGCAGAGAATTTCACCATTTACATCAAGAACTTTGTCAGGTTTCCTAGGTTTGAATTCTCCAAGTAAGTGGCTCTTGGTGACTCGAGTGTTTCTGAATGGTACTGGGCCGTAGGCCTGAGAGCAGGGGAGTTCTCTAGAGACACAGTGACATAGATCACTAAGCATGTGTGAGTGAGGGGATACATGTCCTAAAAGCTGCTTTGAATAGCTGCACAGTCCCTTCTATTTATACCCCCAGCCCAGCCAGTGTTGTGTGTTCAGTGAGACAGTGGAGCGGTCATCTGAGACGTCCTTGACAGCAGGCCCTGTCCTAGACAGGTGTTAGATCAGATCAGGCCTGTGAGTTCTCATGTCAGTGTGGCTGTTGTTGCAGGCTCATTCAGTTGGAACACTAGTGTTGTCTTTCCAAGCCTGGCTGGAAAGCAGAAAGACAACAGACTTCATTGGTTCATGATTCATGATTTCAGACTTATCAGACAGCAATGTGCAGGTCTTTTGATTACATGACTAGTCACTAATGGATTGTGTGTATTGGAATTGAATCTGTTTCTATGTTTAAACTATGAAGTTAATTGTCTGAGTATGTAATAGTAATGGAATTGAATGTAGTCCCCCCATGATATGCTACTTGAAATGTTCTGTCCGATTTAGTACCATGTGCTGTTTGGGATATGATAGATAAAATATGTGATACTGTTTGACACTTCTGTAAAATGGGTCAAAATGTAAAATTTAAGTGAGCCTGTAAAGGCTCACTTAATTGTCATTGGTTTTACATGGGTAACATTATTTGATACTTTTGCCAGGGAAAAGTGTGATGCTGGACTAAAAAGTAATCTCTGCAATGAAGGACCTCCTAGTAGAAGAATGGTTATTTTCTATTATCCTTTGTCCCCTCTCCTCCCAGGTCAAATGTGCTGGACACCAGTAATGACACCTATCTTAAGAGATGCTCCTATGACAAAGTCCACCATCCCTACTGCCCAATCTTCCGCCTGGGAGATCTGGTCAGCCGCACTGGACACAGCTTCCAGGACATGGCTGCGGTGGTACATTATGCATGGATTTGTATAAGAAGGCTTGTCAGCCTATTTGATTTCTAGGAGACACTAACGGTACATTAAATCTTCAGAGACAGTTGGCTTTCTGGTGTACCACTGTGGCCAAATGAGGCTTTATAAACTGATTCAAGTGGGTTTAGTTCCTCTGGTCCATTGAATTATGATGCAAGTGGAATTACTAATTGTTATTCATTTGTTCGGCAGTTTGGATGTTGAAGATGTTAATAATGGTTGCATAATGATAACAACAAGATGAAACACAGCTGTGTACAAAATGCTCTCTACCTTATCATCCCAGCAAGCTCAGGGGAACATTTACAAGTAAAAACAACCTCCGGTTGTTGATATAGGAACACACCCAATGTTGACTGGGAGAATCATGAAGGGTAACAACTTTTTCTGACTCGCAAAACACACTGTTTACCAGAGTGGCTTCTGTGTTATGAATGTAGCCTTAGAGTTTTCAGTTATGGGGTCGGAGGAAGGCTTGAGGTTAGAGAACTGGAAGGATGCTAGTTTGAAGGAAGGAAAAATGTGCCACTGTGTGAGCTGGCCATCGGAGGGTTGCGAACCACCGCCACTCTGACACTGTTCCCAGCCTCTCCTCTAACTGTTATGGGATACATGTGTGTGACTATATGCATTATGTGTCTCAGGTTGGGTACTGTGACAATATAGTACTTTCCGCTGAAAAATTGGGGAGTTGATGTAAATGTGTTGATGTAAATGTGACCACAGTTCAGGTTAAGGTTGTACATTAATTATTCTCTCTCTCTCTCTCTCTCTCTCTCTCTCTCAGGGTGGGTCAGTTGGAGTTATAATTGAGTGGAACTGTGATTTGGATAAGGACTACTCAAAGTGTAATCCAGAGTACAGCTTCACCCGTTTGGATATTCATTTAAACAACTCAGTCACATCAGGGTACAATTTCAGGTACATAATCCTATGCATTAAGCGCATACTTCAAGCACAACAAACATGATGAGGGTCACTCATATCTATGTACTGTTAAAGTATTAGTTACAGTAGCACTCTTTGAATACTCTATTTAATTTCAAGTCTATCTTTCACCTCCACACAATTGTTTCATTTCCAAACAGCTGATTTGTTTGTTTTCCAGATATACCCAGTACTACAAAGATGAAGCTGGGCAGAGTTATCGGACTTTGTACAAGGTGTATGGCATTCGCTTCGATATCATGATTAATGGACAGGTATGACAGTGATCTGTTGACTTATCTAACAAAAGATATAGATAGTGGTCATAATACAGTCCATGTTTGACGTTCTTTTTTTTCAGGCTGGAAAATTCAACATTGTTCCCACAATAATAGCTATTGGGTCTGGGCTTGCTTTGATGGGTGCAGTAAGTTCTAATTTAATAATTAAATGTATGTATGTATTCACTTTCCAATGCACATAATCAATGTTGTCTTCAAACATGTATTGTAATTCTGTGTAATGCAGCATGCTAAGGTTAAATTAAGTTAGAGCCCTACCTTTTTCTTGATCAAGTGACCTGACCGGGCATGGCCCAGTTCAGAAACAACCCCTAGCCCCTTGATCCTTGTGTACATTTGAAAGGATTGGATTGGTGGAGGGAAAGATGGTAGAAGTCATCTGGTCGGCTGGGGGGAACTTTATTTATATCCAATCCTTTCATATTTACACAAGTGTCTAGGGGGTAGAAGTTGTTTCTGGACAGGGCCAGGCCATAGTCAGGGCCCCTATGGTGTATGTTTGGGTGCAGTCAAATACTTTTTATATATATAATTTCTGCATTTTTCTACATATCACCACAAGAGGGCAATACACTATCATTAATTGAATGAAACTGGCATCCTTATCCTTTGCCTCATGAGGTTTGAGGCCTCTATTTCTCTCCTCAATAGGCCAAAGCTCTTTAAACTGGATCTGTTTAGTTTTAATGCAAAAGTGATTGCTTTGCTTTATTTAGCTTATGTTTTGCAATGGGCTATCAAGGTCACTCCAGCTTTATTATGTGTCAATTATGTTAATTGCCAAGCAAACAAGTGTATGTCTTGACTTGAAACCTGACCTGTTTGTTTGTTTCAGGGAGCCTTTGCGTGTGATATGATACTTCTGTACATGATGAGCACCAGCTCCTTCTATCGAGAGAGGAAATTTGAAACTATGAAGTAAGACTGTCAGAAATTTACAATTTGTAGTTTTTAAAAAGATAACAGAATTTTGGGATTGCTCACTACCTATCTATGTCAGTAAAGTAAAACATTCCTTCAGCAGAAAAGAGCGGGTAAAGAAGCATGCAGATGGGAAGACTGTTCACCGGGACAGAAGACCCAGAAAAGAGGCTGTGGAGCAAATTGTGCAAAATCAGCAAAATGTGGAGCAACAGGAACTCCCCACTGTCTCTCCATCTCTGCCACAGCCCACCTGTCCACGAAACACAGGACAACGGTATTCTGCCAGTGTCTCTCCACGTAGAGTGGAGCAACGGCATCCTACCACTCTCTCACAACGAAAGTAACAGGTTATTCACAGAGTGAGACAAAGAAGTAGGTTCTGTTATTGTCAACACAGCTAGACCAGGTTCTATTGCAGTTGTTGGAAATTATCCACTACTACCAGAGGTGCTGACATATGGCATTGGGGTTCTTCTGCCTCTCATGGGTGATGCATGCCCTGAGTGGACATGATGACTATTGGCTGGCAAAGAGAAATGGCCATGTGCTGCTACACTATACTGGGACAAAGATGATGCAAACGGATTATGAAACAATATCAAAGAGAAAACACACTATTCCATTTCTGGAGTCTTATTTATTGCTGCAGTTGAAGTTGGAAGCATAACAGGTCTTAGAGTGCCGAGGTGGTCAACTGAACCAGGCAATCTGCACTTGGTTGTGTCAGACTGGGATGTTTTTCACACCTGGATAGCTTGCAGTAATATCTGTGTGGAATCCTGCTATAGAACACCACAAACCTCATCATTAAAGTGTATTTGCCATCTCGTACCTTTGGGTCTGTGGTTGTCTAGAATGCAAATATTACTTCTAATTGAATGTGATTACTTGTTGTAACTTCTGTCATGTGCTCCACACATCCATAAATAAAGGGGTTAAGAGTCAAGTGGTTAGTAATGTATAGACTTCATATTCATAAGCAAGTTCTTATTGTGGCTAAATGACCTTTATTATGAAGTGTTATCAATAACTATATGAGGAAGAATCTTGTCTATCAAAACGAATCACAAGATAGGTATAGCTTGTGTTATCCTAAAGTGATGGGGAAAATTGTCAATAAATGTGCAAACAGGTTGTATGGAGATGTTTATTAATTCTACAGGATCCAATCAGAACTGTTATACCTATTTACACTACTATAAGAAATCCTGTAATAAAGATGTTATTTAACAGCCAATGCTTATGTTCAATAACATTTTTCTACTGCTTGATGAAGACCGTTTCAATCATAGAAGCAATTAAGTGAGGATCAACAATTACATATTACTGATGTTCACCGTTAAGTTCAGTGCAAGAGGGAAATAAGGAATTAGTTCTATACTGATTAGTGACTAAATAAAGAATTGCTGACGTTCACATAGCTGTATACAGTTCATCTGGCAGTCTTTCATTGCCTATATACAGTTGAGTGAACAGTTAAGACATTGGATTTACATGACGCTGGGTTAAATCTGTCTTATCCTGATAAATTGCATCAGTATACATGCACCATTCCATAGAGGAATGTCCAAAATAGGACGTAGGTAAAAAGCCCACCAACAAGCCCCCCTGTGAAAAGCAGCCTCCGGGATTTGAAACACTTGTTCCAACGGCGTCCAGCCTTGAGGATCAGGAGAAGGGAGAGGAGAAACGAGGCGAGGAAATAAAATATGAAGCCGTACAGTCCGGCAAGCCCAAGGATGCCGGCGGTCGCCCCCGACAGAGCAGATACTGACGTCCGGCAGTAGTCCAACACGGCGGCGTTGCCCCTCACAGCAACCTCGCTGATGAACTGTGGTCCTTCCCGTTTAGCAACCAGTGAGGCCATGTCTGCAGTTTCGAATGAATGAGAGCTTCTGCTGCAATAAATAGTCATAATAAAATCATTGGCTACAGATATTGAATGATAACGTTATCTTGCATAGATTACAATATTGTCCAAAAATATGCATGCAGACAGCTAAGATTGCATGATTCAGTCAGTCTATCCTTTCTTCGCTACGCTAGCTCAGTAGTTGACTAGTTAGCTAGTAGCAGTTTACTCACCGTATCAAACAATAATATACAGTGCTTTGTTCACTTCACAAACCCACTCAAATGAACATAGTTTATATGAAACTCGATGTGGGTACTAATGTCTTAATAAAATGTTGTAAGCTAGAGAAATAAAGCTCATTTCTAGCTACTCAACACTCAGATGCGACGTCTGTCATTTAGAGCCGGCCATTTTCTTGCGAAATGCATTGTGGGATTGTCGTATCAACTGAATATGTTTAACAGTTCACAAATATTTCAATTAATTAAGTTATTTTACATTTTGTGATATATTTACAATAGCATATACAATGTAACGTTTATTCTAGATGTAATGGTCGTGACCTGTGACCTGCTTTCAAATGACCTTTAGTCATTCAGTACGGTGTCCGCTGAAGGCCGAAAATAGAGATCTCTCTATTTACAAACAGAAGCCACAAACTACCAATAAAGTTCTTAGCAACGATGGCGAAATATGTATTAGGGATAGACATAGGAACCACTTCAATCAAGGTCGTCTTACTTGATATTTGTTCAAAAAACGTATCGGAGAGTTTCTCTTTGCCAACGAAGGCAGATTTCGTCAACGATGAATCACATGTATGTGGCACTGACAGCCTATGGTACAATAGTTTCCTGTTTACTATCCAGTCTGCATTTGATTGTTTCTTCTGAAAATGCCTATTTGCTTTCTAATGTAGGCTAAAGAACAAGATACTGGACAAATGATAACAACTCTGAATGAGTGTATCGCCTCTCTGACCAGAGACAAGCTTCAGAATGTCATTAGAGTTGGGATGTCTGGACAAATGCATGGGGTTTTGTTCTGGAAAGCAAAAACAGGTAAATACAAGGCACCCACCATGTTAATTCGATTTTTGATTGAGAAAATCCCAGTGCTACTTGATGAAAGGTGAACCAAATCCTGTCTTATTTACCATCCAGGTTGTGATTGGTCCAATGGAAACCTCTTCAGACCGAAAGACACTAGTCAGCTGATCACCTGGCAAGATGGACGCTGCAGCAGTGATTTCCTGTTCACTCTTCCAAAACCAGACTCACATCTCAGTGTAGCCACAGGCTTTGGTTGTGCTACCATATTCTGGTACATGAGACACAGGTACACACAGCATGCAAACATGACCAGATTGACTGCGAAGAATAGACACAGTGTGTTGGTCAACCTTTCAGTTTGATTAAATTATGTCATATTCATATGATCCAAATAAGATGTATATAATTTGAATGCAGGCCAGGGTTTCTGGCTGATTTTACAGTGGCAGGAACCATCCATGACTATGTGGTGTCCATGCTGTGTGGTTTGGAGAGATGTGCAATGACTTCCCAGAATGCAGCCAGCTGGGGCTACTTTAACACTGTCACCAACCAGTGGAACATGGACATGTGAGTATGTCCTGTCTAAAAATGCTGCTGTACTACGACAAATTATGCATGGATGAGAGTTTGTTTGGACAAACGTGTTATGCCCCTCTCATTAGATACACTGTAAACTAATACTATTCTATTTAACTCTTTGTATTTTAATGCATCCAAGTTTAAAGGGTGTTATCACTAATTTAAACTGTGCACATTAATGTATGTGTTGTTGTGTGTTAGCTAACAAGCATCTGTGTGGGCACGCTGTAGTCTGAAGGATGCTGGCTTCCCTGTGCACCTGCTCCCTGAGTGTGTGGAGTCTGGCAGCTTGGCTGGGCAGACATGCTCTGAGTGGCATGGCATTCCTCTCCACACACCTGTTGGGGCAGCCCTGGGAGATTTCCAGTGCTCTGTCTACTCCTGCATGACTGACAGGACAGATGCAGGTGAAGTTGACAGAGCAGAGTGGCAGTCCTACCTGTGAATGTCAGTTGTTCATAAGCTTTTCATGTGATAGTAACCCACACATATCAGTCAACTATCTCTGTTCATTTTTACAGTTCTCAATATAAGCACCTCTGCCCAGCTGACCTATGCCATGCCAGCTGACTTCACACCACCAAATGTTCCTGAACCCACCTCCTCCATCTCCTACTTCCCCTATTTTGACGGTTCTTACTTGGCGGTGGCAGCCTCACTCAATGGAGGAAATGTGTTGGCCACTTTCGTGGGGATGCTGAGTGCATGGATGAAAGAGCTAGGTAAATTGTAACAGTGTAAATTCAATCAGAAACCCTATCATACATTTCCAGTTAGACATAGAACATTTTTCCCATGATCACTTTTTTGTTTTTTCTCACACTTGAAGGGGTAGGTGTCAGTGACTCAAGCCTCTATGAGCAGCTGGTCAGATCTGGCCTGAGCCAGGAGAGCAGTGACCTGAGAGTGAGTCCCACCATCCTGGGGGAGAGACACAACCCTCTCTGTCTCGGCCAGATTTCCAACATAGCCACTTCCAACCTCTCCTTGGGTCATGTGACCAGAGCAATGTGCTGCGGTATACTGGACAACATAACTTCTATGATGCCGCCTCCCTCTCTGCAGGAGGCAGGAGTGAAGAGGATCATGGGAAGTGGGAGTGCCCTGTCCCGTAACAAGGTGCTACGACAGGAAGCAGAGAGGGCGTTCCCTCTACTTATGGAATATGGAAGAGATGTGGATTCAGCAGTTGGTGTGGCCATGGTCTTTCATGACCAACTGTGAATTAGAACTTGCATCCAGAGGGACAAACCTGTTTGTTTACTTGAATACTTTGGAATTCATTTCTTGGAATAGCTGTGACTATTGCAATCTAAGGTACTGTTGGTAATGCATTTTGCCACTGCCATCACTTTCAAATGATGTATTATATTTACAGACCTATCATTTACTCTAAAACATGCAAGCAACTTATGTATAGTAATTGCAGTACAATAATTTATTTGACAAATCAGTTTACAATAGTGCACTTGTATTGTAACTAAAACAATAGTCCTGCTACTGATATTATTTCTATTATATTTCTTATATATTATATTTCTTGTTATTAATGATAGCATTCATTCATTAATTTCAGTGAAATTTGAGGATTACATTGTAATAATTACAACGGTATTGTTTTATTTTCTGTGAACCTGTTTGTCATTTGATGACTGATTTTTATATATGTGATCATGACATAAAAATAAACCATAAAGCCTGTTGACTTCTAGTCGATATTGAAAGAATAGAGAAGAAGATGCATAATAGCATCTTCATAATCATAGATAACAATGAGTAAACACTACACCAGCCTATGGTCTTTCCGATCACATGTTTAGTAACTCTAACAGACACACACCACACAGTTCTGCAGACAGAAGATCTGTGTAAAGGAAGGCACACAGGAAGCTCTGCAAAGATGTTCTGAGAAAAATGAAAAAAACGCTTACTTTTAAATAACTGAAAAAACCCTGTGACAAGGAATACATTCAAAACAGTAAGTAAACTACAAATCATTTGATGTTGTGTGAAATATCTGAGATGAGATAAAACTAAGACACATGTTTAATTGTTTTTACATGTCATACACTTGAAGTAAATAGGACAAATATGTCACTGCATGAGTGATAAGGTGATGTGAACATGAACATATGAACATCATAATGCTGTTTAAAAAATCTGATTATTGTTACATATGATTGTTTTAAAGCAAAGGCTGTGAAAATGAGAGGCAAAAAGAAAGCTTTAGGATTTGATAATGCCATCCTTTGTCCCCTGCAAATATATATATGCTCAATATGTAGTACTTGCCTAGATAAGAGCAGCAGTAGCAATTATTGTTCATTTACCACTTTGTGGTAAATGGTTAACATTAACATTCCTTCCCTTTATTTTCCAACATTCATAAGGTTTAGCTGATATCCTTTGTGCATCTCTTTGGTACTCTGATTGCTGGATCAGTATATCTTGAAAGGATCAATAAAAACAAGGTCAGCCATCCTTTTAGCTCTCAGAGGTCCGCTAATGTACTCTGGAGATGGATTCTCTATCTCCCCACAGCACTCATTTTAAGTCCTTGATTAGGGAACAGCTCACAGAGGCATGCTCTCTTATTAATTATTGTGTGTATTTTGTATTTAGGGTTAGGGTTGTTTTTTGTAATTGTAGTTATATGTGGACAGGGCACACCTGTAAAAAAAGAGACCTTGATGATTTCCCGTGTTTTCCCTAAAAGCTAATGCTCATTCATGACATAATGATTTAGGGTGCTTATTCATGACATAAGGATGAAATAATACAAGGACATTTTACTATTCAGTGCAATGCTCTTCATACTGTAGTTATCTGTATATTAGATCTTCAGGTCACAGATCCGTTTCTTGTGTCTTTGTTTGTATAATGGGTAACATTTGAATTATCGATGATGGTTTTGCATTGTTTAGGTGTGGAATGGTTATTTCACTACAAAGGGTCCTGAAGTCTTTCACTCCACCCAAAATGTTGTACATTTGATCTCCACTTGCACATACCCTGAGAAACTAAAATATACTCATAGATACTATGCATATTACCAAATGGCATTTTTGTTAAAATAAGTTTTTGTGTCTTAAACTGTGATTCTCACATGCATTGTAACATGATATTCCATGATGTCATTTTCTGCCACTGCAGTCATTTGTAAAGATGAGTATCACAGGGGGTCAGTCCAGATCAGAGTAGGAGTGCAGTAAAGATCCATGACAATAACATAATTCAGCCTGGATCTTAGCTCTCAGTTACACTGCTAGAATTGTGGTTAATGTGATAATAATACATTAAAATGTCAAATACAATAATGTGCTCACATGAGGAACTAAATGAGAAAGATCTCATCATGTGCTACGCCTAGTTGATGCTGTGGTTTTGTTTTTGGGCTTCTTTTTTTTTAAGAAGGGGAGGGGTTGATAATCATATGACCCAGCATAAAAAAAAAAAGGGTCGTGTCTGAGCAATAGAAGCCACACCAAGCCCTAGGGGCCCAGCATAAGAACTAACCAAATAAGGATCCATAAACTACATCACTTGACAGTAAAATGGACACCCTTAATAAAGCACATAGACATGATGTCATAAAGTCTTTGTTCACATGCACATTGTTGTACAGTGAGGTACCATGCAAATGGAAGTAGGAGATATGCATATTACCCAATCTCATATCTGTGTTATGGTGGTAAATTAATAAAATTGGTCATGTTCTGAGCCATCAGTACATGTTGCTCAAATAACAAACGATTAATGTTTACTTTTAATTAAATATGTTTTACATTTGTTTGCACCTCGTCACTTGCCCTTAAAACAGCAAAAGATATTTGCACACTTAATTTATATTACTGTATTTTGCAATATTGCTTAAGTGTAAAATGATTTTTTTATGAGATGGAACTAGGTGTACAAAACATTTGTAATGATCAGAAATGTGGTGAAATCATGGGCCTGACTTCTCTCTTTTTCTCTCAGTTTCCATCTGAATCATTGTCCATCCCTTCCCCTTTTGTCTGACATCTACAGGAAAACCAAAAACAATAGTTTCCAATCCTCCCAGACAGCATTTATTTAGAGCCTCATATTAACTATTTATTCCTCACCAACAATGTTTCTCATTAAAGTCGTTCTCATTTGCAGCTCAACTGAGAATCTTCTGCAAAATATTGCTAGAAAATGTTGCCAGATTAAATTATGTCTTAGCTACTGTTGTCATGGAAAATTGCTGATAAATAACCGGCTTTGTTACTCATCAGGGGTGAAATATCACATGTCTAAACCCATGTGTTTTTAGAGGCCAAATCTCTCACAATGTTTCATAAGGATGTGGAAAGGTTTCCATAGCTAAAGAACTAAAGATTGATTCATAAATGTCAAGTTAAAATGCAAATGACCAAATAGTGTTGAACAATTACAGAGCCCAAGACAAGGTCCATGAATGTCTCTCCCTTCCACATTACAACATTTATTTAGTTCAAAATGTTTATTGAATCCCTTGAACATATTAGTGTCTAATTTACATAGCATATGTATTTACATTACCATGACTTGTCTCCTCCAGAGCATCAGTGTGAGAAGTCAATATGAGCAAGTCAAAGGACCCAGATCGGACCCCATTCTCCCTGGAGACTGATGACAGAACTGATGAGGAGAGGGCACAGAGCAAACAGGTGAAGAAGGACCGCCTGGTGTCTGCCCTGGGCATGGGCAGCCCAGAGAGCTCTAAAGCGCCCATGGATTCAGACTACCAGGAAGAGATGGAGGAAGCCCAGCCCAAGATCAAATTCAATCTCAATTTTGACAAGTGAGACATCCAATTCACTGAGCATAATGTAGGCTAATGTGATTTCAGGCTTTTCATAGCCTGGCTGTATGCTCAGTAACAAGAGTGTTAATGATGTTGAGAGGATACAGCTGTCTGACCCAAGGGCAGAGTTTAAATCAGAAAATAATTTACAATAAGATATTAGTTTTGAGGCCCTGTTGAGCAAAACCATATATTTATTTACAAACAAAAAGGGCTTTTGCAATCTTACATAAAGTCTAAAATATTTCTTTTTTCCATTCTAGGAAAGTGAGAGGGTTGGAGGAGAGCGAAGAGGAGAGGGACAAGAGGTTTGACATCATAAGGCTGTTTGAGGCAGTATCAAGTGATAATTTCAACAAGCAGGAGCTGGAACAGTACCTGCATCAGTCCATGAAAAAGCTCACCAACTCTGAATGTGAGGAGGTCCATGTATACTGGAGTTATCTGTCATGGGTCAATTGCCAGGTCACAACAACATAACATAAACACACACCATTTCTTCACTAATTGTTTTCTCTCTAGATCAATCTTACGGCAAAAACGCCCTGCTCAAGGCTATTCAGAGTCTGAAAGATAGCAGGAATTACATAGTAACGTCTCTCCTAGACATCTCAGAGAAGATGGGAGACATTAAAGAATTTGTCAATGCATCGTATACAGACAGCTATTACAAAGGTAAACTTTCACACAACACACAATCATCATTTGCTGATTTCCTAATCTACATCTTGCCTCTGCCAACTCAGCATAATGTACAGCCCTCAACCACTTATCATACAGCCACACATATAAGGTTAAGTATCTTTAACAGTGTATCCTTTCTATCTGTGGATCACATAGGCCAAGCAGCCATTCATATTGCCATTGAGAGAAGGAGCATTGATTTAGTTCAGCTATTGGTCAAAAAAGGAGCAGATGTCCATGCCAAAGCCTGTGGGAAATTCTTCCAGCCCTACAAAGAACCCAGCTTCTACTTTGGTGAGTGAGTCACTGAGCATCAGTGCCCTCCTCTGGCAGGTTTGCTCCTCTGCTGCTTGTCTAGTCACCCCATGGAGAGAGGAATCATTTTCTTGTTTATGGCTGTTTGCAAAAACATTATCAATTCATAAAATGTACAAAATGAAAGAATACTCTACTTACAAGTATGATGATCCAAATATTAGGATAAAATGACTAATTTGTGGAGAACTCTGATTGACAGGGGAATTGCCTCTATCCCTGGCTGCATGCACCAATCAGTCAGACGTTGTGGACTTCCTGATGGAGAACGAGTACCACAGGGTGGACGTGAGGGAGAGGGACTCCCAGGGCAACACGGTGCTGCACGCCCTGGTTGTGGTGGCCGACAACACTAAAGAGAACACTGACTTTATCACTGCCATGTATGACCACATCCTCACTACAACCGCCAGGCTCCACCCAAAATGGAAGCTAGAGGATGTAGAGAACAACCAGATGTTGACACCTATCAAACTGTCTGCCAAGACCGGCAAGATCGGGGTAAAAAGTAGTGTCTGAGATGGGGAACTCTGTATGATCTGCCCACCATAAGCTGTTTGCTGTCATCTATCACCAGTGTAACATTTTGTTCCTATAAGACTGAGGAAGAACACATGCATATACTGTATATATATATATATATCCGTCCTCACATGCATTTGTCAAAATGTGGTACACACTTTTGAATGTGTTAATTCTCTGATTGTTGTCCCATAGCTCTTTCAACACATACTGCACCGTGAGTTCGAGGACAAACAGACTAGACACCTGTCCCGTAAGTTCACTGAGTGGGTTTATGGGCCTGTCCACACCTCTCTCTACGACTTGGCCTCTCTTGACTCCTATGAGAAGAACTCAGTCCTGGAGATAGTCATCTATAACAGTGACATCCCTGTAAGTCACATCAATATCCATCATTCAATACATACATATTCAGTACATACAATACAATACAATATAATACAATACAATACAATACAGCATACAATAATTTAATTTGAAAAAAAATACATCTCTACAAAGGGGGAGACCTACAGCAAAGATGTATCTATTACCAGTAAAGTCTAATTAAACAGCTAAATCTAATTTCAGAATCGTCATGAGATGCTCCAAATTGAGCCTCTGAACAGGCTGCTGGAGGAGAAGTGGGATAGGTTTGCTGGTCGAATCTTTTTTTTCAACTTTGTGGTCTACCTTCTGTACCTCGCCATCTTCACTGCCATGGCCTACAACAGGAAGCAGGGAACGGTGAGGTGTTTGCATCAACACAATGACGTCATTATACTGTACCTAATGTAGTGGAGGAGATCAAATCAGAGTTTGCAGGTTTTCCATATGATTCTTTCACAACAACAATTTTGACTTGTGTTCTTGTTCTCTGACACTCAGCCGCCTTTCCCCCTGGAGCATTCCACAAAGGAATACCTGCGTCTTGTGGCTCAGTTTATTACAGTGGTGGGATCGTGCTACTTCTTCATAAGAGGCGTACGTGTACAACAGCACTTCTTACATTTGAAGTAAAACTGGAACATTTCATTACATTTAGTGAAATACTATACAGCATGGCTGATGTGTTTTTAGTATCAGAGTCTCAAACACCTAGAATACAACCCAACAAAATAGTATTTAAATGTCCGGTTCATCAAATGTTTTTCTCCATCCCCAGGTATTAGACTTAAAGAGAAAGCGTCCAACACTGAAGACATTGCTGATTGATGGATACAGTGAGATTCTTTTGTAAGTTATACAAAAACAAAAAGTCTCCACACACTAATTATTTACAATATTAATGCACCATCTGCCTCTACTATGATTATAGCATAACTACTCCATAAACACAAATTATGTCACAATCTAGGATGGCAGGACATCTTTCAGTCTGTGTTGCAAGCATATAACCTCTTCTTCTGGTACACACTGTATAGTAACATGTTTGCGTCAGTGCAGTCCAAAGCAGCATCTTTGATCCGGACATCTGAGGATATATCTAGCAGTCTGTGTGTAAAAAGTGATCCTATACCATTCTGCTTTAGTACGTTTTTGGCAGCTCCACACAGTACATGTGTAGGTTGTTAGTGTTTCAAATATGATGTCAGAGGGCTCTCTGGTGATTCTGACTCTTTGGCTCTCTGGTGATTCTGACTCTTTGCTGGTAGTTTTCTGCAGGGTGTCCTCTTTTTGGCCTCCACGGTGCTGTACTGCTGTGGGAGGGAGGAGTACCTTGGCTTCTTGGTAATGTGCTTGGCTCTCAGCTGGGTCAACCTGCTCTACTTCTCTAGGGGCTACATACACATGGGCATCTACAGTGTCATGATACAGAAGGTAGTTGATGCAGGTCACACTCCTACAGAACATCTATGATTCATTGCCACAGGACATACCTTAATATGTGATTGGCACAACATTGATATCATGACCAAGCTGCGCTGACTTCCTTTGATTCACTAGTTCTCTGTTTTTTTCCCCTTTGTAGGTGATCCTAAGTGATATATTGCGCTTTCTTTTTGTCTACATTGTCTTCCTCCTTGGATTTTCAGCAGGTATTTCATCTCTCCTGTCACTTTTGTATTCAGGGACACAAAATATTCAGCCTGTCAGACGCTTATGAATTGTAAATGAATGTTTATTCTTCTACCACAATCAAAATACCTATCACATTGCCAGTGACAGTGCCGTGGTACAATGACACTTCTAAAACAGTGAAAACATTTCAGACAGTGTAAACACACATTATAAAACTACACTGTCAATAGACGGTAACCATACTCTGTTCCCCCACAGCCATGGTAACTCTGCTGGTGGAGCCTTCAGAGTCTAACCCCAACCCTAACCCAGAGTCAAACACCACATACACACGTAGCTTCTTCGGTAAGCCGGTGGATGACTCCGAGGGGTGTAAGAAACCCACCTACAAAGACTTTACCTACACCATACTGGAGCTGTTCAAGTTCACCATCGGCATGGGCGACCTGGAGTTTACCAACATCTATCCCTACAAGGCGGTGTTCTACACGGTGCTCATTTCCTACATCGTGCTCACCTACATCCTACTGCTCAACATGCTCATCGCCCTCATGAGCCGCACAGTGGAGAATCTCTCCCTGGAGAGCACCAGCATCTGGAAACTACAGGTGCTCCAGGAAGTGACATTGTAACACTATATTAAACTGTTTGGTCCGAGCTTATTAATTACTTTACTCCCACTGCAGGCACATGTCACAGAGGGTGTATTAATTGTACATTTCTCTGTGTTTGCAGCGGGCCATTACTATCCTAGACCTGGAGAGGAGCCTGCCGCACTGCCTTAGGAAGAGTCTTCGCTCTGGGGTGGAGAAGGACCTGGGCAATAAGGCTGAAGAGGACCGTCGTTGGTGCTTCAGGTGCCTCACATGGTCCCATCTCATCCAGTTCTGATGCAGTGACCAGATTACTTGAGATTCACCATCTTAGAGAGCACAACTGGGCTTTATGAGACACACAGGTTTTACTTAATGACAAAAGCACTTGCGAGTAAACATTTGAATTGTAAAGGTAAGAATGCGTTTAGGTTTCAATCAACATTGATGAAATGGGACACATTTGCCCAACACAACCCCATTCAGCTGTACTCATTGTGTCAGGAAAAGATAATGGAACATGTATGGCAGCTGTGTGTGGAACTGAATGACTGCACTGCTGTGCAGAGTACACAGTGTGCCTCATTGATCTGCTTTCTCTGACAGCTGATTGATGTGTGTCATACAGCAGACAGTAATTGGAGAATGTGTCCTCTGTTGTCTCAGAGTGGAGGAAGTCAACTGGAACAAATGGAACGCCCACCTGAGCATGATCAATGAGGATCCTGGGAGCTGGGATGCGGTTGTGCCATCTCCTACACAGAGATCGCCAGGCAGAGGTTTGGAGAGGAAAACTATCTGAGTTTATTGTCTAGGCTTTAACACCTTTAAGGTCACAAATTGTAATATTTCTATACAAATCAAGTGTATATAAGCATAAGCATAATAAGCATGTTTATATATCAAATATAATGCAGAGTATGCCGCTAAACCTTCTCATCTCCCCTCAGAGAGGAACTGGCGAGGGTTCCTGAGGGATTTCAGTCGACGAGGTACACAGCGACAGCATCGCCAACAAACACACGTGTCCAGAGAGATGACCCCTCTGTCTCCCAGTCCAGTCTGAAGACAGAGCACTGCACCTCCACTTCTTCTCATCTTAAATTTCCCCTCAGCCAGGCTTGGCCTACTCTATAACCATCCAGATCATGGCTGTACAATAATCTTTAATAGTTGCTATGGTTATACATTTGACCAGAAAAAGCAATGTTATTTTGGTGCTAATATTCTTAGAAATTACACAACTGAACTAGCCGTAGCAACCTTTCTTATCATATCATACATACAAAGGTATGATTGTATTATTGATTTATAAATCTATTGAAATATTAAAGAAATATGTTGTTGGTGACAGTAAAGTCTACCCTGTGGATAAATGGAAACATCACACCCTGCTGTGCTGACACATGGGAGTTCGGACTTGAAGGACACCATCCTAAGTATTATGAAATTACGTGGATTCTGTTACAAAAAACAGAGTCCTACAACACTCTACTTGCTTATAATTACTCATGTCAGGACCCCCCTTAGCCCAAAACGGGTCTGTCCCATATTATGCATTTACAAAGTTCAGTCGTGGGTCACACAGTGCATGCCGCTGTTATGATTCACCCCCTGCATCGCTCAAATGTCTCGATAGAATAGAGCGATACTGAGCCCAGACCGCCGTCCCTCCCACTGTGCGCTCTTTATACAACTCCAATTTCCATCACCGCCAGACGGACCAAATCCACTGCAACCAGCGAGTCCTGCAGATTTCACAGCTTGCCTTGTCTACGTGACTTCCTGGAGCTATTTCGTACTGGCTGGATTTGATATTCAGTATGAAAGGGCTGAATGAAATCGGTGCAATCACCGCTTTGAACACCAGCTGTCGCACTTACACGGAAAATGCACAACAAGGGGTGTAGTCTCCTGAATCATTCATTGATTGTTGCAAGTATGAGCTAGTTTTGAAACAAATATAAGATGTTTCAGCATAAAATTGGATCAGCATAAAATTCCCCATACTGTATAAGCTACCAGTTTTCAGTGAATGTAGGTAGGGAACAAATGTATATTACAAAACTCATTTATTTCTTCAGTTTCTACAGGTATGGTGTTCAAACGCAGGTGAAAAAAATATTCAAAGCACAAAGTTGATATCATAAACTCATGTCAAAGCATAAATTAGAACTTTATTTTATTATTACAATGTTACAAAAAGAGTAGCACAACTCTCACGCTCTCGCCTCTTATCTGTCGTACAGCCACAGAGTGACAAGTAAAAGAAAGGCTTTTGGACCTTCCTCCATTTCACAGCAATATTATAGGAAACAAAGAGGAAAAAGATGATTTAAATAACAAGCAAATCAAGTATCATAAATAGTCACAATTGCAAACTGAAGCTTTGAAAAAAAATGTTTTGTTACAGCCCAGTAACTACACAGAATTAAAATATAATTACAAAATATTACTCAATTTCTTGTTTTCATAATAAAGAATCTCTAAGGAATTGCTTTTTCTATTCAACAAAAACTTCATTAACATGAAGACAAATTAACAAAACAGAAATTGCTGTTCCTATGTATCCTTGCAATCTTCATTATTATCATTTTGGGTTTTCTTTATAACCATGCTTGTTTTCAAAGGAAAGTCCAATGACCAAATACTTAAGGCTTTTTAAGGGCTGTTAGAAAGGGAGGCGAACAGAATGTGGGTGTCAACGTGTTCACCCAATCACACATCTACACACACACACACACACACGCACACACACACACGCACGCACGCACACACACACGCGCGCACGCACGCACACACACACGCACACACACAAACACTTAAAGTTACAGTAGTATAGTAGGTAAGCCAGTGTACAATAAAATAAACAATGCATTTGCTGTTTCACTTTAACTTAAACATCCTTTTTGTTTACCCCCAAGTGATCTTGCAAGTGATCAATTTGGTCTTTTCAAGCACACTTCATATCAGAATCAGTAGTAACTACACCTAATTTAAGTTACCCTAATGATTTAAAGAAAAACAAAAAAACTCAGGATAAAAACTCTGATTTGGTTCATAGTTAGTTTCTAAAAAAACATTAGTAAGAATTCTATTTCTTTCACTCCAGTAGTAAGTTTAATCCAACTATCCCACCCCCTTCACGAAACACCTGCCTAAACAAAACATCTTATCTCAACAATTCAAGTAATAGTTTTCAGGTTACGAAAAAGATAGGAAAATGAAATAACAAAATGGCACATCTTAAAAGCAGTTTTTCCTTGTAGATTTTACTTTGGCCATTTAAGGCTTCAGAATGAAAAGATTTCATTTCTTTTTCCATTGAAATAAAAGATATTCAACAATCATGTTGCCAAACTCAATGGCATTGGTGAAAAAATGGTTTGTAACAGACACCTGAATTCATTGCAGCATTTTGAGCAAGAGAGCGTTGTCACCCCAGTCCCCACTTTGCTCCCTGCAGGATCTAGATGTCTATACTCTGTACAAACAACCTGATTAGATACTTTGATAGATAGAGAGGAATCAACCTTGAACAGTGACCTGATTCATAAACAGTCCTATATCACAAATAAATAAATACATTTCAAAAGAAAACAGCCTCTTTTTACATGTGCATACGGCACACATCTTCATCTGTACTGTGTAGTGTCCAGTGAATGACAGATTTACACTGAACAAATAATCATCTTTTCTCCACATTGTGATTTCAAGAGGAAAATATATGCTTGTGTTTAATCTTGACGTCACGACGAGTTTCACATGTAAACATAAAAGGATAATTAACCACTTGTCCAATAAAACTAGTCAGAGCCGAGAAATCCCGACACGACCCTGTAAGAACATCAAGATCCGCATGAGTTTTCTTTCCTCCGTAAAGGATCAGTTTTCATCCATCGTCTGCAGGAGATGTCTTTTATGCTTAAAAGAAAACTCTAAGGACAGGTCTGAAGTAAAAATAACTCAGGATTCTTAAGATCCAGGCACACTGATAGACAAGTAGGATGGGGAAAAAGTCGGGAATGACGACAATCACATACATAAGAAAAGTTCCCTAGGGTGCCTATTCAAAGCACTCATTTACAAAATCAATTGATCACTTGCAAGATTGACTACAAAAACAAAAGAAAAAAAAACACTGCTCTTTATTAAATATATTCATTTGTCCTCTTTTAATGTTAGCGGTCATTTACTTCATGTATTAATTGTATTTGATTTAATGTTCCTTTCTTAAGACTAAAAGAAGGTTTTTGATAACTGCTGTGTCGACAAGGCTGTAGCTTATCTGTACCCTGGGTGCTGGATGAGAGCGGTTCTGCCATCTCCGGCCTCTGGGCCCCCTCTGTTCATGGAAGGTCTGTGCATCTTGCCCATCAGCCCCAGATTCTGATCTCGGAAGCAGGGCGTCTGGAAGTCCCCACCCAAGTAATCTGCCGTTTGCATCAGATTAGTCTGGCCAGAGGTGGAGGAGGAGCCTGGCCCGGGCCTGTAATGGGGTCCACCGGGGGGGCCGCAGTCTAGTGAGGTGGGGCCCCCGGGGGCTCCCCCATGGAATGACATGGCCAGGTCCTGAGACCCGGAGCTGTCGCTGTTGGGTGTGGGCAGAATGCTGCTATTCCACATGTGTGGCTGGAAGTAGTGGCCATTGGTATAGTGGGCCATGGGACCAGGCATGCCGTTGTTGTTGACAGGGGGTGAGGGGGTGGGCTTCTCTATAGGTGGCTTCAGGGTATAGGGCTGGCCCACACACAGCTCTGGAGGGTAGCCCATGCCCTTACAGGGGAAGCCAGGGTCCCGGGATAGGTGCTTGCAGGGGTGGCCCCCACCATCCTGGATGTGCTGTAGGTGAGCCAACTGGTGCTGACTCCAAGAGCGCATCTGCTGCTGCTGTAGGTGATTATGTTGTTGTTGTTGTTGTTGTTGTTGTTGTTGATGTTGATGTTGATGTAAATGCTGTTGGTGGTGCTGCTGTTTGATATCATTGTGGTAAACAGGCATGTGGTTCATGGCAACCATGTTCGGTGGGGGGTGAGTGCCCACGGGGGCTGCAGCCTTGTCTGCGGGGCAGATGATGCAGGTGGGTGGGGGAATGCCGGGGGCAGTCGGGTTGCTGTGCATGGACACCCTGGAGCTGGCATTGATGAGCAGGTTGCGGCTGATGGGGCTGGGGTTGGCGATCTGGCCCTCGCACATGGAAGTGGCGCCAGCGCCCTGGGCCCGGGCTTGGCAGAACTGGTTGATCTGGTGCACGATGCTGCTCAGGTCGGCCTGACGACCCTGGTGCAGGCCAGCAGCCATGGAGAGCGGAATGGTTGAGGTAGAGACAGTCACGTTAGGCGGCGCATCAGCGTCAGGCAGCTTCCTGCCCCCCTGCAGTCCGGGAGGCGGCTGTTGCTGAAGGTGCTGCTGCTGGAGCAGGAGGGTGGGGGGCGCCTGGGGGTGGCCCAGGGGAGGGGGGTGCGACATAGTCTGGGGCTGAGGCAGGCCTTGGGGGTGCTGGGGCATGGGAGGTGGGTGTCTGAGGCCCTGGGATGGGCCCTGCTGCTGGGGGAGTGTCTGTAGAGTCTGTGGGTGATTCTGGGGATGAGGGGGCAGGCTCTGCTGGGGCCGGGGCAGGCCTTGGGGAGGGGGGTGGTGGAGGTTTAAAGTGCTGGCCGAGGCGGCTGCGTAGGGTCCGCCGTGGGGGTTCATGATGACCTCGGGGTGCAGACGAGCCCGGCTGCCGTCAAAGTCCTTGAGGATACCCTTGACAACGGGCACCTTGATGACAGCGAGGAGGCCTGCCTTGGCCTGAGAGGGGGGGTAGGGGCTGTAGCGCTGGCCTGAGGTATCCAGCCCGTTGACAGTGCGGCGCACGTGGTTCCTCTGGGGGACCTTGACGCTGTTGGGGAAGATTTTGATGGTCAGGGGGTTGTTGGCAACCTTCTTAGCATAAGCATCCAATTCCGCAGGGGTTGGATACTGAGCGGATCTCATCCTCTGTGTAGTGTCCCCTGGGGTGATGGACAGAAACAGAGAGAGAGAGAGAGAGGGGGACAAAAAAACAGCACAGGGAAAGGACAAAGAGAAAGAGGGGAAGAAACACAATAGGAGAGAAACATATTAACGCATCTAAAAGACAAAATGTCATGTTTTCCTGTCAAAATAGCAGTTCTATGGTAATCTGACCTGTGTGGTTCTCATCTGAGAGGAACAGAACCTGCTTTCAAAAATATTCTCATATTCCCAATCTCAGCATATACAAGGACAATGTGACAAGCATAGCATTCCAATCTATGTTCAAATTCTGAAGTAGTAGGTTTCTGGGCTGTCAGCAACAGTGAGGTCAGTAGCTTATGGCCAAGGAGAGCTAGCAAGAGGGCTAACAATAATGTGAGTGTGAGACATGAGAGGGTTGTGCTGCCCGCTGCTGAACTGAACCCCAGACTAAACAAAGAGGAGCTAGGCACTGCTCGTCCCCTGTGGCTGCTGGGGGAAGATTTCTCCTCTGTGGCAGAGGCAGAGTGGAGCTCCATGACAGCAGACAAGTAATCACACAGCTTCTCTCTGATCTCTGGGAACACCACATAGCCCTCAGCCCTGAGTGAGACATTTGTTACAGCTGCTAAGCACCTCAGCTATATTTAACAATGCCTGGGTGACAATGACTGTGTGTGTGAGTGAATGTGTTATATGTGTGAGCCTATTTGAGAAGTGTGTATCCAGGTGTTGTGTCTTGTGTGCATGCGGGTGTGATTGTATGTTCCCAGTAAAACCCAGTTTCTTCACCAAGGCACTGAAAGTCAGTAATAATGGGATATGAGAGCAGTCTGCCTCTAGCTATTCTGATATGGGCTGAAGAGGACAGTCTCTGCACCCTGATTCTACAGGCTGAGCCCTGGGCCTCACACTCTGTCACCCTGGCCCAGTCAGCCTGACCTACATACAAAACCCAGCTTATAAACACACAGACAGACCGACAGACAGACATCAGTGCCTACCTGTCGAAACACTAGTCTGAATGCCAAGTTAGGCTTGTTAACCCCTTAAACTAGGCCTATACCATCTTAAATATAGAGAAAAGAATATTATTCTGTTACATAAGTACTGAAAACCCACTTATTTATCGGACGGTGGCTAGTATTCTGTCCTTTACTGGGCAATAATCCGAAAGGTCAAGCAATGCTACTGGGTCCCCTTGCAGACTAATTTCCTAATGTGTATGTGGCTGTGAGTCATTCTTGCCTCTGAGTCCCCCTCTCTGCATCTCAGTCTCACAGCATGCAGAGTGGGCCGGGCAGGGAGCTGAGCTGTGAGGACTGGCACGGTGGCACAAGGAGTCATGCCAACTGGCTAATTAATCCCCTCTTTATTTGCGGGCAGGAAACAAAGGGTGGCAAGCAATGAGAGGGGCCGGGGTGGGGTGGCAGTGCGGGCAGAGGGGACGCTGCTTGGACTAACTGCTCTGCCTGCTGATGGCAGGCTCATTAATGCAGGGGTCTGGGCCAGGCATTTGAGCTCAACACTCTCAATCACCAGCGCTTAATTCCTCCCTCTGACTTAATGCGTGGGTAAGCAAACACAGATGGACACAGACACAACTGCAGTGGCCGTCACCTTCCCAACTTCTGTGACAGAGATTACTAATGACCTCTGTCAAAGGGCTGTCTCTTGGCACACTTTGGGCCTGTTAATACCAATCAATCATTGCTTGAATGCCACAGCCTATTTGAGAGTTGTTGCTGACCATGTGCATCCCTTCATGGCCACAATTTAACCATCTTCTAATGGCTACTTCCAGCATGATAATGCACCATGTCACAAAGCAAAAGTCGTCTCAAACTGGTTTCATGAACATGACAGTGAGTTCAGTGTTCTTCAGTGGCCTTCCCAGTCACCGGATCTGAATCCAATAGAACACCTTTGGGAGGTGGTAGAATGGGTGATTCACAGCTTGAAAGTGCACCTGAAAAATCTGCAGGAATTGCATATATATATATATATATATATATATATATATATATATATATATATATATATATATATATATATATATATATATACACATATACATATATATATATATATATATATATATACATATACATATATATGGACAATTCCACGGTAATAGAATGATGCTGGGACTAGATTTTTCACTTTCTAATGTACGTCAAACAAAAACCCTTGACAGCAAAATTTAACAAACCATACAGCTCTATGCACAATGACTGCTACTAACAATTCCAACTGAAAGTTTAAAAATACCATTTACTTTAAGAACTGTGCAGATTCAATGTTTGGTAACGGAATGACCATAAAATCTCCTTGTTTTTTTTAATGTAACCACGTTTACCCAAAACTCTGTCAAATACGTCTGTAGAAAGTGTGTGGTGTTGGCTGTCATATGACACCTTGAGTTTGAAAATCTCTCTTTTGGTTGTTGAGCTACAGTAAGTGAAGTGGATTGACATTCGGTAGCAGAATGATGGTAACAGTATGACTGCATGGGTCCCCTACAGAAATGAATCATTTCTGAATTTGAAAGTCATGACATGAGGTAGCCAAATTAGGGACACAAAGGTAGTAATATACAATAGACACTCTCATTAAGGTAATAATGTATTATTTGATCAACTTATATATAACATTAACTCAAACAAACAAAACACAAGAAACATAAATCTGCATTTGAAACTCTTCATTTAATGTGATTTAAATCAATGACGTGGGTTTCAGTGTCTTTTTTCTTCATTATACCACAAATAAATAGCTTACACCTTTGGAAGCCAAAACATTTTTTTTGAAGAAGGCCTATGTTATGTACTGACACACAGACACCTCCAATCTGCTCCTAGTTTGCTTCAGAGATAGCCTCTGCAAAAATGAAAACGTTCTTTATTGTCTGCAACCAGTGTGGGAAGGATCCTAAGAATCTGTCTTCGGGACGCCACACCATATTTGTCAGTGCACTCTTTAATGATGTAATAATAATAATGTGATAATAAGATAAATCCTTTGGTGTCATTTTTGTAGAAGTGTGCAACATGTATGTCATCATTCAATTCAATGGAAGTTACCCCATAGTTGTGAATTACTGGCTTTGCTTTCCACACTGTACTCAACAACAATGAAGTCTCATTTATTGGAGCATGAGATGAGGATGAGGATGTTGATGCGGTGCTTGGTGAGGATGTTGATGCAGTGGTTTGTAACTACTATTGTATGATTTCCAACAGTTTTTCGGCTGTCCTTGTGGAAGAACCCCTTTAAGCTCCATGTAGAACTCTCTGTGAAAAGGGTTCTACAGTACATAGAGGCCAAAAGTATTCAACTGTACAGTGTTCTACCACAGGTTTTGACCACTATCTTACTATTTACATGTGGCTGATACAATGTCAGTGCTGTTTGATCTTCTATTATGAATGGTGACCAATGCCCTCTCACAGCCCAGAGCTGTGTTGAATGTATGGCTTACAGTTGAATGTATGGCGTGTGTTATCAACTGCAGGATATTACAGGGTTGGTCATTAGCATTCACTGACAGGGGCTTTCTTTTAAAGCAGCTGTGTGCTTCAACAACATCGTCAATCAAGCAAGTCAAAGGTGCTCAAACAAAGATGTAAAAGAGGATGTACAATAATGGGTTTCTAACATGGTCAAATCCCCCACAGCCCAGCCTGAACTTTAAGCCCGCATTAAAGGAACTGTATTTCTAAGGAAAGTTCAATCAAGATTTCAGGAGTGGAATGGGTGGTGGTGGCTACAGGCACATCTCTCAGATCTCCAGCTGAACAGATTCACAGAGAGGGGTAAATTAAGGCCAGCCTGCTCCTGTTTCAAACTACAGCAGAGTCAGCACACGCTAATTAGAATGTATCTTATTCAAACCACTGTTTTTACTGAACAAGGTTTAAACAGTAGGGGGCAAGAGCTCGCGCTGTTTTAAATGACAATTTTCACACATAAGCAGGAAATTGGATCTGAGACATCAGTGTCATACAGCAATGACAATTAAGTCCTCTCATCCCATTTGTAGGCTCTCACATTGGCTAAGCATTCCATAATGATATGAGAGCCTTTAAAACGATACTCATTACACTGAAAAGGGATATTGAGCTACTGTACTTCACTAAGCTGCTCCTCTGTACTGTATCTCTACTGTGTATAGTGAATAAAATAATGCTGGTCTTTCATCTTTTCATGCTTCCGGCTCTACTCTCTAGGAGGCCATTTCCAGACACTTCAGCCGAAATTTACTCTGTCGTTCTGAGGACAAGCTGTTTCTCTGTGCTCCACTGTTTCCTTGTGTACTTGACCTGTTCCTCCAGCAGCCCTTACATTTCACAGGTATCATCTGTTTAACATTTCTCCCCAAGGATAAATAAAGCAGCTGCCCTGGCTTTGCCGCTAACGGCACCCTGCAAACTCATAACTTTAGATGACTCTCCCCTGAACAGACATACCAGAGGCGCAAGGCAGGACAATCTGGAGCTATAGGTGAGAGTGGGGGGTGGGGGGTGGGGGGTGGGGGGAGAGACTGCAGGCAGATTGAGAATGGAAACAAATTGGACTGCTCATACTATAGGCTTGTTAGTGCCATGAGAACACAAATTGAGGCTAATTGTGGGAACTACCCCCAAACCTTTTTCTGTGGGAATATGTCAGGCTATTGAATTAGGATTCCAAGTCCCGACCACCTCACATCAGGAAAACAAAGACAAAGACATGTCTCTTAAAGAGTCACGCTGTCAAATGAGCTTTCTGTCCCAGTGAAAGATGATGCCCCAGAGAAACAATGAGTCCCGTGGCATCTATGGACAGCCTGGAGATAGATGGGTTGTACATCAACAACTGCCCCTGTTGGACCAATCAGAGCCCTGTAGATAGGACAGACGGTGCGTATGACAGGCCTTGTGGGACAGATGCTTAAAACACACAAACAGCGCTGGATTCCAGATGTCCTGGGAGCTGTAGCACAGGGACCTCTGAGCTAGGACCGAGACAGGAGGACATGACCAGAGAATGTTCTTTCACAGGGTTGGTCTGGAGAAACAATAAAACCTCAATAATATATCGCTGTGGCTTTTCATGTAATGTGACCTGGCCCCTCTTTAAATCTTTCAAGAGCAGGTGAAAAGAAGGGGATTGTGCGAGAATGAGCAGGAAGTACTTCAGTGAGAGAACAACTCAAAAATCTAGGACAACCCATGGTGTGATACATTCTCAATCCACAAAATGGATCCCACTATCAGGCAGAATAAAGGTTTTATCCCCCACTGCTTTGATGTGTGTCACAGAGGCGACATACAGAAACAGTCAACAAGCCTACTTCACTCTACTCTGTCACAAGCCTGCAAGCGGAGAGGCAACATGGCCGACGCTGGCACTTAGCAGACTCCCCCTCGCTTGCGGTGCTCCTGGGGGTAGGCTGATTACAGTGATTCTGAAATTAGAGTCTTGATGAGCCAGAGAGACGGAGAAGCGTTTTATAACAAAACAATGCAGTAGAAGTAGGTCAGACTGGGGCTTGGATTCCTCCATGCCAGGACCTTCTCTAGAAATCTCAGAGCCTTTGGGGAGAGGGGAAAAAGGAGTTACAGGAGTCTAAATAAAGCTGGTCTGGGTATACCCTGGGTTTGATCAATAATGCACATGTGAATGTCCTCTAAGAACAGCCTGCGATATCTGAGAGGCATTCTACAAGAGTTTGCACTACTTTTTGGCTGGATAAGAAATGTGTGTTTGTGTATCCGTTTGGAACAAAGCCAACTATGGTGATAGCAAAGCATGAGAATCTTAGTCTACATAAGAATCTGGTATATGTGTTCAATAACAGCTAATTAGAAAACAATTTATGACAAAGGCAACGTGTGTGTGTGTGTGTGTGTGTGTGTGTGTGTGTGTATGTATGTATGAGAGGGATGTCACCTGTTCAACACCTCTCCCTAGGGGTGACAGGTGAGACTATTTGAGGGTGTGTGTAGTGTCGATAGCAGTTACACCCTCAACCCCTCTCTTCAACCCTTCTCAGAGTGTTTGTGCACTGGCTGTTGACTGCTCGACTCGTCCGTCTTGTTTCTCATCCTAATGAGATTTGCTCCTCATTATCACCGGAACGCATCCCTGTAGGAGACAGGTCTTCAGGGGGATGGAGGGAGGACAGGCGAGGGAGGAGGGAAGGGAGGGAAGGAGGGGGCGAACGTTCCCCAGCCAGTTATTAGTGCAGTCTTCATCCTCTTTTCCTTGAATAGGGATCTATCGTCTTTGAGCATAACACTTTTTTTGTCTCTCGTTTTGGTTTTAACACAAAGCTGTTAGAGAGAACAGGGCCAGGGCAGCTCTGTTCCTCTGATGTGGGGTGGACAGCAGCAGGATTTTAGCAGCCTGGTGTGTGTGGGATGGTGGTGTGTGTGTGAGTGCGGGGTTGGCGTTGAAGGCGGCACTTACATTTCTGAAGTCCAGTGTTCATCTGCGTGTGGGAGAGAAGCTGGAGGGAGAGGTCACCTGGCCTTGGCAGACAGGCCAGCATTTCACACAGACACTAATGCAACATGGGACACTCGCTCCTCCTCACACTGCAACACACAGACAGAGACAGAGAGACAGACAGAGAGAGAGAGACAGACAGAGAGAGAGAGCGAGAGGCGAGGTCAGAACTCATGACATTACTGCAGGGCCACACATGGTACATGGAGATATAGAGCAGAGGACTGGCTAATAGACCTCTTCTTCCCCAGGGGCTTAGGGGGAGACATAGTTACCTTTCAATTAGAAATTGACTCACACCTGGAGCATCAGGTGAGGTGACATTTTATGCGAATAACAACTTCAATTAAACATCAAACAGCTGAGGTAAAATGGGCAGACTGTGCCTGAGGCCTTGCAGGTTCAAAATTACCCCCCCCCCCCCAGAGTGTTAGTCAGGTGGTTAGACCCTGCTACCTGTGCACTGCCTCTACAACATCTTGTCAGAGGAAATAAATGGCTCCTGTGCACTCACAAAGAACACACTCCAGAGACCTATAAAACATGGTAGTAACTAACAAATCAATATTAAGGTCTCCAACCATACAACCTAAGTATATTTTGGGGACATCAAACAATGGAATAGAGAACATACTTAAGCACAAGGCTGCCACGTTGAGCAATAACCTGATGTAACAGAGAGTGTGAGAGAACAGCTTTAGCTCTGCTCTGCTTAACTTACTACACCACAGATGCTTGCCTAATCAGCATTGAGGAACAGTCAGGGAGCAAATTAAGTCTACAGAGTGCGTGCCCTTCCTTTTGCTGCATGGCATCAGAACAAACCTGGAGCTCACAGACAAACTGCGTGTATGAGAGAGGCAATTACCCACAAACAACCTTGGCATGGCCGTCTGCCGCAGGGTGACGGCTTAAAAGCGTCTGTCCCCCGTAGGGGGGAGAAGGGGGTGCTGGGAGATGAACTCACTTTAAAAACAGGAGCTCAAAAAGGTCAGGATGACAGCTCATTTAAATCCTCCCAGTGAGGGGAAAAAACAAGCGTTAATGAAGCTGGCAGTTACACAGATACCTGAGAGCTGTGCACCTTGGGGCCCTGGGGGCGGCTGGGGCTGGGGCGGCTGGGGAGAGAGTGGGCGGCAGAGGCGCAGTCTGAGACAGATCTGAGGATTTGCTGGTGTTCCGTCCTGGCGATGCTGTGTCACCCTCCCTGACAGCCCCCTCCTTCCCTCTCCTCTGCTCCCTGCTTCCTGATTTACAGCCTGGACCGCCATATGGCAGCAATCCCTGCCCTCAATTCAACATGTCACCATGCATTAACTTTAATTGGCCTGATATGTTATCCCCCCCTCGCCCCCCCGTAAGGAGTTTAGTTACATAGCGCCTCATGGCAAGATTTCCAGCTTTTTTCATTCATCTAAGTGCAACATTTCTTCACAAAGATAATAAAACTCTTCTCAAGAACCGATAGGGAGGTTGCTTAAGCAATAACGAGAGGGTATGCTACATCATAGATATGGGAATGGCTGACGTCGACCATCACAGCCGTTCTGATATCCTAGATATAACACAACCGTGAGTGTGTTATTGCTTTTATACACGGGGTTGACACCGACAGCAACAATGGTGCTAGTGGAGGTTTTCATGATGTATTGTATTGTATCTATAAAAGTAGTTCATAAAACTATTACCATAGTTAGGGACGCAGGTTGGTTGATAGTTCTGGAATGCATGGTCGAACATTTTTGGTATGGCAAGCCAGTAAACAAACCTCTACCTGGCTGGCTCATAAAAGCTAGCTAGCCAGTACGGTTTTTGAGGAGTGTAGCAGCATAAGGATGACAAAAACAACCTTGAATGATCCATTATTGTCAGAATCCTTCCACTGGTCTAACAATGTTTTCATTATTGAAAAACAAAATTAAAAAACTCCAATAATCTGAAGAGCATTTATGGCGTATGTTTAAACTTTGCAAGTGAAAGCGATGAGGTAGCCGTGCTGATATGGTGGTTATGGGAACGGCTAGAATTCTTCTCGGCCAATCACAATACTTGATTTGATCAACCTGTTGGGTTAGGGTTAGTACTAATGTGAAATGTAGAAGCGTCTTCTTTGTCAAAGTGAGGAATGTGGAGTGCAGTTATAGCAAGAAGCCAGACTGTTCTATTTGTCCGTTTGACACACCAACTCACATATACACAGCCACACATCCCCTCAACCACTCCACCATCACTAACACACCTATCCTCCCCCACAGCGCCCCTGAATGTCAGAAAACTGGGGAGCGCAGCAGCAAAGGTCAGCCTATGGTAATGCTCCAGCTGACACTCTGCTTTATAGTGTGGTGCAAGAGGAGATGAAACCAGACAGACAGCCTCTGACGTCCACTCTCCTACCGACTACGCCACATCCCTCTCTGCCACAGCAGCTTCAGACACAGAACACAGGCTCTTTCAACACAAACAGAGTGCAGTCAGACAGTTCCTGACAGTCGGTGTCTCTTGCACAGCCATAGATGATGCTTCATAAGGTCAGTGCCTCTCACTGCAGGTTCGTGTGGGCACCCCCGGGCCAGGCCTTCTCTCCAACTAAGTCCTAATTGCCCACTGAGCACAACACGGGGGGGTTGAACTGGTATGATGTGGACTTTACGTTTCAGAAAGCCAGGCAGGTGTATATCCAGGTGGATTACTGGCCTCTAGGATCAGTAGATAGCAGCAGGGCTGTAGGTTGACCTCAGTGGAAACTCTGACACAGTGTTAAGTCTATGGAGTCAGAGCTCAGCCAGCTGGGTATGGCAGTATGGCAATGACTGGCTGACTGGAGTGAAGCCAGGAGTCTCATACTAACGGCCCCAGACACCCTGGTGCTCCAGTAGCATTAGGACCCCATGACTCTGTCTGCAAGTCTCCACCACAACTTAGATTTATAATAAAGTCTTTGATAGAATCACTGGGTCTCTTTTCAGAAGAATAAAGGGACGAGACAATACAGACTTAAAGACTGATGCACAAGACTTGTGGCATGTGTCAAATTGCTCCCATAAAGGCTGACCTATATTTCCCTCCATTTCTCAGGGGGGTAGAAGGAGAACAACTCCCATCTAAGGAGGGAAAAACAGCGAGAGAGAGAGAGAGAGAGAGAGAGAGAGAGAGAGAGAGAGAGGGTGGGAGAGGCCATTTTGAAGATTACACCAGTGAGCTATAGTCATGTGCTGCTGATTGCCTTGGTCAATATCTCCCAGTGCAATCTGCAATGTATAGGGCTAATTGCAAAGAAAAACATCTACACATACTTCAGGACGGGAAGAGACCGGGTACAGCAATGTATAGGAAAACGTAGAATTCAGCATCAAAATAAGAGCTCATTAGAAAAAGATGCTTCCAAGAAAAAAACATGGTGGCTAAGAAACAGTTTGGTTGCTTGTGAGTATTAACAGCGAGGTCCTTAGCAGTCTATCCCAATTAAAGGCAAAAGCAATTAAGAGAGCTAAGCCTCCATGTTGTACATTGTTTGTGATAATGGCTGAGGGAGAGGAGAGAAGAAAGCAGGCTGCTGTTATTTAATTGCATGTTTACCCTGAGGTTATAGGTCCATAATACAGCCAAAGAAAATCTTGTTGGAGAAATTCAATGTAACCCAGTGTGTGGATTCTCCGAGGGACATAGAATGAAATTACTTTTCTTTGCGAGGGGAGCCTCTGAAAGCACAAAGAAAGTAAAAGAAAAGAATAGCTTTTACCCTTGAATTCCAAACCAGAGCATTCTCTAAATGAAAAATCCCTGGCTCTCCGCATGTTACTCAGAAATGACTGTTCACATCAGTGTGGCCTTCATTACCCCATCAGACTGTACAAACAGCAGAAGCGTAACAGGATTTGCTGAACCAGTGCTGTTGCTAGCAGAGGGCCCACAGGCATGTAGCCAGCCTGCCATCACTGGTTCACATTCTCACACAAGAGATCCTGATGACTATAGCAGATCCTGAGGTGTTTAGTCCTGGCATTTTTCTTTTTCAGCCATAGAGACCCCTCATCAATCTGGAATGTTATTTCCAACAAAAGAGAATGTGTGTGCGTATGTGAGTGAGTTACAGGGAGGGGGAGAGGGGGGAGAGAGTGACAGAAACAGAGAGAGACAGAGAGTCGGTTAGGCACTGTTTCCAAACACGCAACACAAAAGGTGTCAGAAATAAAACTGTCAAACAAGGAAATTGCACTGGTGGTGTTGAGGGAGAGCTACTCTGGGTGGGAGCCACTTAGTTTTGGGGGTGGGTGGGGGGATGTTTGTGAAATGACTAGGGAATGATAAATGCTGAGAGAGAGTAAAGTTGAACAACTGACACTTTTCTAATTAAAGGTGGAGGGGTTAGCCAATTAAAGGTGGAGGGGTTAGCCAATTAAAGGTGGAGGGGTTAGCCAACCCTAAAATAGTGCTCAGTCGACACTTGGATAATCTCTACCAAAGTGTCAGATAGGAAAAGTCTGTTTAACAATTAGAGCAGAAGCTCTTAAAAGGGCGAGGTGCCATGACATCGAGGGAAGAAAAAAACACTTAAATTGTATGAGGCCTCTTATCACCCATTGGCCTCATTCTTCCTTTAGGTCTTTACATCAGCGGTTCTGATCTTCAGCCTGAAAGCCACAGGCCCAGTCCCCAGATGGCAGAGAGGACTGGCGCTTCATTCTATCTGGGAAATGAAACTGGGAGGGTGGATGAGGAGATAGGGTCTGGTGTCCTGGCCTAATCTC
Organism: Argentina silus; assembly: GCF_951799395.1. Lineage (NCBI taxonomy): Eukaryota > Metazoa > Chordata > Actinopteri > Argentiniformes > Argentinidae > Argentina > Argentina silus. The sequence goes on along the minus strand of NC_139656.1, from coordinate 8,802,840 downwards.
ACCCCAGGGGCTACAGTACATCATTACACACACCCACTCAGGGCTCAGAGGGTCCAGCAGCCTCTGGCCATTCTACAACTAGCGCACTTTCACTAACGACCACTCACCCACTATGGCTCCTCCATGTGACCCATAGACGTGGAAGGCATGAGGGAGCAAGAGTGTGACTAAGGCCCCTATATATACACCCATGAACTCACTATCCAATTTGATCTGTGGAATTCGGGGATGACTTTTGAAACAATACAACCTAGCAACACAATACAAAACCTTGTTTCTAATTGGCTAAACAGACTGTGGAAAGAAAACTCATTCAAACTTTTTGTCCTGCCAAAACATAGGAAACGGACACGGACAGACCCTTGTCATCTCCGTTGTCCGTCAACGTATGACTCCCATAGAGAAACCATTGGCTCAATCCGTAATTAACGGATACCATAGTTTGGTTGGCCTAAGAGTATGTTGATGCATGAGAACCTAGACCTACATAGGGGCAAGGCACCAGTCTGGATGGCTGACAGAGTTACATGTTGACAGGAATACAAATGTCCTGGCCCCTGCTCGTGTCATCTGACGGACGTGTTTAAGCCTAATATAAAATGCAGTGTGGACGGCCTGCCAAAACGAGAGGGGATCCAAACTGAAGGGTTCCAGCTTATTTATTTATTTATCTATCTATCTTCTACACTTCCATCCACAGTGCAGTCAGAGGCTGGACATGGCTCAGTGAGGAACAACCAACCCCCTCTCAGATGTGACAGTCTAAAACCTACAGGGAAAAAAGCAAACCTGACATGCAGGAAAAAAACAAAGCATTAGACGGTGTAGGTTTTAACACATCATCTAAAAAGCCTACATTTGATTTAGTCACACACTCTAAATACACCTAGTGCTAAATCTGATTACACACTTGCAGCCTTTCAAATTAATCAGGGGGTTTTATGAAACATCCATGGCAAGGATCTGTGGCCATTACTCTCCCTGTTCTGCAATTAAGAGAGTACCACTTGGCAGTTGGGGTTGGAGCGCCATGCAACTGTTCAAACACAGATTGGTGCATAGTGTATGACAGACATCAGAGTAGGGGAGGGACGCGTCACAGGAGAAGAGACCCTCTGCCCCCTCAGGGGTGTGTGAGCCTCCACTAGCCTCCTAATTACACAGAAGAGCTCAGAAAGAACTCATATGAGAGCAACATTGTTCCCTTTATGCCCTCCAAAATGCTGCATCAATGCTATGTTCCAGTTCTCCTCTTTATCAAAGGAGACAACAATGCAGTGGGTCACATGCTGTCATGTCAGAAATGCCTAACTGTAGTGTTTGTTACAGCAACAAACAGAGATGGCATTACAGATAGATACTAAATCTGCAGATACCGTAGCTCCTTGCACATGTACCACACTCTAGCAGAAAGGGAAGGGGGGGGGGGTGTCTGTGGGTTGTAAATCAGTAGGAAGCTGTGATTCCCCCAGAAGGGACACTAGAGTTTCATAAGCACTAATATTTCACATAGCTGTGGTGCAGGCCTGTCAGAGTGAGGGGCTACAGAGAAACCTACCATGGCTACTTAGGCAGCTATTACAGCAGTGTTGAGGATACATTCCCCCCCAACACCATCTAACACATCCCCAAAAATGTGTGTATGACTGGAGTCAAAATGTGTGTGTCCTTGTGATTGAGTGCACACACAAACAGGCAGAGTGGGGACAGATGCCAGTGTGTTCTCTGACCTGTCAGAGAGTGAAAAACAGTGTAATACCAGTCTACCCTGTGGCCCATCCCAAACACAAGACTGTGCAGCACAGCCAGGCTCTCCCTGGTTTGACTAAAATGTGCTTGACTGAATGTGTGGAGAGCTAATGCATACAAGCATTGTTCCAGCCAGCAGAGAATAGGGAAATGAAGATGGAGTAGGTTGATTTTATTTGTGAGCAGGTGCATCCATTTTGTGCTCTTCCCCCACCTCGCCTCTCAGTCAATTGCTTATCAGAAATTGGACACCCCGGTGACAAATTGAGGCTGCGATTAAAGGGAGAAAGAGGAAAGCTTTTAAAGTGCGGCTGATTGGGATCCAAGGCTGTCCTCAAGTAGGAATTAGAGGTGGTGTGTGTGTGTGTGTGTGTGTGTGTGTGTGTGTGTGTGAGACACAGGGCTGACACCCCCCCCCCCCCCCTCTCTCTCCAGGTGTTCCCACGGCTCGCATTTCTGCTCCGAGTGCTCAGCAAACAGATCCAAATCAATGTAGCTGTTCCTGCTAAGGAGGCCAGACACACATGAAGGTGCACACACACGCACGCACACCCACACTCCGAGTGCTCACACACGCACCTCCCCAATCCCTGGCCAGCTGTAACATGGGGCTTGAGCATAATGGCCCTGCCTGCATTGCGAGTGTAATTTCCGTGTGTGTGTGTGTGTCTGTGTGTGTGTGTGTGTGTGTGTTCCCCACCCAGGCCTGTATTGCCCCAGCTCTAACTAGCCACGGCCTGTTTCTGAGCACCGCAGCACCACTGTGTCAGGCGGTCTGATTTAGGAGGAGGGTCACGGCAGCTCCGGTAGTCTGAGCGGTGGGAGCGCTGCAGCCCTTAAATCATCCTAAAAGGGCTTAACACACACAAACAGCCCCCAGTGTTACACAGTCATAGCACTGAGCACCGCCAGGGAGATTTATCCACTGTGCCATTAGACTATCCGGCCTCTTACACACATAAATAAAATACACACACGGACATACAGGAAAGCAAAGCAAAATGTGCTGAAAAATGTATGCCTCCCTGGCTGCTGGCCCCTGTTCTATGTGTCTGTTTTTTAGTCAATACAATCCAGAGCAATTACATTGTCTATTCATGTAAACAATGTAAGGTCAGCTGCTCCAAAGGCAGCTACTGACATTCAAACTGGCTTCCGGAGACCCTCTCATATCAACACAGGCCCTGGAATAAAAGAGCCCATTCTCCCAAGGCGAGAATGTGTAAAGGTATGTCGCCAGGGGCAAAGAGAGCGGAGGACATTTGGCTGCCTTCATCTCCTGTGTGAGGCCCCCCCCCCCGCGTCCCCCCCCCCCCGCGTCCCCTTCTCTCCAACCCCCTGGCAGGCGCCAGCCCCCAGCCCCTCGGCAGCCAGCCTTTCCCTCTGAGAGGAGCCAGGCAAACACAGGCCCAGCACAGCAAACATCTCACCCCTGTGTCTGCATGGAAACATCTGGCCCTCCCAGGCTCACAGAGCAGCAGCCCCAGCCAAAGCACACCGCAATGTCGCTCTGTCTGTCAGTCAGTCAGTCAGTCAGTCTTACCCTCAGAGTGCCTCTCTGCCTCTGCTATTCTTACGGTGGGATGGGGGAAGTACAACCTGTACTGCAAATACCTGATTGAGACAACAATCAAACAAAACAACAGATCTAAGCCAGTTATAGTGAGAAAGAATGACACCACACACAAGAAACAGATGGAAAGACAGAAACACAAACTCTTGCATCATGCCCTCTTGAACCCCCCCCCCCCCCCCCTAGCTGTCCAATGATTTAAGACTGATGAGGCATGCTCAAAGGTCTATGCAATTGAGCGCAACATTAATGCACCTAGCAGCAAATTTTTTGCAATCGACCCCCTTTCCCTGCAATAAGGACAGAGCCATCAATCAAGCAGAGATAGCAGACACCAGACATGGGCTGACGAAGTAGGGGACTTTGGAGCTAATGATGAATGTATCACTCAGATATGGCTATGACAGCCCGGCTAAGACAAATGACCTTTAACAAAGTCGTGTACAGTACCACACCAAGCATAGCCTACAACTAAGTACACAGGTGAAGAGTACACTGTGGATGAAAGCCTAACTGTGAAGGTGATGATGACGATGATTTGTACAGGTTATTTCATCTGTTCATTCAACTATTGAGCAGAAATGAGAGACATGGCCATCCCATCACTATTACTGCTGCCCCTGGCTGCTCTCATTCTCCACCCCGGGAGCAACCTTCAGGAGGTCTGCTAGCAGTGCTAATTGGGGTCTCTAAAGAGCAGACCCATCGGCCCCCCACGCTGCACTGGGGGAGAGTGTGAGAGAAGGAGAGAGGGAGAGGCAGTAGGGGTGGGGTGGGTAAATTAATCCTTTGGGCAGGGTGTGGATGGCTGTGCTATGCCCTGCTCTCAGTCACATGGGAGAGGCAGTGATACAGGTGATGTAGTGCAGACTCCGCCTGGGTGCTTTACACAGGCCTTGGCAACAGACATCCATATGAGGGCCACTGATGAGGGCTACTAGTGTTTCTGTTCAGTTGCATCTGTGAGTAATGTGGGGAGGGGGGGGGAGCCATTGATAATAATGGTGGGGAGGGGGGGGGGGGGGGAAAACAGGGAGAGCTACAAAGTAAGCATTGTAACTTAACATTAAATGTCAGATATTATGTAAGAATTTCACCCATTCTAAAAGCCATTTCATTGTTAAGGCTTTAAAAAAATGATTAACATAAAAAAGTATGCAAGTTGTAGATTCTATGAATGTGACTTCCATAAATTCTGTTTGTAGCGGGGTCTTTAAAGGTGGGAGGGGTCTGCAATTAATTAACTAATCAGTCTGTCTAATTGTACCTCATCTAACAAAAAGCAATGAGTGGCCTGACATTCAAAAGCAATGGAGCATGTTGTTTAGGGTGTGTGAGCTACTCTCTGGTAGCATTTAGGCCATGGCCCTTTGCTCCTAGGAGCTTTCCTGGGCTGAGTTGAATGGGTTCAGACCAGCACTTCAAAGAGGCAAGACTACTCCCTTTAAATCTACAGAATTTTCAACTATGTTTGACAGATTAACCCAAGCCTCAATTTGTGCATTTAATCTATTAGTTCAATCAACTCTCTCCCACTCATCATGCTGTGGCATGTGGGTGGTGATGTAGAGTGTGAAGGGGGGCTGTAAAACAGTCCATTTGGGGGAAGTATGGAGAAGCCAAAAGGACAGGTTTTTGTAAAAGCTGCAATTCACAAAATGCAAGGGTTTTTGCAAATCAACGGTCTCAAGCAATTAAGGGTCATTCCTTTAGAGAATTCCAGTGGACAGTGAAGAAAGTCAGCAGTACCTTGGTGTGTCAGCATACCACAGTGGTATGTTGGTCCTTGGCAGCTTCATGGGAGTAGGGAATCTAAGGCACTCCTCCCTGAGTGGAAAAAAGGTTGCCAGAAAGATTAACCCAGCTTCCTTTTATAGCCCCTGACAAGAGGTTAAATCACAACATTACAGCACCAAACCTCCCTCACAGTATTTAGATCAGGAATATTCTTTTTTTTCTGCTGCACGCTGCAGTTGATCAAAGCGTAATGATGCGTCTACTAGCTAGGCTAGACAAAACAAGCTGTTTCATAGACTTCAAGTTGTTAAAAACTAGCAAAAGAGTTCTGACACAGCCCAAGAGAAAAAAACAACCTATTAAACATATTTGTGCCTATCCTGGGACTAGGACTGCATGTCACACCTGCTAGTGTGTGTACACAGTAAATGATGATAAGGACTGGTGGTGAAGGTGATGGGAACTGAACTGACATTTGGAATTTTCTCCGGTGGCGGTGAAACCCATCCCTCAAGTATCTGCTCTCCTCCAAACCCTGGTGTAGATCTCAGAAGCACCTGGTCCCTGATGGGGTGAGGGGCTCTTTACTATTAATTACAGAGAGCTGACACGCTGGGCTGGCCAACCCGTGCAACCCTGGGACGTCAAATACAGGAAGACGAATGAATCCCTGTGACTGAGCACACACAAGCTTCTACACAAGCACTTTCAAATATGGCTTTCACATTCCAGCCTCCGCTCATTCTCAATCACATTCTGCTGATGTTAAAGTACTTAGTTCTGGGGCCATTATTATTATTTATTTTTTTTAAATGTGAGTCACACAAAAAGGTTGTGCGCTACATGATAAAAGTTGACATTTTCCGCCTCTAATTCAATGCTTCCTCGGTAAACAACTCCTTTTATGCGAGTACATGTAGGCCACACACACACACACACACACACACACACACACACACACACACACACACACACACACACACAGTCGGTGGACGTATTGGACAATTTCATAATTCGCTTCAGAGCTCGACAGCCGCAGACAAAGGAGGGAAATGGCAAGAGATACGCCAATCATTGATCGTTGAAAGATGTCAGACAAAGGAGTCCAAACAAAACGAGTTTGCTTTTCTTCCCTGTGGCATGTTCCATGTCACTCCACAACCAGAGCGCAACCAACTCCTCACATAAAGGGGCTCACTGACAACAAGAGACTCTCACAAGAGGTCTGACCCCATCTTAACCCCATACAGGTGGCACTAAACAGGAAGAGAGCTTTAAAAAAGAAAGAAAAAAAAAAGAAAGAAACAAAAGAAGCATGTGGGCTACAATCCTGTTCTCATTTAGAGTGCTTTCTTAAAATATTATATAAAAAGGTAGCTCATAGCCATAGTTTGTCTTGAAGTTGTAGCCTTCCAGTAAGTGAAAAAACAGTAAGTAAAAAAATAAACATTACCAGACCGTCTACACTCAGTGAATTTCTCTGTTCAGCTCATAATAAGAAGTGATGCACATTTGACCAATTCTAATATTCTACTTCCTGAACATTCAAAATTGAGCACTGCAGAGTTCTGACATTTTCCCAGTGCCCTTCTTTAGACATGTCATAAATGGTTAGCGGACTACATCAACACTGGCGAACTCTGAACTGTGATTACAGCCCAACTCCCCCCACAGACACCACCATCTATACACATTCCAGGAAATGCAGCCAGCTGAAGCGGACAAATACACGGGAGAGGAGACATAAACAACATAAGCTGGTTTGAGCCGAGCACCCTTGTTGACTACCTCTACAGTGCATTTCACCCCAGTGCTCTCACAGCAGAGGCAGTATTTCAGCATGCAGTGCAGACACACTGCTAAAGCCATGACTCAATGTACAGAGGGTTCAGTCTCTGACTGGGTAGGGTGTTTGGACAATGCAGGTGTCAGACAGAAAGCCTGTCTGGAATAGCAATTCAACTCACGCATGGAGGACTTCTTTAAAGTGGAGGTCGAATAAAAACTGACAGTACTGTTATGTTGCTTATAATAAGGCAACTTTAATAATGAGCTTCTTTACTGGAGTCTCTGTACCACTTCTTTTTATGTTTGACACAAATGGTAATTGAATGACATGCTACAGATTAGCCTCTGAAGGTCACAGTTTACCCTACCCTTTCAGTCCCATTTGACAACAAAACCCCAGGCCCTTTTAACAACAGGAAGAATGTCATCTGGCCATTTCTCAAGGCATGGAGATACCATTCACTATGACCAACAATGGACTCTAACAGGAACAGAGGGTCAGGCTGTATAAAGGCCTCCTGAGTGCCTCTCTCCAACACAGAGAAACACACAAAAAAGACCCACCCACCCACACAGGCCTCGAGAGGTGCTGGCAATGATAAACTAAGCAGGTCATGGCAAAGTGCCACTACACTGACCACTCACCTCACTAGCTCTCTTTCTGTCCCCAGCCTCTGTGCCCTCACCAGTACAGCACTCAGCACTCTGGGCATGACTCTGAGCCCCTGACTGCTCAATCAGGCCCACAGAAACACTAGCTCCCTGTCGGCTCAGATAACCGTTTTATCACTTGAGAGGACACGACAGCAGGATACACTAAGCTCTTTCATACTTTTATTATGTCCAGGGCTAAGATTACAAAGGGCAAAAAACAGGCACGCTTATTTTTCTTCTCATGCAAAACTTTCCACAGCTCTTATGAAAAAAACTGACTTTAAAAAACCCACAAGGATGTGACTTTTGTCACACACACACAGTTTAATCCTGTAGAGGAGAAGTGGTCGATGCCGTAATGGTAAGTTGGCTAGTGTCTTACTGCTGACCGCCAATGGAGAGGGGTATTTGAGATATGGCACTTCAAAATCGGCATACCACACTGTACAGAATGTGTATTTGCAACCAAGAAAGCACAGGTTGGTGAAATTCAACCAAAGCAGCCTTTTACCTGACCACATTAAAGCCAGTGTCACATTTCAGTAACTAGGGCTTACACAAAAACACTTGCTTTTCTCAGGTTTTTAGAGTTTTCAGAAAACAACTCTCACACACCAAACTCAAAAACACCAAAAAAGGATGAGACAAACATAAATCACAATTTCAGCTCAATCCCCCTCAACCACCACAGCTTTACTGTACTTTGTGACATCCATCCTGACCTAGCAGACCAGATCAAGCTCAGAACTGTGTGTCAGATCTGCACTTGGCACAGATGTTGGAAAACGTGTTGCAAAAGTGCAGACTGTCTAATGGCATCCTTTAGGATTACTCAGAATGATATGCGACTCGCCTGGCAACCTCTCATTAAGCAATCCTGGGGAGAGGGGGGTCAGAGGCGGGTCAGTGATCCAATTCGGTTGGCCTTATCTGGTGCCATAAACAGATAACAGTATCTGCCCTGGTCCTCTACCTAGTCTGCTTTTCCTGTCAGATGGGGTGCATAAACAACCCCACATCCTCAGTGCCTCCCAGATCAGCCTCTGTGATGTTGTACTGTGTGTTGTTGTTGACCAAATAGGTAGGAGGCAATGAATGAGTATACTGGGTCTACAGTAGATTAATCCATGACTGCACTCAAACTGAAGACAAAACAACGTTATAAGGCCCTAGATGATGGTTTATGCATCATTTGAACACTCCCCAGCTGGAGGCCTGGTTTGGTGTGGACTGGAGTGGGACTGATTACGCAGGCTTTCCAGCTAGACTAGGGGTTTTGCCCTAAACAATTTGACCTGCTGGCTAACATGCAAATCCTTGCAAAACAGAAACACATACCACACTGAGATACTGAAAGAGTTCAAATCAGGTCCATTCACTCTAGTCTAATGTGACAACATGACACCATCCATGTGAACCAAACTAAAGGCAAAGCCTCAGTCATGCAAGCCAATCCCCTGCTCTGAAAGCCATCCAGGCAGTCATGTCAACAATGCCTGGGAATTAAGAAACTGATTTGAATGTTTCAGAAAATCACATTCTTTACCCCCAACCCCTTTTCTAAAGCCCTTCAATGTGACTCATAAAACACTGCCCAGTTAGAGACAAAACCAAACACCTGCCCCCCTTTAAAAAAAGAAGGGGAAAAAAAAGCATACAGCATACTTGTACGGCTGAGGAGACACAGTGTGGCCTGACAGCTAGTCTCTCCAAGTGTGGAGACTCAAGTGTGGTGGCTGTGTGGGAGAGTGGTTTGACAGCTGCACAGGTGACTAGATGTCTGAAAGGTGGGGCAGACAGAATATACCTCTGAGATCCTTACCCTGCTGCCCAGAACAGGAGAGGCCTTGTTAAACAAAAGGATATTCCAAAAATGCTGGTCAAACAAGTAGAGATGCACTGATCCGATACTGAGCATCGATATCGGGCCAATATTGCCCTTAAATGCTGGATCAGGATTCGGAGATAGGGAATGCTTTTTACCGGCCAGGTGCCATGACGCAAACTGTCGTTAAAACCTGCCAAACATGTGCTACACTTGCTGTACGTCGACTGCTGCACAGCTGAGGTGACGCGAGTGCAGTGAACACAATAACAACCATGTCTGCGGTCTGGAATTACTTCACGCTTCAGACAGACACCAGTAAAACTGCTTGTTGCCAAATTTGCAAGGCAAGTGTTTCGAGGGGTGGCAGTAGCATTTTAAAAAATAGCCTTTTATCGGATCGGTAAGGTATCTGTGCATCCCTACAAACTAGTATGGTGAGGCAAACAACATCCGTTATGCAAACAAATCCCGAGGCAACACCTGCAAGAGATTTAACATTCAGAACCTCTGCTAGAATTTGAAAGGATAAAATTAATTGTGTTTGGTAAAGTACATTGTTTTCAATTTATGCGATGCTTCAAAAGTCAAATGACTGGCTTTGAGTAAAACAAAATGAGAACCGACCAAGTGGCTCATTGCAGTACAGAAAAATATTGCATCATAAAAATATGTTGTTTTGGCAGGCTATTTCAAAGTAAACAAGCACTAAATCATAATTGCTACTAATCAATGTATGCTAATGAGCTCCCAGTGAATCAATTCCCAACAACAGCTGAAACATCAAAAAAAGCTACTCAAGTTCTCTCTGTTCTTCTTTGTACCTTGTGATCTGTTATTCATAGCCTAGCTCTGAGGTCTCCAACAAATCAAGCGTTGCTTTGATGTGATCCAATGTTCCATTGCTGCTGTTTAATGAGTATTGAGATTCTATACATTTTGACCTAAGTAGGCCTACAAGTTAGACCTAGCTATGTGCTTATCATGAAACCAGCTGAATATAAGAGTACAATGATAGTCATACAATGCATAGGATTACTTTTCTGATTTCTATTTATTGATAATATATGTAACATTCAGGTATTCTCTCAACCCGGACATTACAATCATGTAGGCTAGTCTTGGTCCTTCATATTATTCTCCTTCTTTATCATTCATAAATAAATATGACAAGTTTTGATATTTCACCAGGCATATCTGCATTTTGGTGAAAACCACTCAGCCTATGAAAGCACACACTTTTTTGTTGTTAATATTGTTCTGCCAGTCTTAAATGGTTTGCTGAAAAACATTTATGACAAACATGCTTTCCTCTTTATTTGCTCTCAGCTAGTGTCATACATTGCAGTGGCAGGTCAATTAAGCTTGAACATTAGGGGGGAAAGAAACTGTTTTAAGCCCTAAGCAGCAGAGGTCTAATTAGCGCGTGCATTTAGGTTACCATGCATTGTGGTGCTTTGCACACTTGAGAACAACAGTGACTTCTCAAAGACTGCCAATTTATCCACCCTCTCCATAATGAATGCATTGTTACACAGCTACTGTATTTGAAGAGCCTGTAAAAAGTCTGAATTTGGTAGATAATGTAAAAAACATGCAAGAACAGTTTTTCATCAAGATGTTTACTTGTAATCGTCTTTATTTTCAGACAGTTAGCATTCTATCTTCATTTTGTGCATCTCCAGCCATTTAACCTTTTTCCTTACCAAAGGATGACATTTACATCTAATAACGATTAAAACATATATAATGGTCTTGAACATCAAGAGAAATCTGTCTGGTATTCATGCATAAACGCCAAATCATGTATGGCTCTTCATTGTGATGGGGAAACGTTGCAAACAGTCGCCAAAACGATCCCTGACAGCACTTGATAATTGCACTGAGTCAAGTAGCCTGCGTCTCTCAGGAAACAAGGGTCTGAAATGTAATTATCCAGCCTTTGGAAAATGTAGGGCACGACGGCAACTGCGCAACGATGTAAAACTGCACTCTCGGGCGAACTAATGTCAAGCTCTCATTTTGACGGAGTAAGCAGAAGATATCAGAGAGCAGAACGATTAGATCTACTGGCGTAAATTAAATAACCGCTCTTCCAGTCGGCATGGGATATTGCACTTGAACTGTCAGACTCCACCAATAAGGACATAACGTAGATTATAAAACACCTAGACGGATGCTGTGTTTTGTCAGATACAGGATTTTTTTTAAAAACACACAGTTTGATGGTTTAATTTCATTCACTGCATGGAAAACGTACCTCATCTGTAGCTTTCATGATAATCACCACTATCAAATCGCACAAATTACAATGTTACAGCGGTTACTCTGTAGGGTACAATCGTGCATCATAACCAACTAATAATAAGTCTATGGTCACAACGCAACATTGTCAATGAACTTTCACTATAAACGTGTTGTTGACAATAATATTGGTATTTTAATAAAATATAGTCAGTAATGGAATAAAAAATGTTACCCCAGTAATGGAAGAAAAAATGTTACCCCAGGCTCCACTTAATCTTGGGTGGCATTTGGTGGTTCCGCAAAAATAATGGCAAAGATATCCCATCTGCTAGACGTGCATAGCTATCGATTCAAAGAATTGCAGCAGGAAGAAATCTTCCCATTTACATAGGTATATGTAGTCTCTCTCTATTCTTTTTTTCCCTTTTTTTACATCAACCCGGAAGTCACTTTTTGGTTCTTCCCGATTGGATCTTGGTCGAATCAGGAAGGCTTTTCCAGCATGTTTTACCAAATGTCTTACCCTAAAGTAAAAATTATAGGGATTCCATGGTCGAGGTCATGCAGCCCGATAAGCATGACGTCAACCCTTTGTACCTTTCCAACCCTATCATTAGTTTGTGCAAAGTAAATTCAAGGTACCGTTGCAGATGTGAGTGCCAACAAGAGCCAGAGCTGCGTTCATTAAATCACATTGTGTAGAACAGACACGCCTATCTACCATTGTCACTGTAAGCAATATTCATGAAATGCCTTGCTCAGCAAAGTTCCATGTTGCACATCCTAAAACCCAGGTGCATTTAGATAATCCTAATCAAAATGTAGAGACAGCGTCAGACTAGATATAAAACAGATTCAGACAGGCACATTATGCAATGCATACAAGGTCAGAATATGGAAAATCAGCTCATGCGAAATCACTCTGTAGTTTGATTACTTCTACGTTATCATCCAAACCGTTCATTGAATGTCAGATCGATCAAGATTCGGTGCCGCTGGCACATCGACTACCTGGTATTTGCGTCTTGTTTCAAAGGACAGAAAAGTCAGATGCTTCTCTAAGCCTCCACTCACTCTATAAGGGTACACATTTCTCTCTTGCATGGCAACTGGATGATTGCCTAAGCAGCATAACAATGGGGCACCACACAAATTCTACCTGGACCACCCACCACCGGCAGGCTGTCAAAATGTAGAAAGCTGGCATTCAATGTATAGCTACTGTTTGTGGCTACATCTCTCCATAGAAGCTCAACACATCCCAGTCCATATGTATTACCTGGAGAAGATGGCTTGCCTAAAAATGACCATAACTACTATGTCTAAATTGCCACACAAGTTAGCTCAAAATTGTTATAGTCTCGAGAATGCATCATTCATATTATGAGCATTATCTAATTGAAAAATACATAAAGTTAGCTTGCTTGTTAGCAATCAATTCGATTATTGGCGTAGCTGATATTGTAGTACCACTGGTAGGTAGCTACGTCAGTACGTCAGTCCACTGACACATTCAGAAGAGCATTACCTAGATCACTAACATTAAATTCAAAGTAATTTCTAGTCAAATCTCGCTAGCTAGGTAGCATGCTAACACAAGCCATGGGAAGCAGACACACCAGCTAGCCAGCTCTCTCTACGAAACAGGGAACAAGCTAGCTATGATGACTCCTTTGTTGCTGTCTCAGCCATTGCACACGTTTATGGCAAATAATGATATTCCTAAAACATGAATTATATCATATCTGAGGTGGAAATACTTACTCTCCATGTACCTCTGCGAAAGGCATTACTTAAAACATCGTCATGGTTTAAAATTCATAGACAGATATTTATTTGCTGTTATTGCTCCGAATCACTGCTGCTGTCTGCGGCAGCAACTTCCGGCGCATGCGCAGGGATTCCAACTCCAAGTAGGTCCTGATCGAATCCCCCCCCCTCCCACCCAGCACTGATCTAAGATCAGTTTGATTTGTTATTTTAAGAACTGATAGGGTCAGGTTAACTGTTCCTAAATCTAAGTAGAGGAACATTACCTAGAACCAGTCCCAAGAAAATAATGGTGTACCGTAGACATTTATTGGTGTAAACTGTGAAAATTCCATCTAGCACATTTAATTCATGTTTTCAATATATTCATATCCTACCTAAAGAGTAACTTAAATTATGTGATGATTGCATAACATAATTGATAAATTAGGCTAAATCTGACAGGGGAGAAAATACAAATAAATAGATGTTCTTCTATGTCTACATGTGTCAAATGTAATTTGTGTTCTCAGGAAAAAGCTCTGGCTATTATGTTTTGGTGTTATGATTCATTCCTGCCAACTAAAAGATGTATCCATGAATTCCAACAGAACATGATCAATAGTGTCACATGGTTTGTGATTTGATGAAGAGTTCAATTGTGCAGTCTAATGTGCCAAGTTTTCTGATCAAAGACTTATATTTCTGTGACAACTAAAACAAATTACCCCATTACATCCACCCACCTGCCTGCTCTTCAGTATTGATACCATCGTTTGTGGTTTGGCAAATATGACAGCCAGACATTGAGAGAATATGTGAGAATATATCCACATTTCCCATGTTTACCATTATGTTTTAAGGGGTTACTTTTGAGGGTCAGGTCAATGTATATACATTGTATTGTATTACGAATTAATACTTTTCTGCTGGTGACAAGAGAATACATAGTACGAAACAAGAAACAGAGGCAGAATTTTTAAGATGATGTTGATTTGAATCACCTGAATTAACATTTCTGAGAAAAAGTACAAGGTAAGTAATATAATGAGTTGTGGGATTATCTAGTGACCGATTCTGTGTGACATTGTAAAGCCTTGGTTCCCATCCAGACCAAACCATTACAATGAATTCCCCCAGCCAAATCAAGCCTGCAAGCATCACTACACCCACCACCAAGTGAGAGGGGGGAGAGCTCTGTCTGAAAGCCCAATCACACACAGCGTCTGTGACTTCAGCAGGTGGGGAAGTAGCAGCAGCGGGCTCCATCAGGCAATAATACAAAGTTAATGATGCAGAATGGTGTCTTTTCTCCTACCCCAGAAGATGTCAATACAGGATGTTTAAGAACGGTGTTCCAAATTACGCTTCTTAAATTCACCACAGACGTGATTGATGATTTCAAAGGGAGGCATTATTGATCTACTTCACAGACAAGTAATATTGATTGCAGGTCTAGAGTGAATATAACTTTTTTTTTCCCCTCCCCAATGAGAAGGATTTTACAATCAGAACATCAATGTGACCTGTGTTTTTTTCTCTTTTGGGGGGTGAGGCAGGGGACTTTATCATTTCTTAAAAAGCATTTTGATGAAGGTCTTAAAGAGGATGTGCCAGCTGTGCAGTCATCTGTAATGAATTGGTGAATGGTCTGGTGCATTGGCAGCCGTTCTCTCACAGCTCCCTCTTGACATGCTCATGTCTCATGCTTATTATTTAATCAACTTAGTTATTTCTCGCCAGCAGCAAGGTTGACAACAGCACTGGGGCAGCTGCCTGTAACTGCACATCTGAAACTAGTCTTACTGATACAGTAGCTAAACAAATGACACTGCGTAAATTAAACATAACAGCACTTTCACCTAGATGAGCAAGTAAAGTTCACATGCATGTTTAGGGAACTTTTCTGTCTCTATTGTGAAGAAACATACTGCATTTTAAAATTCCTTAAAATAAAATGAATTGTAGAAATAACCAAAACAGGAAGGAAAATATTTTCTATCACTGTATTCCACATTGCAATTGCCAAGTGCACTCCACAATATGGACTACAGTTGATGGTCTGCAGACACAACCATTTTGTTCATTTTTGTGAGAATCCTTTTTGAAGGCCAATGTTAATGCAGTCATAGAAAGAACTGTGATGCATTCCCACGTGAAATAGCCATGTGAGGAAAGCCCTGAGGGAGCAAAGGCCTTTAATGAATTTGTGTGTGTGTGTGTGTGTGTGTGTGTGTGTGTGTGTGATCTTCAAATATCCTTTAGATTCTGGTTCAAATGGAGTGTCTGCTAAAAGCTCTGTTTTTGTTGCTCCTCCTTTTCTGCAGTGCTTTCAGAGTTAGATGATGACAGATTGTGAGCTACCTGATATCCTTCATCATCCTCCCCAGTGGAGGTGTTTGTTCCGCCCTGAGCAAGTCCTGGAGGACTAACAAGCAGTCGGCATGTTTGATGGACTATGGGGAAACATCTGCTCTCTCTAGCTTTACTTGAGAGAATGAAAACAACACATAAAATAGTAATCAATCAATCAACTACAAACTCAACTGTATTACTCTCATATTAACTTTGCCGACCTGGGTTATCAAATTACATTTTTGTTAACATGTCAGGGTGAATTAGTTATGCCAATACAGCATCCTTACTCTTGTGCATTCATCCTAAGGATAACATATTGCTCTCTAAGCCCAGAAGCCAAAGATGTTCCCTTCGTTTCCTAAACTGTTGTACAGCCTCCCAGGGATATGCTTCCAGGGAGTACTGGGAGAGACAGTCTGTGAAGGCAGATGTGTATATAGCTGTACTTCTTAGTGTATAAACCATTTTTCTATGAGACCAATATCACTAAAAGCCCAAATTCCCTTACTACTCTAATAATTTGTAATTTAAGAAATTAGCATGAGTCAGCAGACATATCTTTATCAAGGAAGTACACAGAGAGATGGTAAGTCAGAGGAAATAACAGAGGAGTGGTACATATTCAAGTGTTGAGAAATGTTTGGGAGCCACTGTAATAAATTAGCGTAGGCACACATGTTACAGTGTGTCAAACGAGTCAAACAAGACATTTGGACAAGAAAGAGTCTAATATGCCAACACAACAATGCCTTGCTCGATGACAAGAAAATTGCATTTGCAGGCTTTAGTCATTGCATATGCATGCGTTTGGTACTGATTGAACACAACCTCTTTTTTGATAATGTTCCTCAGTTTATGTCTCACCACTCCCCCTTATCTTGACCTCATACATACAAAGAATAAATTAAGTACAAATAAAACACTGCACATTATATCTCCATTGTGAAAAGAGGATAACAATTCTGTTTATTGGTGATTCTATTGCTCGCTAGGGGGCAGTAGAGCCACAGACTCGAAAAAAATCGTCGTGTAGACGCTCTTACACCAGGCAAAACACTCGTTGATGAAAACAACATGTCCGCGCCCCTAGCACAATGTGGAAGTAAATAATCATACCATGAAGTAACCTTGCGATTGGCGTAGAGTCACGCAATATGCTGAAATTCAGCCTCGTTCGGTGACTAAAGTTTCTATATTATAATGGCTTTCCGTGTGTGCAATTCGATTTTCCGAAACTCGCTTCGTTTTCAGAGAGTGGTGTCTGCGCCACTTGAAAATGCGTCACCATTTCTCGGAACGGGTCAGTACCTGGCTAGCTATTTGACTTGAAATTGCTGGATTTAACTATCTAATGCATGAACGAGAATATGTCATCATGTTTGTTAGTTAGTAAGCGTTAATCTACAATATTCTATTCTGAGTTAGGCATTATTTTTGTTGTCGGGTTAATAGCTACATTATGAATGGCATTTATCATATCTAAATAATGGTTAAATCGCGGCGTTTTTTCTTGTCATCTATGGCATAGCCCTTGTGCATCAATTACTTGCCAATGCCAGGTCCACGATGTGATGTTGATTCTGGATGTCTTGTTTTCAGGATGTGCTGCCCGCCGCCCAGGTACTAATGGACAAGGTTTTTGCTTCACCCCTGTCTGTTACATTACATCGGACGCGTTTTTGAACAGACTGGTGAAAGGCAAAGCGACGGAGACAGATGACAGCTTTTACCACTATCCAGCCACAGTTCCGCCTGACAGCGGTAATCAAATCAAACAAATGCCTGCGTTTTGTATTTGTAAAAAGTGCTATACAAATAAATGTGATTGGTTGATTGGTGGTTACGTTATTGCCTATCGCAGTTTTTTTCTTATCTATCTAGAATAAATGCCCCCTTTCTTATACCCTTTACTCATTAGAAGTCAACCCTTACTTGTCTGTCTTCAGGTGAGCAAATATCATTGCTGGTGAAGGATCCTGATCAACCTGAAAACTCGAAGGTCTTGAAAGTGGCCATAATTGGTGCCCCAAATGCAGGGAAGTCCACTTTGTCAAACCAACTCCTTGGCAGAAAGGTAGTTCACTTCACATTACTGGCCTGTATCTTCAGTGTAAAACGTGTCTATATTGCGAAGGGTAGCCTATTTCAACAATGTAATTACATTTCACACCTGATTTGTAATAGGTATTTGCTGTGTCCAAGAAAGTACACACCACACGGTCTCGTTCCCTTGGTGTCCTCACAGAAGATGACACACAGATTGTAAGTGTTAATCACAACTTGAACCATGCATTGAGCTAAGCATTAATTTTGCAGTTTACCATGACTTGCATGCATATCTCAAATATATCTAAAGTTTGAGTTACAGTGCCACTCAAATCCTCTCTCCTATATATGTATCTCTCTAGATTCTACTGGATACTCCTGGACTCACTACCCCATTAAAAGTCAAAAGGTGATTGATTTGTTATACATTGCTGGTTTCATTTGAAGTTGTATTGCAGTGCTGAAATAGTTAAATCTAATGGACTATTTATTTTCTCCAAAGGCACCAGCTGGAGAACTCTCTCCTGGAGGATCCCTGGAACACAGTCAAGGAAGCTGACCTAAGTAAGGCATGGTGACTCTCTTACTGTTGATTTTACTACTGTTTGGGCACACAAAAAGCTGATCTACCACTGTTATTAGTAGTAGTTTTCATCTTTTATGATATAATTTCTTTTAGCAAGTACTCTTTTGTCTGCAGTGCCCTCAATGGAAACAAGTGGATCTCACATGTATTTACAGCTAGGAGTATGCCAATGGCCTTTTCCCCTTTTCTCTGCAGTGGTGGTAATGGTGGATGTGTCAGACAAGTGGGCTTGCTATAAGCTAGACTTCGAGGTGCTAAAATGCCTGGCCCAGCACCCAGGTATCCCAGCTATCCTAGTTCTCAATAAGGTACAGCTCTTTTGTTTGAACCTCATTTCCTTCCTGACCTTATCTTACTGTCAATAGTAATGTTGATAGTAGCTTATACACCAAAATCATGTTTAAGTATGATATTATGTTATTATATTATTATTACATATTTGGAGCCTTAAAGGTAGATTGCAATATTTTCAGATGGCCAAGCGGTGTTCTCAAAAAGCAAACCGTACACAGAAAATATCAAGGACAATTCTTCCTCCAAAGATCCACTTGTGAATTTGTTAATTAATTGAATATCCTCTAGGTTGACCTGCTGAAGAGCAAGAGCAGGTTGTTGGAGATCACTGCAGAGTTGTCAGCAGGAGTGGTGAATGGTCGTAAGATGCAGGTCAGGGGTGTGATTAAGCCTCCCTGGGCTGATAAAGGTCCTGGGGCATCAGAACCTGGGGATGAGGAGCCTGACATGGGTCCTGGGGACAGTGAGGCCCGGACAGAGCTGAGCAAAGAGCAGCTCAGGGCCCTAAAGAACAAACAGGCCTGGCCTCACTTCAAGGATGTGTTCATGCTCTCTGCTGTGGACGGTGAAGATGTGGAAACTCTGAAGGTAATTTTAGCTTGTGGCCACAGCAAGAAATGCACTGTATTGCTACAACCATGATCACCACTCTGATATTGTGGATACACGGAAACTCATAGTATAATGATCTGAGTTGTATCAAAGCCATGAATTTATTGAATTCAGGTCATGTCAGACAAACAAACTCTCTAACTTAATATGATGTATGTGGGTTTATATGTTTAACAGCGGTACCTAGTAGTTGGGGCAAAGCCTGGTTCGTGGCAGTACCACAGTGAGGTCCTGACTGACCAGACACCTGAGGAGATCTGTACTAACATTGTTAGAGAGAAGCTTCTGGAATACCTGCCTAAAGAAGTGCCCTATACCATTTCACAGGTGACTCATGTGGACACGCAGATTGCACCGACACACTTAAGACAATGCATTCATAAAGCCCCATGCAGATATGTACACATGCCGCCCATTGTAACGGCCAAAAGCTATCTCTCTTTGCACCTTGAATTGTACTGTAAATTCAATGCACACTTACAGATTAATATATTGGCTTCCTGGTCAGTAGTGGAGTAAATATAAATGTTGCTTTGTTAAAGAATACTCATTGTGCTGTGAAGTGTATATTAACACTTACTGTTATATAAATCTAATTGCAGTCCATTGATTTATGGCGGGACAGAGAGAATGGGGAGCTGGATATAGCAGTGAAACTTTATGTAAAGAAAGAAAGTCACATGGTAAGTGTCCTGCATTACTCATTACAGTTTTCAATGTTACAATGTTCAACCTAGCGAGTAACTAACATGTAAGATGCCATCAGTGGAGGGAGATAAAAACAAGGAGAAGCGACGAGAACTCTTTCGCAGGCAGCAGGCTTCCATTCTTGGTGGGTGTGGCCTTCACACAGCCCTGTCAATGTGTCGATTGTTCATCTGAAGTAGTTTATTCTGACCCCTCCCCCATTGCGTCTCCTGGTGATTCAGCATTTCGCTTCTACAAGACATCTGTCCTGTCACACCCATCTCCTGCTAATGTTAGATATAAAATAGTTCATGCATGTGCTTCTGATGAGTAGGTGTTTGTTGATTAGCTGTTTCCTCTGACTTCAGTTTCCATTTTGTGCCACGAGTCTTCTTACCCAGTAATAACTTGTAAATATTTGAGCAGGCTCAATTTTTAAACCATGCATTTTTTATGTCAAGCACCCTATGGACATGAGCCTACATCTGCAGTGGTGCACTGTTCATTTGTGAAAGATAAAGTATCAGTGGAAAAGTGGCTCAAACCTGACCCCTGACCCAGACTGTCAGCCTAGTAAATTAGTAAATTAGGCTAAATTATTTTTATATTTGGATGTTAGGACTGTTACAACGTTAACTCTGTCTGTACAGTGATACCAGGGATACTTTTGGTGATAGTGACACACTCAATTGACGTGCATACTCATATAATCTTTCTTTTTTCTCACAGAAAATGGTGATTGGCCTGGCTGGCCAAATGGTTGGCCGGATAGCCCGAGAGGCTGGGGAGGACCTGAGCAATGTGTTCATGAGGGAGGTGAAGCTGAGGGTCTCAGTCAAGGTGAAGAACTGATGAGGATGAAGAGAGTGGGAGATTATGATGGTCGAGGCTTAGTTGGATGAAAACACTGTTTAATGGAAGATCTCAGACTTCTCACAACTGAACTGCACCTTAGAGAGCACATGAGTCAGCTAGTAAGACACTAGCAGAGACATTTCTACACACAGCAACATCTCTCCCTTGTAACTGGTTCCCTCTCATTTTCTGTAAAAAGGTAATCATATTCCAGAGTAATGGATGACTTGCAGAAAGTCTTACCTTTACAGCTTCTGTAACATATTTTTGAGAATTGTATAAGACTTCTGTTATTTAAATTGATATTTTTAAATATGATATTAAACTGATACAGTTTAGGTGTGGGTGTGCTTGTATGTATGTGTGTGTGGTGTGGTGGGGAGTTGGGGCGAACCATCGTGCAAAGGTTGCTGGTTAATCTTTTGTTCACAGAACCTTCCTTGGCAGCAGACCTCTGCTAACCTGGACCGCTGATAATTAGACTGGAGCTAATACAGTCATGTGCTGTCCTACGTCTCTGTTGTGTTATCCAACCGCTGCCTCTCTCCACACTCTCTCTGCCTTGTCTAGACTTTGTCAGCATATCTGTCCCTTCAAGCCTCTCTGTCTTTCCATTCTCCTCTTCTACTTCTCTCTTTCTCTCTCCATTTCTCTCTCTCAAAACAAAACTTCAGCCCCTGAGGACTGAATTGTCTCTTTAATGGAACGCAAAATGGAGCACTAACCTGCTGGTAAAATAGGTCAGATAATGGTGATTAGATTTCATTCATTTCCCCTCTCTGTGAGTTTGCTCAGCGGTCACTCTATCCAGGGCATCGTGATGAATAACGAGTCTGCGCCCCGTGGCCTAAAGCAAGGGCAGAGAGAGCTGGAGTATCTCAGAGAAGCTGTGTCACCCTTCAGTTCAATGTCTTGCTCTCCGTTGATTAGACAGGCAGTTGAACTACAAAGATATTTTTTTTTTCGACAAACCAACTGATTTTTCAATCTGTACTGTACTGTATGGCTTTTCACTGTCCTGGCGCCCCGCTGGTGGAATGAGCTTCCCACTGCTGTCATGACTGCAGAGTCACTACCAATCTTCCGCCGTAGATTGAAGACCCATCTCTTCAGGCAACATCTTAACGGTCCTTCCTAAAGACCTCTTCAGGTCCTCTACCACTACCCCCCTGTACACGTTTCTCTCCTGTTAATAAAATAAATAATAATAATGATAATAAAAATAATTTTAATAATAATAATTTAAAAAAATCCTTCTTCTAGCATTGTGACTGGCTATGGCCCCTGGTCTGAGCATTGATTACTTTATCTTATGATGACTGATGGATAGATGATTCACTTACTTAAGTCGCTTTGGATAAAGGCATCTGCTAAATGCCATAAATGTAAATGTACTGTAGCTGTACTGTACATGAAACCATTAACAGGAATGAAGAATATGTTTACATGTGTTACTGTTACAGTATGTTTGAAAATGTCTCATGTAAATAGAGATGTGCAAACAAGATAATTAACTATATTACCTACTTTATTTCATACATGTCAACAAACACATTTGTTACAACTTTTGAACTAAATCTCAAACAATGTTACAATTAGCAAGGAACATTAGGAAGACACCAGTTCACCAATTTGCAGTTTTGTTCATTCGTGATTCCAGATGACTTTGAGAGGAGGCAATATAACCCTTACCATTACTAAAACTCAGTAATGGTAACGGTTTCATTGCCCCCCTCTGGCTTCCAACTGTCAGAGGGTGCCGTCTGTTTGTGCGTGCATCTGATAGTGGCTGGAGGGGGAATGAAACCCTGGATAGTACATCATCTATACTGTAGTGTCTCTATAACGAACTTACAGTATATGATGATATCCTGTCCAGGGTACAAGACCAAGGAAGATGTTGTCACATTACTCATTTGCATAAATAATTCTGTGGGGAAAAGACAAGAAAATGTATGTTGCATATGATCAAGTAACAAGTGCATAAATAAACTGAACAGATCTCTATTAATGTTAATGTTTGCAAGAAGTGAAGTTCATTTTGTCCATTGTCCATACATTGAAATAAGGCCTATTATAAGTTGTACCAAGTGCAGTTACTATTTAGTAGTACCTAGCATACATTCCTTGATGTCATTGCTTGTGTTTAAAAGAAAACACTTTCAAGAGCTTCCAACCAATTGAGGGCTCACTCTGAAACACTCACAACAACTCTGGCAACAACAACAACAACAACCCTCTCTCACCTAATTAGACCCCTCAAATGAAGTTCAGTTGACAGCCCCAGAGGTTTAGTGACTGGGTGAAGTGCTCACCTCTAGGTCTGCGTTGTCCTCAGTCCTCTTGAAGAAAGTGTTAATTAACAGCTTGATGCTGCTTTTTTATGGCCATGTCTCCATGCTTGTTCACAGGTTCCTAACAACTCACAAAGGAACCTCCTCAGCTCAGCACTTTAAGGCCTCCAGTTCATTTGCATATGGTGATGACATCAGAGTTGGACTCTCCTTATCGTGCTCTTGCCCCGTTTGTCTCCAACCAATAAGGTACCCCCCACCCCCCATCAGACAAACTGAACAGTTACACAACATCAGGTGTTTTACGTATATATACAATGCAAGTTTTGGGGCAAGAGATATTGGGACACAGATATTGTCTTATTTTGGCATATTTTATCTATCTGCCACTGTCATATTGAGCCATTACTCAAAAAAAAATCATTGTTAGAATATGACTTCAAAAGGTCTGGTGAATTTTAAGTTAATTTATGGGTTCCTGAAGTTACTGAAAAATTTGAAGAGATAATAAAACAGATTTGAGTTTGGAGAGTCAAGAAGAAGTCAACTGAAAACATTTTTAATGTTTTAGTCTAGGAAATGTCAATGGCTTTACAGACTATTTTGGGGAAAATATTTACTTTAGGTATAGAATTAATTCAGAGTCAAGCTTTAACCACAAAATAAATGTAGCAATTTAGTAAAAAAAAAACATATTAGCTCATCTCAACAGAACATGATGCAGTGACTCTCATGGCTAAATGATTGTCAGTGTCTGTAAATTATATAATAATGTAAATAAATGAAATGGCTTTATGGATGATGCACATGTGAGATTTTGGGTGACACGGTTTGGGGTGAGGGCAGGTTGCGGTAGTGGCGACAACTTAATTTGGTTACTGTGGTAACAGGCTCCCCAGTTTGGGTGGGGAACCTGGGGTGGTGTGAGTGCACGGGTAGAGCTGACAGATAAAGGCTGCAGGCTTATCTGTGCGGCCCCACACGGCTGCTTGGTGTCCCTCCAACTCTTTATCAGCAGTGGAAATAAATGAAGATTTCTGTGAATTTTAGGTCACATTCAAAGAAAAATTAATTTCTTTGACTTGCCAGACAGTAATGTGCTAGATACTGTATGTCTCCAAATTAAACATTTTTATTGAGTACAATGAGTTTGTTGAGTTATAAATAATGCTAAACATGTTGCTTCTGTTTCTGGTTTAATATGATTCATATTGATTCATCAGAACACAAATTAGTTATTGGAAAATAAGGTAGGATTTAAAGTCTACTAAAAAGAAGCTCTCTGATCATTCAGCTGATCCATCCTGATGATGTCAGTTAATTGTCTTTTTCTAAGCATCTAAAAGCATAACGTACAGCTGACATTAGTCTCAAGTCCATGTTCTTTGTTGACCCTGATCTGAAATAATAGGCTAAGATAAGACATTTGTAAGCTCACTTTCACGTCTTCAAATGTTTTAAACATATAGAATGCTGATTGTTTAATGCATTTAATCATGATATCACATTTGATTTAAGCACATCACAAATCATTGTGACTCAAATGCAAACCAAAACTGAAGACCAAATAAGTATTTTCCATTTGAATTGAGTTTGTGTCTGCTTTTATTAGAAGAAGTGAAAAAACAAATGGTGTTTAACATGTCAGCACTATGTGTTTGACATGACCAAGCCAACAGTACTTCACAGAGCCAGAGAGAGCCCGCCCAGTCTCAGACAAGAGATAGAGTTGTGACCGCTACTGGGAGGTGTCACTCTCCACACATTTGTCCATTGACACAGCTCTCTGCCTTCTGTCCCTGTCTGGGTAGTCAATAAAGGAGCCGGGGCCTGGATCAGCTTCCTGTAGTAATGGCAGGACTAACTGCCCCGGCAAGGGGTGATTAGAGCCTGGGAGTTGGAGGGGTTGAAGTAGGGGAACCCCAACCCCCCATGCCCTACACCCCTCTTCTCACCCAACATGTACTCCAACTGTGAAAGAGGGGTAGAAAGATCAAAGTGGACCTCTGATTGATGTTCTTTCTGTTCACACACACCTCTTCCATATGGGAGGAAAAGGTAGTTGGAATAGGCCCTATCAGATCTCAAGTGCAGATCATTGACTGCAGTGTGCATGGTTGGAGGTTGCAGTAAATCTGAGGATTACAGCACTGGTGCTCCAAGGGCATGTTTCTACCTGAAGAGAGGCCACTGTGTGACTACCCATACACACTCAACTCTCAACCCAGGAACTATACTTATTGTCCACCAGGTAGGTTGATGTTTTATGAATAGGCAAGATAACATGAATATGATTTATGTTGGATGAATGGGCTACATCACTCTACATGATGTTCATAGGCTACTAAGACTATAAAAGGCCTTTGCCACTGAAGTCATTGACTTTCCTATTGGGATGAGACTTTTTAAAAGTAATAATAAACAAACAAGCACTGTATAAACACAGTGGCTCTGACTAAGCAAAGAATAACGGTAGATATATTTTTTCGAATATCCCCTACATAGATTGGAAAGATGCGGTTCTCCGTGGCCAGGCTGGGGACAGCAGCAAAACCGGGGGCGAGCTCGCAGCACTTGAAGTCCGAGTGTCGCTCCAGGGTCGCGAGCTTTGGGAAAAATTCGGAGACTTGGGAACAGAGATGCTTATCACTAAAACCGGAAGGTAAGATTGACCGGGACAGCTGTAAATAATTATTTGAAATCTATACTTGCCTGAGTTGCTTCTACATATGACTAAATACATGGAATGTGCACGATTGTCAACGATTCCCTAGAACTAATACTAATTATGCAATTGAATGTATGCCTAGTCGCTAGGCTTTCATCATTTTTAACTGACATTTTTCTTTATACAAGTATTATTATTATGTGGAGGCTGCGCACGTTATGGGTTCTCCAGCATAAATGAGCGTTCAAACTTGTCGCCTGGTCGCATTTTAGGCGGATGTTTCCAAGCTGCAAAGTCACGGTGACGGGGTTGAATCCTCGTGCAAAGTACGTGCTGATGATGGACATGGTCCCTTTTGATGATAACAAATACAAGGTACCTCACCCTGCCCCACCCATTAGGACTACTCCCTCTGACCAGTATGACTTCTTCAAGTCTAGTTCTAATCTATATCTGAAATACACACACACACACACACACACACACACACACACACACACACACACACACACACACACACACACACACACACACACACGCACACAGACAAGCATGAATCAATCAAATCAAATCAAAGTTTATTTATCATATGCACAGGATGTGATGTGTGAGTGTAAATAGTCTCTAGTGCAGGTGAGCAGCAGCTTGGGTATCAATTCAAAAGTCTTATAGCTTGGAGGTAAAAGCTGTTCCAGAACCTGTTGGTTCAAGACCGGAAGTTCTGGTACCATTTGCCAGATGGTAGCAGAGAAAACAGTGTGTGGCCATGGTCTTTGATGATCTTCCAGGCCTTGAAGTTGCAGGGTGCTGTGATCCTTTTGAAAAATAGTATCTAAGCATTACAATTGACTCTCCTCACTAGTAATACACACACTGTGTAATCCCTATCCACTGCAGTGGACCAAGGATCGCTGGGAGGTGAATGGAATGACAGAACCCCATCTACCCAACCACTTCTTCATCCACCCAGACTCACCTTCCCTGGGGGAGAGATGGATGCAGTACCCAGTCTCCTTTCACAAGCTCAAGCTCACCAACAACACCCTCAACTCAAATGGCCTGGTAAGGCATTAGGAGGACCCTGGTGTCATAACATTTTCTTTTTTAAAGAGCTGACACCCTATCCACACCATGATAACAATCATAACACTGGATGTTACAATATAGAATCTGACTGAGGATTTTGCAAAAAGCACAGAGGCTATAAGTATAAGTGTATTTCTTGTATCTGCAGGTGATTCTCCACTCAATGCACAAGTACCATCCCCGCCTGCATATAGTCCAGTCCCCAGACCCCTGCAATCCTCTCCCAGGAGGCTACCTGCGCTTCACCTTCCCTGAGGCAGCTTTCATAGCAGTCACTGCCTACCAGAACACAGAGGTAACGTCACCTTTATGATTCTCACAGAAGAACTGAACATTGGCCAATTTAGTTTTTACATTGGTTGAGTGCAGGTCAAAGTTATTGTAATGTGTAGTGTAAGTACACAAAAAATAATGGTTATGCGCTTTTAGGGATGCTGTGATCTGCCTTGATGATAGTGTTGATTAGAGTGCCCCTGGTGGTTAAATGTCATATTCTGCTGGGATAAGAACATTAGAAATGTGTACCCTAGTTACAGTAAATTAGCTTTCTGATTTACCCAACAGATTACAAAACTCAAGATAGACAACAACCCTTTTGCAAAAGGCTTTCGTGACAACGGGCTGAACAGAAAGAGGTGAGACCCTCAGATTTAAAAGGAGTACACCCAAACATCAACTCTGACTTGAAAGTACAGCCACACTCACACTTAAATGACAAATTGTTGGACAATCACATGTACATGCAGTTCAATAAATGGTCAATAAGTCAATAACTCCAGTTCCTCTTGTTTAACCTTGTTAACTCAGTGGGGGAGATGGTGATTGTACAGAATGTACAATGGATTGACTCACTGATCAATAAAATATGAGGATATGGTATTTTGCACATATACATCACAATCATGTTGCTTAGAAACTGTGTATAACAACTATTTCTTTCTTTTTAGATTCAGAGAAAAGGAAGGTCAGAGCTCTGACAAACAGCTAGGTGAAAATCAGATGGAACCAAAACCTTTGAATGGTAGGGTTTAACAACAGAATTAGTAACATAGCAAATATCTGAATGGAAACTGTTGATGTTGAATCTAATCTGATTTGTACATTTGTACAATGGAGGCCAAGTGAGTCTAGCCTCCCCCACTGTTGGTAACAGTGTTATGTCAGATAGAGAAACGGGAAACTGTTCAAGTACATACCCAGCAGGTGTCAGTATTGGCTTCTGAGACAATGAAACACTTATTCATCATGGGGACCACTACACAGGGCAGGAGATTTGTGGAACACCAATATTTGCATTTGTGGTCGTTTAAGATCCTGCCCTCAAAAGATATCAGAGGTTATTACTTATTACAGTATTTTAAAGACTTGTAGTTGGTTAATGTGGCATGCATGTGTATCTTCACATGTATCCTCTCCTCTCTGTTCCTATGTTTTGTTCTCACATTTACCAGGAACCAGTCCAGTGGACACAGATGATGTAGCTGATGTCACCGTCTCCAGCTCAGTGGACTCCCATGGAGCAGGGTACAGGCCTGAAGACATGTCAATATCAGCTGTTCCAAACCCCTTCATCTATGCCTTCATGAACCGGAGAGCCGCAGCCCTGCCTTGCGACCAGGAGGGATGGGCACACGCACCAAGGACTCACACCTCCCATAACACACTCTCAACCAGGGATTACAAAAGGTAGTTTGACTAATCCAGTCTTGGCTGATGGTTTATGTGTTTTGTCTCAAGTATGATATATGAAGACACTATGGCCAGCTACCTATATTCTGATATTGTACTCTCTTTCTGTTTCAGCCCTGGGCATACTGAGGCCAGGCATACTGGCTTGCCAAACATCGCTGCTCCCCTCTTCACACACACCTCCCTGAGTCAGACTCACATGGAGTCTGTTAGCTTTGGGAGACCAAGAGTATCCAAGAGTAGCAGACCAGTGGGACCACCTCACCCCAGAGGCCCTGGTGCTCCAGATCTCTTACACAGCCACACACCAGACCACCAGACCCAGCAGCACCAGCAGGCTGAGTTTGACTGCCCTCTCCCGCTGCCCCCTAAGGTTAGCAGGATGCACCTCCCTGAGAGTGCCCTGCGCTCCCTGGAGATGAGCCCGTCCTCGGACCCAGGCAGCCCTCGGCCCCTCACTGACATCCTCAACAGGATCCACAGCCGGGTGGCCTCAGGGAGCCCAGGAAGACTGGTCCAGGCCCAGTATGAGAGACCATGCCTGGGGGTGGACAGAGAGCTACAGCCACAGCCTTACCTGCCACTACTGGAGCATGGAGAATACCTGCCCCTTCACAACATGATGCTCTACCAGAACAGCTACATGGGCTCTTTAGGGCCTCTGAGGGACAGCTATGTTGACCCCAGAGTCTCCTCCTCCTTGCTAGAACCCCTATAAGACATCTATTTTGATGACCAGAGTGGGAAGTGAAGGACTCATGCTCAATGAAATCTAGAAGTAGAATTGAAACAAATTGATATGCAATATTTTGTCATTCCAATCAAACTGTGAAGGATGTAACTCCTTGCGAAGAAACTTAAGAAATGTATATATTATTCAATGGCTGGGGAAGGACGTTGTTTGGTAAAATGGGGAACTCTGGGGACTCTTTTGACTGTGATCATGAACGTGTTACGTCAGAGCTTTTTTTACTCAGTACTGTATGTCACTGTTATCTGGTCGTCATATTTTCACACTTTTGTCTCTGGTCTTTGTAAATAAAAACCTCAATCAATGTGGGACTTTACTTTTCTCCAGATGTGTATGAAGTAAAGACTCCTCATATCAATAGGCCTTCTGCTGTTAAACAATACCATGGAAAACTCAAAAGGTGGCAAAACTTTTATTACCGAGTAGTATTACAGGTTAGCACATAACACTTTGCCATAGAAGGGTATGAGGGGCACATGAGCACATGCTGAAATATCCATGATGGACCAGTTTTCCAGTAAAGTATTTAACAGTCTTAGAAATCCAAAATCAACAAATTCACAAACACATTATTTGAATCTGGATAGATACAATTCTATAATGGGTAATAAAGGTACATGTTTTATAGATACTCTATAGACACTAAATATACAAGTTAAAGGCATACAATGCTTCAACTACATTCTAGTCTCAATATTGATTTTCTTAACTGAAAGCTGCCTCTACCCAGAAAGTACTCAAGATCATGAAACATTTTTGAAAGAACTTTGGCATTATAAGGGCCCAAAGAATAAATGAAATTCTTTGAAAGGTCTACAATTCATAATTGGTAGGTTTTCAGTAAAACTAAAACCCAATCTGACCAGAAAAAGGTAGATACAGTATTTTTAGATGGAACATTTCCTGTAGACTTGGTCCTCAAAACATCACTATACAGAATGCAGGTTTCCTTGTAATACAAAAATGTTACCAAACAATTTGAGTAATGTTGGTGGTGAAACACAAAATATAAAACAATTTCAGTGTCGTTAATTTGTAAATCTTGGCTGCTAAATCTGCAAAATTATCAGGTTATACTAATATAATATATATATGCATATGGTGACCTATCAGGGATATAAATGATATGAAATGATAAAAACTCCATTCACTTATCAAAAACTGATTACAGATGTAACAGTTATGCTGAACTCCACGACACTATTGTTGCAATGTACCAGAGGAGTTAACAACAAACACACAATAAAAGAAACAAAGTATTATTTTGGCGACCAATAATAAATCAGATAATCACATTTGTCCATAAGACCAGGCATGCCACTACCTTGCAGGTTACTGTGAAGTTGTTATATATTCAAAAAACATGTCATACTTGATTGAGGTAATTGATCATGAGTGGTTACAGCCTCATTAAAGCTAACATTTATTTTCTGAAAGAAACTACACAAAATACACGTCGCACAAACAAAAAAACAACAGTCCCACTCAATCATGTGTCGAAATTAACTGAAATTGTCTCTTGAGAGCATGTTCGGTAAGGAATGTGACAACAACTGAAAACTGTATGGTCTTGAGGCCTAAATACATGACATGGGGGTATTGTATCCTTAGTGAAAGATAGCAGCACACTGGAAAATCCTGAAAGTAAGGGTTAGGGTTAGGAGTCTGGTAAAGTGTGAAGATAGTACTCTATATAGCAAGTGTCTAAGAGAATAAAGTCATATTAAAGACCTATTCAACAGTGACCACTGATCAACTGAAAATAATAATATGTTATAAATGCTTATAATAGTTATAAAATAATAGTTAGAAAGAAGAATGGGAAAATGTTGAAGCATAGACCTCATTTCTGAGATCTATTGATTGAGGTAATCCATAGATGGTCAGAAAAGCCGGTCAGAAGAGCCGGACTCCTGGGTCTCTATTAAGGCTAATCTTAAGAATATATGGCTTCATATAGAGAAATAAATGCACACGTGAATATGTCTGCTTTAAGTGTACGTCTACAAATATCACATACCCAAAACAAAGATCAAAAGATCACTGCTTTTATGGCAGTTGATATAAATGATGGCAGATGAAAGCCACAGCACATCTGATACACAAATACAATGGGCACATCCCCAATGCATTATAACAAAAACCACAGCAACGGTAGGTGAAGACATCTGGTGAGCCTTACATCTTTGAGATCAGATAAAGGTCTGCACCCAACAACTTGGACAAATGCCTCTGTTCTACAAACTAGATGTGTGTCAGTACTACATAATTGGGTGTGCTAATTAAAAACCAAAGAGAAAATAAAGTGTGTGTTTTAAAAGATAAAAAAAGCAGTGTAACATGCAGATGACCTGGTCCTATAGAGAGCTAAGGCACCAGAGGTCTAGGAAAAACTTCCTGACTGTAGAAAAAAAAACTTGCTTTTCAAGTGTTTCTAGTAGAAGGCAGTTAAAGAGTGTATAATATAGATGCATTGGAGTCAGGGTGTAGAAGATTGTTTTCATGCTTGGGGATTGACCATTTTCTGAAGCAACGGCATCTGTGGAATGAGAAGAGACTGGATTAGCTGGCTTCACTGGGACAATGGAGAGTAACAATGAACAAGTATTGGCGCATCGTCAGACTATCCGTACTTACAGATGAAACTTGTTGAATAGACATACCTTAGTCAGGTCCACCCCTGTGAGAGCATTGATGGACACAGGGAGCTCAGCCAATAGGCGGGTCACTTCCCCGGTCACACGGCTGCTATCGCCACTCAGGATGACAATCTCACTGGTCCGGGCCAAGGGTGCGGCCACCTTGCCAGCGATCTGTACAAACACAATGAAAATCTTTTTGTCAAAATTTCACAAAACAAAATAGTGGTTTGTAATAATATTCTTGTGTAAAACCTCAATCCAGATGCTTTTGTTGAGCCAACAACTCTACCCAAGAGACCACAAGACAGGCGTACTCACCTTGGGTAGGGCCTCCAGAACCAGGGCAGTCTTGGCTGCCTCTCCGTACTGCAGGTAGGCCTCTGCTTTCAGCCTCATCTTCTCAGCCTCGGCCTTCCCCACCGCCTCGATGGAGCCGGCCTCTGCCTCTCCGATGCGACGGATCTTCTCAGCCTCAGCCTGGGCCGTCAGCACCTTCTTGATCCTGGTCAAAGGTTGGCGGGGGTGGGGGGCATGAGAAGGTTTAAACTCTTAACACCTCATAAGGGTTCAGACTGTACACTCTTTAGCTAGTGTGTGTTTCCTAGAATATGACAAGCTGCTATACATCCACAGTTGTAACATGCACAGTTGTTTGAGCTCATTGTGTAGGCTCACTCACTTATGTCCCTCAGCCAGCTGCTGCATCTTATAGGCCTCCGCCTCTGCGGGCCTCTTCACCGTGGCGATCAGCTCCTTCTCCATGCGGTCGATCTCCTTCTCCTCGATGGTGATCTCCTTCTTCCTCTGCACAACCTGGATCTCCATTTCCTCCAGACGGATCTTCTGCTGCTCCTTG
Organism: Argentina silus; assembly: GCF_951799395.1. Taxonomy (NCBI): domain Eukaryota; kingdom Metazoa; phylum Chordata; class Actinopteri; order Argentiniformes; family Argentinidae; genus Argentina; species Argentina silus. The sequence continues at coordinate 8,770,094 of NC_139656.1, read as the reverse complement.
GCCGCCTGCAGCTCGTATGCCAGCTGGGCCTCTGCTTTCTGGAGGGAGAGAGGAGTCATATATGCTTTTATTGGATGTCACTGACTGCTAATGGTGATTATATGCTAAAGGGGCATCCCTGTCTAATACCTTTGTGTTGACTTCTTGGTTAAAGGAAGCCTTCTGCATTTCCAGCTCTCGTTTAGAGTCGGCCATCTTAGTGTCTGCTTGGAACTTGATATCCATCATCTCTTTCTTACATTCTGCTTCCTGTTGAAGGACATCATTAGGGATATGTGTGTGAGTGGAGAAAGGGAATGGATAAAGAAAGAAGAGCAGGAGAGGAAAAAGCAAAAATCTGAGTTGGACAGTTTGGCATAAGACTAGCATCAGCACTACATAGTCAAGTTGAGGACATCCACTAGTTTGTATTATCGATCTTACCCTGATTCCTGCATCTCTCTCTGCCTCAGCCACTCCAATGTCTGCATCTCTCTGTACTGCAGCAGTCTGAGTCTTTCCCAGGGAGCTCAGGTATTCCACTTTATCATATACATCCTGCCAGGGACACACACATGGATATGCTATGTGGTTAGTGGGGTCACTATAGATAAGATGGTGGTGATGAGAGTCCATAGCTTCAATAGGAGTAAACTCACCACAGACCATAACAGGACCTGAACACCCTTACCTTGATGGTGAAGCTGAGGATCTCTATGCCCATGCGGCCCACGTCAGGCGATGCCACCTCGCGTACCAGCTTGGCAAACTTGTCTCTGTCCTGGTAGATCTGCTCCACTGTCAGTGTGCCTGAAACACAGAACTGCGGTCAGTGGGAGTGGGCCACAAACCAGAGATAATCTGCTATCAAGGTTCATCAATTTAAAAAGTTGATAATTTGTGTGTTAATGAGTCCCAGAATACAGATACAACAGGAAGCATATATGTTTTGAATAGCTCCTTACCGAGGATTGAGCGTAGATGACCCTCCAGGGTCTGCAGGATGACACTTTTGATCTCCACAACAGTTTTCCCCAGAAACTGCTCACAAGCATACCCCAGCAGCTCATGGTCAACCATCACTTTCACCTAGAGCCAGGAGGACATCATCAGGTGCTAGCCAACACACACACACACACACACACACACACACACACACACACACACACACACACACACACACACACACACACACACACACACACACACACACACGAACAACATCTGATTCGCACTTAAAGTAGAAAACTGCACATCTGATTGGCCTTCAATAATTTTCTTACAATTCTTATATTCTGTACATCTCTAATTAAAGTATATTTCCACTGCTAATAAACACATCACTACATTCAGCAATTCCTCCTAAAATATCTCTATTGGCCTCTTGGTAAGAAAAAACATTATTTGATTGATTTGTTGATAAACGTGAAAGCAATTAAAAATAACCAGACCTTGAAGAACCTGGGGTTGAACTGGCATGAGAACTGTGTGGTACATTATCAGTGAGAACCTGGGGTTGAACTGGCATGAGAACTGTGTGGTACATTATCAGTGAGAACCTGGGGTTGAACTGGCATGAGAACTGTGTGGTACATTATCAGTGAGAACCTGGGGTTGAACTGGCATGAGAACTGTGTGGTACATTTTCAGTGAAAACCTTGATGCAAAGTGAGGACATTGATATGGTGAAATTAAGTGCAAGGAGTGTTGATTCTAGCCCATTGGCCAAGAATGCATCATGTCTTCCAGGCTGATATTGTGGACAGTGTTACTTATCAAAGGCACATGAAAACTTGCCTAAATCAGACCAGACTACCATGCACTCGGAAGATTAGAGTGTTGTGATCATTAGCAGGGAGAGTGACCTAGATTTTTAGGGTGTCAGGGATCAGCTTGCAGTCCCTCTGTCCTCAAGGCCAATCTCTATTTGGAAGCATCTTCTCATGTGTTAACTGTGATAATCATGTACTGCCAAAAACAAGTATCATAAATAGTGGAACGGTCATATCAAAGAGGGGTCGATTTTGTATGAAAACTGGACTAACACAAATACTTTCAATGGCATAATAAACAATTGTAATCTTACAACTTCACAGTGATTTTGTAGTCATTAAGATGCATATCACACATGAGGGTCATGAGTCTTTTCACAAATTAACCAAAAATGAACATAACATCAAGTCAAGTAAGTAACTTCACTAAAATTGAGGATAAAGTCAACAGAGGAGAAGACATATCCTCAGATGGGACTTAATGGAAATCAAAACCAGTGGCCCCTAATGGCTCTGACCTAGGCTTTCCTAGATAAATCTAAGAATGTAGCCAGCGAGAAAAGTATTCATTTAACAGGTAAAGTAATGAATGAAAGGTCTGCTTTGTGTACCCCGTTGCAGCTGAAAGGAAAGAGAGTGAGCTGGTCCCTGAGGTGACGGTTTTGGACATTGACTCCAATGAGGCATGCACTCATAGGACAGGCTGGAGGGGCGCTTATGAGGGGAGGGGAGATGGCAATCATTCCAAGAGAACACTGCTTATAATTGACCACAGACAGAGACAGAGACAGACAATCAAACAAACAGCAGGCCACCTCACAGAGACAGCAGGGGGAGCTGTGCCAAGGCCAGCACTGGAATGAGGAGGGCCCGTGCAAATATGACCCCTCCCTCCAACCACCCTGCAAACACCAGTTTCTACAGCATGCTCTGAAACAATCCCATTAAACATCACAACAAAGATAAATATGGACAGGAAATATGAGACTGGATGGGTTTCCTGACTTCAAATTTGATTAAATAACGTTTCACTTGACAGACAGGCCAAATACATGAAAATGACTTTAACTAAAACATAACGGTGCTTTATTCCGTCAATGCGCACAGATCTGTGCTTCACGCACCAAATGTGCGTGCGGAGCTCCAGCGCATATTGTAATGTCGGCCCAGTATGAGCCATTGTGCCAACTGCGCATTTGGGTCGGATTTGAGGGGTGTGACTCATGAATATCATAGATACGCGCATTCACATCTGATATCTTAAGCGGAAAATCTCCATATTCCCTGCTCGCTGGAGGCTGCATCAAGTCCTGCAACAGTATTGGCAGGGTTAATCAGTATTTTATCGATGACGGTTGATTTAAACAGTAGGCTAATCAGGTAATGTAACATTGCTTATGTCATGGCCATTTGTTGAAGTGACGCTAAAAATAGCTGAAAAACATATGTAGCAGCATTGAAATAGCAAATAGCACTGCAACCCTTATCTATGATAGATGTTTTAGTTGTTAGTGGTCTCAGCCATTTAGCCCACCTTGATAGGGTCAGGTGCTGTTAAATCGCCTAAATATATATACTTTTAAATGTATCGTCATTATTGCTTACCAATTAGGAATAATGGTCTAGCTGATGGCGGGAATCTGGTCCAAGAATAACAGAACACATACAGTTCAAAGTTATATTGTCATATTACTGTATGTACTGGAACAAAGGACAGTTTGACAGTACAATTCCATTCTTACTCTCACGCCCTCCTCTTCGCAATAAAACACGTGAGGGTGTGCAATATCATGGATATTGGAACTGTTGTGATTTAAGTTTAAATAAATGTCTGATGACTTTTTCCAAAGAGGTTTTAAACAGATTTGCTTTGAAGATCTCCTCAAGCACAAATAATTCCCACATTAGAAGTTTCACGTGGCAAACTTGACAACATTATTCTCCACAATTCAATTCCACTCCAAAGCAGGTGGGCTATGGCAAAGAACAAGCTATTTAGTTGTTATTTAAAGCCCAACCTTGTCCCCAGGTTATTGTGCACAGCGCATATAAGGCTGGAATAACAAGGACTCAAACCGGTCTTAGTGGGAGTGAATTTACTGTGTAAAGTATTTGTTATTATTTGATTTCAGCGAATCACACAGCTGCGAGGCATAGTTCCGAATCAGAAACGTGTGGTGTGCAAGCACTGGAGGGGGGGGGGGGAAGTGCTGTGGGTGATGATTGATGCAAAGTAAAGCCAATGGCTATGCGTCTACGTTTACAACGGACGGCCTCCATCTATTGGGTTAATGAAGGTCAACTTCATTCGCGTTGGTCCACCAGACCTTTCGCATGTTTGGGCGGAAGTGCCTGGGAACGAGACTATTTAAAGCCTAATCATGAGATTCCAGTTTTTATATTTTACTTTCCAGCAGGACTCCCTTCAAAATGAAGGTTTAATAGCCATAGGACATAAGAATTCCTCAGACAATTATATGTTGAATCGAACTCAGATGATTTCTCTTGGCCACCAGAGGGGTGTGATTTTGAGGCAGAGGTGAGTAAAATCCGGAAAGCCTATTTGGCGAGATATGTGCACACCTTTTCAAAATGGGAAAGTGTGGAGCCAGAAGTGCGTAAAAGGCGTGGAGCGTAAGGAAATCACAATAGACCCAGAAGAGACAAACTCACCCTTCCAGTTTTACAAACATGTGGACACCTGTTAGATGATATTGTAAATTAATATAATGAGAAATATGATATAGGTGTGTTAAAGGTCAAAAGTGGGTGGGTATCCAAACAATTGCAATTGGCACTGATCCAACCCCTTCTCTTTTTTCTTGGGGGAGTCTCTTTGGATAACTCGATCAAGGATTTATGGAAACTTGTCGACACAAATTCTGTTTCCACAGAAACCTGCACAATGGTGTGTTTAGGCTCGTCCAATCAGATATAGACTTGATGGTGAGCCTCGTTAGGGAAGTGCATTGTATATGCTCGCTCTGCCTCTGACAGTGGACTCATTGTAGTCTTGCCAATAGGACAGACTAAGAGAGGAGAGGAACACAACCCATATACATTGTCAGAAATAATACTGATTACAAGAAATCACAGATTGTAGATAAGAAAAAAATAATAAATTAGAGGAAAAATAAGATGGGTATTAGTTAGAATGACCAAATAAGTCAATTCAAGTGACATTTTAGCAATTCAATTTAGCATACATTTGTATTCCAATTGCTAAAACAACCAACTCAAATGTCTCACTTTTTCCAAAGTAAACTATTTTAAATCAGACAGCAGATTAACAGTATGGGGACTATAAACCGAACCAGTTTCTTGACTACCAGCAAGCAAAGGATTTTGGCACAGAGGAAAAAACACACCAAAATACATCATAAAAAAGAAATGTCTGTAAACATGAAGAAATTTAAATGTTGGGATGCAAAATAAACATGGCAGGCTTTATTCAGCTCCCGTGTACCCTTTTCGAGGAAGACACCATTCAAAGCAGAAACGCCTAATGGGACTTTCTGCCTTGATATGAGGCTCAATAATTCTCCACATCTGTATTTGTATTCATTAATTAAATTATGCCATGATGTCTTCTGCTTCAGTTATGAGTATTCTCATCTAGATCTGTGACCATAGTAACAACAGCAGTGGACAGGGTCAAAATAGTCTGAAGCAGAGTGAGAGAAGGCTGGTCTGTGTTTGCATCTGGTCTTGACCAAAATGTCATATCAAACCAGTAATTATTGTAATCCATGTCCAAAATCAGATTGGGAATTGGATAGGATTATGTTGACACACATGATGTTATTACTGGGTGTAAACATAGTCTAAAGTAATTGATTGAAGGGATTCTGTCACTTTTATCAGGAGAATGATTGACCCTCAATTATGGCACCATTACCCCTTGGGAAGCAGGGGGGCATAGGAGGTCAAAGGGAGGAGGGGTGGAGGCTGAATCCGCCTTGAGCTGAAAGAGGCATTCCCAGAAGTTGTGGTGATTTACCTGTGCCACCCCAGTGACAGTAAGAGCTACCCCCTCCGCTGTCTCTACATCCTCACACTTGGGCTGCAGGGTCATAATCTCAAGGGTTATCCTGTGGAGAATGTGAAAAATAAAAATAAAAATTGGCATGTTCTGAGGGAAAGCAAATGAAGAGAGGGTAAAACACAAGAGTGAAGGGAAAATAAAACAACATTCACCCAAGGACTCCAGTGCAGTGACAACAGGGGATAATGGAATGTTGTTCTGGGTGCAATTATCATTGGTTTCCCAATGTGGATGTGAATCTGTACTATGTACAATACTACATATTGAAATACACATCCAGTCATATCAATTTGCATTAATCTAGAGAAGTGGCTAGCCATAGGAGTAGGACTCTTCTTTGCACCCCATCTTTGAGCAATCATTATGGTGTCCCTGTTGTCAAAGCCCATAAGAGTGGTGTAGAGGTTAGCTGGGTAGCAAAGCCCATATAGGTTAATGACAGCTGACTCTCTCTCCCTTCCGCTGTAGGTGGAGAGAAAGACGTGAAGAGGGAAAAACAGAGACACACACAGTTAGCTAGTTAGTCCACCTGTTTGCCTCTGGCTTTATTGGTTTGTGACCAATCCCTGACGATTTTACTGTCTTTTATTTTGCATTACCTGAGCCACCCCTGTCACCTCCAAGGGGACACCTTCCAAGGTTTCGATATTCTCACAGCGACAGAGGATGGTCATTATCTCCAGCGACATTCTACGCAGGCAGGCGGGTGGGAATAGGAGAGGCAGGAGAGTGAGTATACAATAGCTGTTAGGAATGTCATTATCGGGGGCAAGGGTGAGAGGGAGGAATTTTAAGACACTATGGGAGAAGGGCATCTATGTCTAGAGGCATGTGAAACGACGGGCTGAAGAAACCTTCAGATTGAGCTAAAGGCTTCTCCGAGGATGATCCATCTCTAGTGTGTTATATCATCTGATACCACTGCGTGCACAACCACAACACAGCTGGTCAGTCTTCTCGACAGAATACAGAACTGAAACTTGAAACTAGGACAAAGGACAGAAGTCACAGGGCAGGATTGTTTAGCAGCATTCCTGACCCAACATCTAAGATTAAGGCTGTGTAGAGATTACTCAAGAATGTTTTGCACAAACATTCTCATATCTACTGCTGCTTTGGCACTTGGTTAACAAGCATATTGACAACAAAACTATTTCATTCATCTCTTTCTAATACAAAAGAGCCATGCTTAAGAATAAACATGTATCTAAATGGCAAACTATGATAAGATCATGGCAGTGCTAGATTCATTGTTTGTCAGAGTGCATTTAGACTTGATACGACCATTTGAGCATTCAGAAACTTTCCATCTTGTTAAATATGGGTGTGGCTTCATGGTCTCATGGTCTGCTGAATGCAGCATCACTCAAGAGGCTTCTGGCTCCAGCTCTGCCTCTCTTCTAGGGGAATTGGATCAATGAATCATCAGGCCAGACACTAATGGGATTACTGCATCACAAACGGGAAGTGGGAGCCCTTCCAGTCCCACCCCTTTATTCAGTCTTTAATGGCCACCAGCTACCACACAGACAAGTCCGGCTCAAGCAAGCACTGTGCCACAGAAAAGCAATACCATTTCTCATATTTCCATCATTCATGAAATGATCTGAAATATAGCATCTCAGATGGTTGATTGAATTTATGGGTGTTCTGAATAGAGGCTGGAAATAACTAGGACATCCTGAAAGACTCGAGCCATTACTTGAGCCATTGTCTCTACTTTAGTTTTAGAGCAGTACCAAGTATCCTAGCAACTACACAAAGAGCTAAGGATTCCCAGACACATCAGTGCAGTGATGGGGTGAGACACCAGGCAAGGCAGGGCAGGTTAGCATGGCAGACACAAAGAGACAAATAAGAGGGAAACATCCAAAAAAAACACATCCAATGACACATTTATCATAGTGTTAATAGTTCATCTGGAAATGTTAATAGTTCATCTTATTACTTCAGAGATATTATGTAATTGCAGTGGTCATGTGGTTTTGCTACAATCTTATCATGAGTGCTGTGGAAGCCTTAATGTTAATTGCTGGCTATGGCAGATTTCAGTGAACTTCACCACACGATCCATAACGTCCTTAGTGTGTTTGTCTTTCCAGTACTGTGCTGGATGTGCACTCACTGAGGCTATGTTCGAGAGCAGCTGACTAATGTGATGCCCTGTGTTTACACATTCAGTAAACATTAGCTCCTAACGGGGGTGGGCCTCAAAGGTCACAGCAAACCACTTCTCCAAACATAACCATAACATACCGTTTTATTCATGTGGCTGAAAATGATGATATCCAAAATCTAGCTCAAAGATGACTTAAATGCATGGTTATAGATATGAGGGTGATGAGGACAATTAGAATACGTTGTTAATACTGAATTTAACATTTACGCAAATTTGAATGAGAATGAAAATAGACCATCTGTCTGCTATCCAAGAATAAATGGTGTGTCTGACATGGTAAATTCTGTATGAAGACAATGAACAAGCATCAACACCACACCTGAAACCTCAGAATGACAGGCCTTACCTCTGTATGTCAGAGATGAGCCACCAGGCCCATGCCCAGCCTCCGACCATGTAGGTCTTCTGATCTGACCCACAGCAGCCACCTGTTGGTCAGCAGAAACAACATCAGCATCACAGTAACACTGGATTACTGCTATCACAGACCAACAGTGTCATCAGTATCAGTATCAGTGGACCAGGGCATCACCAGCATGGACCACAACAGTACCACCCGTCCACACCCACCACAGTACACCAGAGTAGAGTCATGCATTGGGTCGCGTTCCCATGGACAACCCGATATTAAACCAATTCGCGGTTAGATTTTTTTTATTTTTTGGAAGTAGAAAGGTTGCGGTTCTAATCAAGCATGTTAAAAGTTAAACAAAGTTAGTAAATTATTACTATAAAAACTTTTTTCAACCAGGACAGGACGAGAGAGGGTAGACAAAAGAGACAGCAACATAGAATACTAAGAGACAGCAACATGGAATACTAAGAGACAGCAACATAGAATACTAAGAGACAGCAACATAGAATACTAAGAGACAGCAACAGAAGAAAATTGACGAGAGACAGCAGTAACAGACGACACATCGAAAGCAATTGAGAGAGGCAGGAGGGGTGAGCACACAGTAGACTCACACAGTAGACTCACTTAAAGCGGATTTCTGGATTTTAATTACAGCACAGTGTGTGTGTGTGTGTGTGTGTGTGTGTGTGTGTGTGTATATGCGTGCATGTGTGTGTGAGAGAGAGAAAGAGAGAGTAAGAGTGTGAGGGTGTTTTGTGGGATTCTTTTAGCAGTTTGTCCTATTGGACAGGTCAGAGTGTATGTTGGAAGTTGTTGAGGGGTATGAAGGTTCTCACTACACTGTAGATTATGTGTTCCAGAGTAGAGAGACCCACACTGTAATTGAGTACTGAAAGTGTCTGCTGTGACAGGTGGGAAGGTGCAATAAAATGAATACTTGTATTTATTATTATTATTTGATCTTTTTACTAAATTCTTAGTTGATCTCATCTCTCAATGTTCATCTCAAAGTGCACCAGATTGCTGCATTTAGCCGTTAACATACAGCAAAATAATTGCAGTCCTAGAAACGCATGGAATCCATGGAAACAGAGGCGCATTGTCTGTACATCATCAACCAGAGTCAGACAAGCATGTGCTTGTGCAATATCCCTCTCAAATCTGAGGATATCTGGTTTAGTCCAAGGCTTTATGCTTTAGGTTTGACTGTACTCAAAGGCTGAAATAAAGTTGTTATTGAATAAACAAAAGTTATGTAGTTTCCGTAAATCAAGCATTCGTCATGATGAATAAAGATTCTAAACAAGACATGACATTTCACACAAACAAAATGTCCTTAAATGAAGTTATGACTGATAGTGTAAGTTAAATGTCCCATACAGTAAAATCATCTGACATATTGTGGCTGTGTTAAACCATGAGTAGTGCATAATAAAGCAACAACAGTCACTTCGAGCAGTATCAGTGTCTCGTACATTTATCTGGAGGCTATCATGTGACATTCTCAGCTGTCACGACACCCTCTCTCACAGACGTTTATTTCTATCACAAAGTTTCAGACAAAACAACTTGCATACACGGACACAAAAGACAGGGTGGTGGACTTTTCCTGTCTAATTTTTCCTTTTCCTGTCTGCAATGTGATTTGATAGTGCTTGTGAAAGGAGCTGTTTCTGTATGTTCCAGCCTTGCTAAAAAATGGAAAACAACACAACTTCCTTTATCTAAAAGTCGATTATATTATTTAGGCCTAAATAACTACAGAACATTGTCAAAGCATTGAAACCATGACATGAGAAAGGTCTGATGAGCATGCCCTCATTCATGTACTAAGAAATGTTGTGTTAGAGGGTGCAGCATACAGTCTATACTACGCTATGACCCACTTGCTGAAACAGACCCTGAATAGATGAAGTCAGAGACTGGGGGGCCACAGCTGTTTTGCTCTCTCCTCAGAATGCTTTAGATGCCACACTCCACATTCTAAAAGTCACACTGGGATTGAATGAGGATTTATCCCAGCCATAAAAAGCCTGGCATTACATTTTGGTTTGCTTCATGTTGGGTTGATTTCGGCCCGATGTGTTTTTAAATAAAAAGCAGCACTATTTCATCAACATTTAACATGTTAAAACATTCATGAACAAATCATATACAAAACTGCATTGACGGTAATGGAAGGGTGATCACTATCTGGCCATGCTGCATTTTATTCACTACTTACCCAAACCAATTTTTGCTCAACCACTCTTTCAACATCACCACATTCACCACATTCTGATCATCTAGGATTCAGAAGTCACTGGAGAACACTACACTCTTCCTGACATTTTCAATTGTCACCTGAAGAAACATCCCTTAAGTTTCAACACAATGAAAAATTCAAGAGCTATTTCAATGCGTTGATTCAAAGTGGAGTAGACAGGAAACTGCAGCAAACCGCAATCCACATTTTGAACTGCAATCTGTTCATCACAAGAGTAACAGTCTGATGAGCCTCTCTATCAAGGTTATATAAACAATCCATATGATTTTGCTGTACTATCTGGGGAGCTTGGAATTGAGCTGATGAATAATTTGACATCTAAATGGTTAATACCAGTGCCATACCGAATTATATAACCCTTGACCTAAAATGCAACTTCTCGAATGTGATAAAACTGTATGTTAGGGAATGGCAGGTGTGTATTGGAGGAGAGAAGGAGCATGTGAGATATTGTTTTAATCTCCAATTTAGAAATAATTTGTAAATGCTGTGTGACAACATTCACAAGCCTATGTCCTCTGAGCCAATGTTCTTCCAAGTTTTGGAATGATTGTATGGCAACTGCAAAGTACCAGACTTGCCTCCTGAGAGCACATAATAACTGATACAGTACCTTAGAAATTTGATCTTTAGGCCTATACGTGTCCAATTACACACCCAACGTACACCACAACAACTTCTGTGAGTGTGTGATGAGCATATTAGGTGCTATTGTATGACAATAGTGACCTGAAGCGGGAAGCATTTATTGAACAAATTGATAAAAAAATAAAAAATCTTCTTTCTTACACAAATGGAAATTGTTTTCCTCACTTAATGCCTGATCTGGCTCATCCATCTCTGACTTATTTCCAGGGATGCATTAATCAATCCTCTTATTGTTCATTAGGCTATATGTCTGAGTTATGTTGTACCTCTATAGTATTTTTAACCCATAGTATACAGTAGGCCTAGGTTATACTATGACAATACAATGCATATATAGGCCAGCCCGGTCACATGACTGAAATGGCTTTGTAATCTTTAAAAAAATACACACAACTAAATTTAGCAACATAGCTTGCAGTTAATTGCAAAATCAAGTGCTGCTACAACCGAGAGGAGAGGAGTAAGTTTCCAGACCTTAAAAGACCTCCTGAATCATCTGTGATATCTCCAACTGGATTATGGACCAAATAAAGACTTCATTTGCTGAGGTTTCACATTAGTATCAAGACAACTTCTCCATATTAGCCGACCTATCCTCAAATCTTTTTCTTTCTTTTTTTGTATACAAGTAGGGGCAGTCCCGCATATGCTACAGCAATAACAATACAATAATTTTCTATGTACGGTATGGGAATTGAATTAATCATATTTGGACACATATTTGGACAAATACAAGAAATCCAGATACGATGTATGAAAAGCTATCAGAGACGCTAAGAGGAAATACAGGGACAAGGTAGGATCACAATACCAGGGCGCTGACGTGAGAGGGATGTGGCGTGGGCTGCAGACGATTATGGATTATAAGGGGAGTGGCAGTTTGTGCACTGATGCTTCGCTTCCTGACGAGCTCAACTCCTTTTACACTCGGTTTGAGGGAAGCAACAAGGAGTCCCCCACAAAGGCTCCCGCTACCCACGAGGACAGTGTGTTATCGATCACTGTGGCTGATGTGAGTAAGCTCACATCTGCTTTTAAACATCCGCAAAGCAGCCAGCCCAGACGGCATCCCTGGACGCGTCCTCAGAGCATGCGCTGACCAGCTGGCAGATGTATTCACAGACATCTTCAACCTCTCCCTGTCCCAGTCTGTAATCCCCACCTGTTTTAAGGTGACAACAAGTGTTCCAGTGCCCACAAAGACCAAGGTAACCTGCCTTAATGACCATTGCCCTGTTGCACTCATGTCTGTCATCATGAAGTGCTTTGAGAGACTGGTTAAGACCCACATCAACTCCACTCTGCCTGCCACACTGGACCGACCTTAGCTTGCATACCGCCCCAACAGATCCACTGATGACACCATTGCTCTCACCCTGCACACTGCCCTATCCCACCTGGACAAGAGAGATACTCATGTGAGAATGCTGTTCATTGACTACAGTTTAGCATTGAACACCATAGTCCCCTCCAAGCTCATCACAAAGCTCAGGGACCTAGGTCTTAACACCTCCCTGTGTAACTGGATCATGGATTTCCTGAGGGGCAGACCCCAGGTGGTGAGGGTAGGCTGCATCACCTCCTCCACTCTGACTCAACACAGGACCCCCCCCCCCCCAGGACTGTCCGCTTAGTCCCCCGTTGTACTCCCTGTTCACCCACGACTGTGTGGCCAAGCACAGATCCAACTCCATCATCAAGTTTGCTGACGACACCACTGTGGTTGGCATGATTACTAACAATGATGAGACAGCCTACAGGGAAGAGGAAAGAGTCCTGGTGGACTGGTACCAGGACAATAATCTCTCCCTCAACATCAGCAAAACTAAGGAGCTGATTGTGGACTTCAGGAAGAAGCGGGGGGGGGCATCAGGGTCCGCAGCCACCCCAGCCACATCCTGTTCTCCCCCAGTTTGATTTGATTACAGACCAATGTAGCCTAATTATAATCACAGGCGCATTAAACAAGGAACGTAGTTGTGACATTCAGCAAATGTTCCCATAAGCCCCTTAAGAGGTCCTGAATGTCAAACACGTTGTGAAAGTCACCTGGATGTGTGTAACATCCTTGATAAGGATAGTTGGCAGGGTCCCTTGTATGTAACTTATGTTGTAAAAAATGTTCAGACAGATCACTTCGGTCCTGAATTATGTTACTTTGAGGACATTCTAGAAACCTGTATGTCCCCTATGGGTCTAAATGTAACATTATCCTCATTGACATCAGGACATTAAGACCCAGGGTAAGGGCAAATTCCTTTTTAATTCTATCAATTCCAGAAGTGAATTGAATTCCAATTCGGTAATTGAAAAGAATAAAGTTCATTTTCAATACATTGAGGAGGATGTTGGAGAATACGCAAGGAAGAGAATGAGTTGACCATTGAACAGCAGTTCGTACCTATGGTGCGTTCAAGGCATGTCAGATTTTCACGTGCTTCCCACTCTGAAATAAGCACTCAAACAAGCCTCCAAGTCAAAGCTCTAAGTGGAAAAATCGGGGTAAAAGGATGATAACCTTTCACCTTCTCCATAGAGAAATGGCTGCCAAACCCCAGATTTTGACAGTAGATGGTAAATAATTATGTACAGTTTTAACATGGTTGAGAAAGTAGTTCCCCCAGATGTCTCTGCAGTAAGGAGCAACAAAAGTAGAAGCTTTCTTTGGATGTCCATGTTGTCAACAATAGCTGCAATCTCATTGGTTGAAGAGTTGTCACGACATCAGAAGCACTTGAATGAGTTCATGAAGGCAAATGGTACAACCCACATTTGCAATTTGGGGTTAGAACAGCAAAAAACAAACTTAGATTTTGAGTTTTTATGGGGTAAGACAGTTGAATTAAGCTCAGGATCATGTATAAGTTACATTCTTCAATAATCAATGGCTATAGCCCATCACTAATGTAAACGTAAGAAACATGGATGTGCCAATCCCAGATTGCCCCTTTAAGGCATGCATGGTGGGAATTTACAAGACTGAAATACGGGAATGGGTATGCCTCGACATTATCTCCTCCCCCAGCTTCAACGAGCCCTCATATTTACACACTATAGCGTCACTAAACATAAAGCTTAAATAACACTTGCTGTTGAAGACACTTGATTTAACATCATTCCAGAATCAGATTCATATTAAAATGCTAGTTATATTGCATAATAGGCCTAATGTTTTATGTTGGATTCATATGATGGAATCAAGGAAATTCCATATAGCCTAATACAGTCCGTAACCCCATCTGCATTACTAATTTGGTTGGCTAAACAATGTGGATACAACTGTGGCTATGCAAATAAATCACTACCAAGAATAACCAAGAATATGTGTGTGCGACCATTATGAGTCATAGTAAGTGCGTGCAACAAATCTATCCTACTATTTCTCACGCTGTAGAAGAGAAAGCAAAGGATCAGAGTTTAGCCCAAAATTAATATACGTACCTGAAACCACAAGGGCCTCATTTGGTCCAACAGTATGACAATTTCCCATATTATCACACAACGCGTGTCCCTTAAAAATCTCACGAACGATAAAAAAATATCAACGGATCGTATTCGTCGAAAATTTTCTCCACAATTCAAGCTTCGTCTGCCCCGCCCCTATCAATTCGAATGTTGCGAGCCCCCAGGGTTCCAAAATGGAGACGCTTGTTTTGAGCGACACTGCCCTATTTCCATTTCCTCCCCCTCCTCCTTTTTATCTGGTTGGTACGGTCTTGGGATGGAGGCTTGTGGTCGATGGGCGCGGTTTTATCTCTTGCCCCGTCCTTTTTATGGAAATATAATATCTACTACGATTATAAGGTTTTATACAGAGCTTTATCTTTGTTTTTGTCATGAGATGGAATGAATAATTGTGCTCCAGTGCCACCAAACGGCAATGATGTGCCATTGTTACAAGAAAGTGCCAGTTTTGATAGGCCTCAAGTAAGACTCCAGTCATAATTTTGCCAGATGTTAGAACCTTATATTTGTGTTAAAAAACACAAACACAGTTACATTTACATTTTTAGATACTTTCATACTTTTTAGAGGATACTGCTTGAATACATGCTTGAACTATTTTAATATCTCACATTTATGGATTGGGTAACACAGTGCTCTATGATTCAAAGTGCAGTCTCAAGCTGTCCCAGATCTCCCCCACTTCCATCCTGCTCTCATAATTGAAGGAAAGTGAGTGTCATGCATAACCTTTGCCCTGAAAAACGTGGTGACTGCTTTATATTTGTTATAGACTAGAAAACTGTGTTTATTCAACAGTTATCAGAACATATTGCATAAGATACAAGTACCCATAGCAAGATAACATTGGAAGGACACACAATCATTAATTAGGAGATTCATATCCTACTATACTGGTTAATAAAATGATAAGTAAAATGCCTATTCATTCCAAGTTCACAACCGTGCTGTGCATAAGGTCATATGTTTCGATTCAATTGCTGCATTCCACTAAATTGATATTTAATTTCTGTCTGTGGCACTTTCTAGTACTCTGTGTGACTGAATCTCAGAAAAGACAAAGATTAATCTAAAAGATAGGGGGTAGGCCTACAGGAACTACTTATAAGGCACAAGAGGCTTGGAGTTGTCTCTCCAACCACTGTGGTTCAACCAGAGTACTCAGCTAATCATTAAAGACCATAAAAGATGATTATATGACCAAGTTTCATTTAATACTAACTAAATGTAACCATGGAGTTTAAGTCCAGCAAGTGACAGAGAAGACACAGAGAGCATTGGAAATGGAGCAGGATCCTAGCAGGCCAACATGGAGCAGGCAGATAGAGTTCACGTTGGCTGGGATCGGCTGTGCAGTGGGCCTGGGGAATATCTGGAGATTTCCTTATCTGTGCTACAGGAGTGGAGGAGGTGAGAGCAAGCTTATAAGGAAACAGCCCAGACAGAGGACTGTAAAACCACATTATATTTGTTTGAACTGTTGAGAATATATAAGAAGTTATGAATTAATATTACAACGTTTTAAGATGTAGATTTCAAATTGATAGAGCCACAATGATGTCAGTGGCTTGTAGTGTAAGTAATTGAACATCATATTGGAAGGTTTTAAATGTTTTATGGGATTTGATTACATCAAAGGAGCACAAGAGATAGTACTTCAATTATTCCAACATGCCACATGCCACTTTTATTGGTATTGACATCGTCATTATTTTCTACCAAATTATAGTTAAAGTTTAATAATATGAAGAATAGAACAAACATCACATTGTGTCTATGATCAAAATGAAGAAATTATTGTAATAGCAGAAGAATTATGTAACGTGTCCACAATAAATATAAAATAAAACCCTGAGATAAACAAACAAAATATTTGATTGTGGAAAACACAACCCTGGAAGTTATAAAACTGTGAGTTAGTCACATGTGAGAGAGGCAATGAAATTAGGAAGGTGTTAATGACTTCACTGCACTTCTGGTCACTTATAAGTCACCATACATGGCATTAAGCATGCTATGAAACTGTAACTTCATGGCATGTTGACACAGTGATTAATACATTTCAGATTGTATTCTTTGTTCTTGAGAAACGTATATGTGACATTATTGGTATCAAATAAAACCCTCAATAACTTGGAAGTTCTGAGATACACTAGTATTAAAGATTCTTGCAGCAAGGTTGTAAAGCCAGGTACACCCAGAATGAACAAAGTGAAAACAGTTTTTTAGTTCATGTAATTTTGGAATTAATATCTTTGTTTTTATAGGGTCTCTGATTTGCATAGGAATCAATTACACACAGTGTGGATCAGGTTGTCATTACAAACTGAGCAAATGGAGAGGAACAAAACTGCTCAGGAGTGCGACCCTGAGGCCTGGGGAGACTTCAAAATCTACAAAGTTGATGGGACAACATCATCTCAGTCACTCTACAAAATTGGTCTATAAGCAAGTGGCCAAAAATAACCCCTTAATGGAAAATAATCTCATATCCATAATTGTGTTCGCAACAATGAATTCAAGTGATACAGCAAAGAAAGTGGCTGGAAATGTTTATTTGGTTTTATTTTGCTTTTACTACAAAGCATTAACTTTGGTGCAAATCCAGCACATGCAATGCAGTTTCTGCACCATCTCTCGTGTGAAGAATAGTGGTAGCTGCATCAAGTTATGGGTAAGTTTGTCACCGGCAGGGACTGATGAGTTTTTCAGGATCAAGAGAAAATTATGAAATTTGCTGAGTTGGTTGTGACATCCTAATCTACACAGTGTGTAATTGATTCCTATGCAAATCAGAGACTTTATAAAAACAAAGATATTAATTCCAAAATTACATTAACTATTATCCTTGCATTAAGATGGACTCAATTCAAGTTATTGAGTAATTTGTTGATGACATTTTTGCATTTTAGCTAATTTTAAGAGTGTCAAAGCAAAGGGTCTGAATACTTATGTACATGAGGTATTTCTGTATTTCAATTTTAATAAATTTACTGAAATTTTAAAAAACTTGTTTTCGCTTTGTCATTCTGGGGTATTGTGTGTGGATTGATGGCAAATTCTTTTAATTTAATCCATTTTAAATTGAGTCTATAACACAACAAAATGTGGAAAAGTGAAGGGGTCTGAATCTTTCCGAAGGCACTATATGTTGCTGATGCTGATGTGTTCCCTGTAAGGTGCGTTCCTGATTCCCTACCTCCTGATGTTGGTGGTGCTGGGGATCCCTCTGCTCTACATGGAGCTGACTGTGGGACAGTACATGAGGAGAGGACCTGTTCATGCCCTGGCTAAAGTCTGCCCGCTGCTCAAAGGTACTGGAGCTCTCACATCTAAACTTGAAATGGTGGTGTCCTGGGATGGGGTCACAAATATTTTTCAGATGAGATGGGGAGGACTATCTTAAATCTAGCCTTCCTAAAGCCTATAGCATCACTCAATTGAGAGCACAATTTGATTTCCAGTTCGATGTTCCTTGAGGAGCATTTGTCATTCAAAGAGAAAAGCACACAATTATTTTAGTCCAGTTGAACGTTTTCAACAATAACCAAATGTGATTTGCCATTAGGAGTGGGTCTGGCGACGGTTGCCATCTCCTTCATCATGTGTACATACTACAACATCATCATCACTTGGGGCCTGTACTACCTCTTCAGCTCCTTCCAGAGTCCGCTGCCGTGGCAGAGCTGCAACAACACATGGAACACCCCCAACTGTACCAACAATGCCACCAACAGCAACACAACCTCCTCCACCGCCAGCCAGCAGTTCTTCAAGTACGTATCACAGTAGACTAGTCTGGTTTCTTCTCTAATCTGTCATGTTTGGCATGGCAGTGATGAAGAGGCTGACTACCTGTGGACTCGGGCTGGACCAGAAATGCTGTGCTATGAGATCATGTGTGACAGTGGAGGCTCATTTCCATGACAGGTGTGACAGTGGAGGCTCAGTGCCTTCAGAAAGAAGGACAAACACTGTTGTTAAAAGTTTGTGGGAAGGCAGTAAAATGGGTTATGATTCCGGGCAATCAGACAGGGCAGGGTCTGAACTTAACCAACTTAGTGTCACCCGCTTCCATTGGTACAGTATGACTGCATATAACGTTACCTATAGCTTCCCAGAGAGTCCTTATTAAGGCTATATGTGTCTTTACTTGGCATTGGGTTATAACTACATTATAAGCACATGTCACACTTCATGACATCTGAATTCACTTATATTAAGTTGTCTACAGTAACAGTGACTTAAAAATGTATTGGATATAAAATATGAATGTTCAAGTAGGGCTTTCAGTCGATAAAAACATTTGTTGATTTTTTTTTTTCAATTAGTTGCTTAATCTACTGATTCATCGGATGCAGATATGAGAAATTCTGGTCTTTATTCCTGTGTCTTTACACCTATATTTCATCTAGTAATTGAGGTGGTCAGAGATTTTCGAAATATTTGAAAACCAGTGCCAACATGACAACAAGAGTGCTGTCTTCACAATGTGCAGAGGAGTAGTAGGGTACTTCACTTAACAATGGGATGATATCCTACAAATCAAAGGTGAGAATTATCATTGCATTCCCATTAGTCTCTTGTAGCCATACCTCCAAATCACATTGTTCTCACGCCTCCTTCGGAGAAAAGCCTGGTCCATTTAAAAAATCACACATTTATGGGAATACAGATCAACATCACTGAACTTCAAGAAGCACTAGGAGCAAAGATTAATTTTTATGGTGGAGGAGCTGTTTTAAGATCTTGATGTATCAGATTATGTACACATTATATTAGCTACCTATCCCTGATCTAGGTATGTCTAGGTATCTCAGGACGTCTCATTTTACAAACCATCTCATACCTGTACATCAATCATTCCATCCATTTACATCTCTTCCTCTTCAATTGAACTATGCTATTGATTCAATAGTCCAGCAATCAATCACTCAAGGAGAGATTCTGGGTGTTCATCATGTCTTTGTCTTAGCATCAGTGTGTAGGGAGGATCCCGAGTGTTGATCAGAGCTGGTGTCTGTTGTACTGCAGTCATAAGGTGTTGGAGCGGACAGGAGGAGTGGAGGAGAGCGGGATCCTGCGGTGGGAACTTTTCTTCCTGCTCGTACTAGCCTGGATCCTCATCTACCTCTGCATCTTCAAGGGAGTGAAGTCAACGGGGAAGGTAGGGAGAGAGAGAGAGAGAGAGAGAGAGAGAGAGCGAGCATTGTGGGCATTGTGTTGTCATGTATTGTCTTATATCAAGTTCTCATGATTGTGTGTGTGTACAGGTGGTGTACTTCACAGCTCTCTTCCCATATGTCATCTTGTTGGCTCTACTGATAAACAACGTGCAGCTCCCCGGAGCTCTGACAGGCATCCGCTTCTTCATCGTGCCTCAGTGGGAGAAACTCCTGTCTGTGGAGGTGAGGCAGGGAGGGACAGAGGAATCCCAGGAATGAGCAATATGAGTAGGGCAAGGGCAGGGGTCAATGAGTGATTAACTAGATTATAGGCTACACATTATGTGAGAGGGAGTTAATTAATTAATGGAACAGGAGTTCAGATGGAGAATATAATGAGATTCTGAGAGAGGTGGATGCATCTTGGATGAGTAGTGGGGATACAGTAGTTCTTCTATGAGTGTGGATGAACTTCATGGTAGTATTTGAGGTATGAGAATGGCTTTGTGTTCCAGGTGTGGGTCAATGCTGCGGCTCAGATCTTCAACTCCATTGGGATAGGCTTTGGTTCTCTGATGGCCATGTCCAGCTATAATTCATTCAACAACAATGTCTTAAAGTAAGCAGATCAGACACTCAGATAGTCACCATATTCTGTGTATAATCAATCAAAAAACATTGTTTTCATTTTCTATAATCTTACAACAATAATGTATTATTCACACCTTTCTTCCCACAGAGACACATTGGCTATATCCATCACTAACTCCATGACCAGCATTCTCTCAGGCTTTGTCATTTTCTCTGCGTTTGGCTACATGTCACATCTACAGAACATACATATCAGCGACCTGGCTGTGGATGGTCAGTTTGTGACAGATTAAATATCAGAAGGGAATGAAAAGGTTGGAGTTAGTTACAGTAAATGTAGGTCTACTTGAGGCAAAGCACCCTCATTATTTCACAAGGGTCTGGCATTAGAGAAAATACTCTTAATGCCATAATGATGCTGATGCTTGTTGTTTGTTGTGTATGTCTAGGTCCAGGCCTGGTTTTTGTGGTTTACCCACAAGCCTTCGTGACCATGCCAGTGGCTCCACTATGGGCTGTTCTGTTCTTCCTCATGCTTCTGTGCCTTGGGCTGGACAGTCAGGTGGTTAACCCAATATATAGTTATATAGTTATAATATAGTTTATACAGTCTGTACTGTATAAAGATGCTATGTTTTCACATTCATATAACAGTTAGTTAGTTAGTTAGTCATATTAACCGTGACCTAATCTCCCTGTAAATGAAATACAGTAGATATAATAAATTCTATTTTGTATGAGGTCTAGGAACAACAGGTCAATCTTTAACTGACACACCGACATTTAATGTAGTAGTAATGACCTCTCATGTGACTCAACAAAATATCCCCATAAAACAGACATAAAAGAGTAAATAATGATTCTAACAGGGTGGCATTATATTTGTCTTTGTCAGTTTGCCATGGTGGAGGTCATGGTGACCAGCCTCATGGATGGCTTTGGCCAGCCCCTGTTGAAGTACCTGAGGCAGAAGGAGATCTTGGTCCTGGCAGTCTGTTGTTCTGCTTTCCTCCTAGGCATCCCCCATGTCATGCAGGTACAGCTAGCCTGCCAGCTCCAGCATACCAATCATCCTGCTGAGTGAACTATAAATGTGATATCTGTTCAACATGCTACCCAAATATAGCATGGTTACTTCTTAAAGATATTAAAGCATAAACCTCTTTGATCAGGTGGGGATCTACGTTTTCCAGTTGATGGACCACTACACAGCCATTGTGTCCATAATGTTTCTCGCCTTTTTTGAGGTGATGGCCATCTGTTGGATTTATGGTAAGAACAATATTTGAGAATGTGTACTGTACTGTAATGTAAGCATATGGAATGTTTTTACTTTACTTCTCCATGGTTTTTCGTCTTTCAGGTGTGAAGCGGCTTTCGCAGAACGTACAGGAGATGACAGGAAAAAGACCTAATATCTTCTTCAGGGGGTGCTGGATGGTTGTCTCTCCTGTTCTGATCACTGTGAGTCCTCATCATTTTCCAGAACAGGACTACAGTATGTGATGCATTTAAAATGTATTAACTTGAGTGTGTAAAACACAGTGAATCTAAGTGGTATATCCTGTCTTGTGCAACAGGTGATCCTGGTGTTCACAGTCATCCAGTTTAAACCAGCCCGCTATGAGGACTATATATACCCCCCATGGGCTCAGGGGGTCGGCTGGGTCATCGCCTTGGCATCCCTCATCTGGATACCCCTTGGAGCTGTTCACACACTTTGGGTCCTGCCTGGGTCCTTCACAGAGGTACTGCATCAGTCTTCCCTTGTGCCTATTCATTCTAGCACAGTAGGCTACAGTATATATATATATATATATATATATATATATATATATATATATTTCACTAGATAGTCATCCATCAAGTCTATCAAAATCAGTTCATTGGAAGACTTCTAACAATGGTTTTAATTTCTCCCTACAGAGATTAATAAAGTCAATCACGCCCTTTGCACTTGAAAACAAAAAGGTTCCATATTATCTGGAGAAAGGAGAGATATACCCAAATATAGGAGATATCAGCTCTGTCATTCCTCTACCAGAGAAGCCCCCAATCCAGACGAACCTCTGATACTACTACTACTACCTCCTTACTGATGGCCTCTGTGTCTGGGACCATGATCATATTGACTTTGAATGTGCCTAAGTGAACCCAGTGTTCCTGTACTGATACTATAGCTGGTTATTGGGACTTCTGCTAAACGTGATGCAGATTCATCAATAGGGAAGTGGATTGCTCTCCATGTAGGAAGTGTCAGACCATTTTAAATGATTAAAATTCAATTATGTTAAAACAAATATTTATTTTTTTCACTGAAGAAATGCTTTGAGACAATATAATAGATAGTGGGTAGATAAGATCGACAGACCTTTGACATGGATAACCAAAGTCAATGATTTGAGAATGTCATATGTTTTTATGCCCTTTGAGCCATGCTTCGGGCAGATGTTTATCTTCTACTTGAATGCAACCCTTTGGTCAATGGTGGCGATGATATTTCTCAAACTTTGTTAATACTGGTAAAAATATACAAAGCAATAGATCAGCACATCCAATAATAACATCATATACCAATGCATAATAAAATGGCTTAATGTGACTTGCATAATATGGAAATTGCAACCTGAAAGGGTCACTTTTCGTAATGATAAATGACTATTATAAAATGACATCAGATTGAATGAGGACAAAGCATCATAAAAAAAACCTCTTCGTAATCATGATATTGTTGTTTGAGTGGGGGAAATGTCATCCAAATGGAAATTGCAACCTGAAAGGGTCACTTTTCATAATGATAAATTACTATTGTAAAATGACATCAGATTGAATGAGGACAAAGCATCATAAAAAAAAACTCTTCGTAATCATGATATTGTTGTTTGAGTGGGGGAAATGTCATCCAACTGCCATGTCATGTTATGTGGTGTAAGGTGAGATAAAAAGCCCAACTGCCTCAAAGTCCAAAGGTGTGTCAAGTTCAATCCTGCCACTGGACCCAGGACACATGAGGGAACAAGATGGTACACAAAACACAGCACATCTGACAATTCTTATTTCATTTTATTGAGAAATATCTAAGGTATCATACAAGTACAGTACACACTTGGGGAGAGTATACATGTGCACTCTCTGAGTTAGTCACTTCCTCTATACAAGATGCCAGTGTTTATTTATTTTTTATACTCCTCCAAATGGATACAAAGTGTTAAACATCCTAAATCACGTGGGCAATTTTATGGAGTTGGGAAATACACTTGCTTGAAAGGGAATGCGGAATCGTGCTTGAGACTATTCATTTTTGTTTTTAATGAGCAGACTTGATACGTACCAGGCTGACCAAATCAGCTTGTTAAAACATAAGTAGAGATAGTAGAATGGATTGCGCATCTATGATTAGGGTACAGTATATGAACCACATCTACCTATAATCAAAGTTAAAATACTTATAAAAAATAATGCAATAATAATCATCATTATTATCCTTATGAACAGCTGTGTTTTCTTTCCTGTCAAACAGATATGTAATATGACCTACAAAAAAAGACATCTGAACAAAACAAAACAAAACAAAACCCACTTCATGTGCAAATGATGGCATACCTTTCCCTCTGTAGTGATGGTCACATGACCACATAGCACAGGAGCAACGCCCTCTTCTTTTCTCCTAGTTTACAGTCGCTTAGTTTTTAACAAGGCTGAGCAATACACCAAAGACCATGTTGCAGCACTCAGTAATAATTCAGTAGTGGTTAAGAGGGCGCACTGCCCACCGTCTCCTCCAACCAGGGACAGACCAGAGATCTCCATATAGCCTCCTCCACCCTTCCTCAAACACATCCCTCCAAATCCAGTTCAACACTAGTTTGTTTTCGTTGCCCAGCATGGGTCGCTAAAGGAGCCGCCATGGCTGCTGGCTCTATCTGCTCCTCCAACTACTTCCTGCTCCGTTGCTATGACACCTGCTCCACCGGCCTCATCTGCACATCTCCAATCTAGTCAGAAACAAACAGGTTTTAATACACACAAACAAACAAACAAAAACAACTTATGAAGGTTAACAATGCCCCTGGCTTTAGACTATGCATGAGTATTGATGACAGAGTAATGTTTGACTCTGAGAAGCAGAATAATTGGTAGCCAAGTACTTACAGAGACAACAGAGAGCACTACTTACCTGGACATGGGCAGGGGCGCTGAGGACATATGTGACTGCACTGGCTACGTCTTCTGCTTTCAAACACTGCAGAGAGAAAAAAGGCCAATTACTAATCACCTGCTGACGAATTTGTATTGGGAGAAGTAGATCCACCCACAGCCATCCTCAATCTGCCTTACTTTTATACTCTCATACACTGCAGCTGCTTTCTCTGGATCGCTGTTGTGGTGCCGGAAGGCAAACTCAGTCTCCACTATTCCAGGGGATATACACTAGAGAGGAGGAAACAAGTTTTAATTCTCTCACACACACTCACACACACACACACACACACACACACACACACACACACACACACACACTCACTGTGGCTCTGATGAGGGTCTTTGCTTCTCGTAGTTCCTGCCGTAGCCCCTCAGTTAGCGCAGTCACAGCATATTTCGTGGCACAGTAGAAGTGTTCGTCTGCACTCGGCACCATCCTGTGTCCGCCCATACTGCAGCAGGCAGAGAGGAAGGAAGAGAGGAAATGAGAGAGTAGCATATGTGAGATTCCTCTCATACCGTATCCTCCTAAAAAAACAAATGGTAAAATTACTTATTTGTATCTTATCTACGGACTCCTATTTAGGTATAAAAAAGCTGCTGTCTACCTGTTAATATTTATGATGTGGCCATCATTGACATTGCGCTCCTTCATTGACTGGTAGGCCTCACGGGTACAGATAGACAGGGCCAGGACATTCACCTGTAGAGGCAGAGGTGCAGTGAGACAGAAGTACCTTCACCCTTTTTTTACATCCAACATATAGCTTTGTGATATAGGGCAGGGAAGCCCTATAAAACATTCTCATGGATTTTTTTTTTAGCATGGATGAAATAGGCTATAGCAATGGTCCTCTACAGTTTTTTAAGCCACTTTGTGTAATTAAACTCTCAGATAATCTAATCTAAGATAATGTCATGGTTCCAATAAACAAGTAGAACTTCACTGGTCACTGTGTCAACATCTGAGCATGACTGTCTCTTCCAATGTATCACACGTCAACTCCCACAGTGACTTTCAGAGACAGCAGGTTAAAGCCAAAGGTAGGGGGAGGTGGCAAAACAAGGTCAGCATGCAGATTATACAGGCCAAAAATACCCCGGTGTACACATTCATCTTGGCCAGCATGGCAACAGATGGACGTTGTTAGAAATGCTGGGCTTTGGAGGGATAGACTTTTGAGCAGGGGGGGCTTCAATGGTCAAAAGCTCAATGAATCACACTGTTAAGAAAAGTCTCACAATGGAGGGAAATAATACAGGCTTCCACAAGTGGGCCTCTGTGCAATGCCAGGCCTTCTCTCATAACCAATGGAACAGCTTCTAGTGAGGGGAGTGTGAAGGTGTGTGTGTGTGTGTGTGTGTGGTTATGTGGGTTCACTGAACCCTTTGAACTAGACTTCACAACTCTTCGGGATTCGCCAGATTTTCACCTCCATTGACTGACTAGCCATTTCACCTCATATCTTCATTTATATTCCTACTTTTTAAAGTGGCAGTAGGTAGGTTATAATCATTCAAATATTGCCAAATGACCCTGGTATATCTGTAGTGATTCGGCAGTGTAATTGGCTGGCAGAAGATCATCACCTGAGACCATCTCTATCCTATCAAAATCCCATTCAGAAAAACAGTGGGTCGGCCGACCACTCTTGGAGATAATAATAACACAGTACACAGATCAACAATAAAGTAGTGAGTGGTCCTTCCTTGGTGAGTAACTAGATAACGCTGATGTTGAGAGGAAGACCTGCCACGCGTGCAGGGGAGGAGGGAGCAAGGGGGAAGAGAGAGATATTGGTTTCACAGTTTGAATTAGGAGGGTACTGCACATAGGGGGCAGTTTTCCACATCCTTTTTAAAAGTTTTAATTGCACTGTATAACAACAACATTACAGTCCAGCTTCAAGTTACTATGTTAATTACAGATAGATGGTGTGTGTGCGTATGTGTATGTATGCATGCGCTCACATCGATCATGTTCCTCCAGCAGTCAGTCTTGCCGCTGAGCAGTGGCTCATTGTGGGCCAGGCCTGCATTGTTGATGCACACGTCCACTCCCTGGTGCAGCGTCTTAATAGCTGAGAACATAGACAGGATCTCCTCCTCGTTGGACAGGTCACACTTATAGGGGATCAGTGTGCCGCTGTAGGCCGCGCTCTGACACTCAGCTGCCAGCTTCTGGAAGCACAAAACAGACAAAAAGACCTCAGTCCACCATCAAGGAAACACAACTAGCCACAGGTGTAAGGTAGGAAAGGTACAGGTAGTCAGTCTGTGACCATGCATGTTTGTATATTTAAATCACAACAAAGGCACAGCTTTTCATCAACCTTTTAAATGCGTCCTCTGTGTTGATATATGTTGATTACCATTGTTCACCAAACCAAGAGGTAGTCAAGAGTAGTTTCCCAAACCTAACTATGCCCTGACATTACATTACAAACAACTACGCCCGGGCTATTTCCTATCCTCATTGGTCTGAAAGTGGGATACACACCATCTCTGACATTACTCTGCACATTCCAGGACAAACACAGTTCAATCTGGCACTTTGTTTTTCTTTTATTTACAGTTTGGAGCTATGGAGTCCCCTGGGGGAGAGAACTGGTGATACATCTGAATTATATAGGAGTAGTAGTACTAGAGGACTAGTCTCTAAATGAGACGTGTTCTTTATAAAAGCAGCTCAGAAACCCTTATCGATACATATACACTTTGTGGAAAAGATATCTTCTACTGATATCAACTGGTCTAAAAAACATTTTGGCTTCATCTCAGGCAATTGAAAGTGTAAAGAAATGATTTTCACTTTAAGGCAAGTGTTTGTAGATATATGCTGTTACTGTATTGTAGAAACCCAGCAAATTAGGAGATTCTGTGGGGTGGGGGAGGGGGTATGGGAATGTCTGTTTGGTTCTGTCTTATGTTCCTTTGTTTTCTGGTCTTGTCTCATCTGTATACTTAATGAAAAATTAAAATAAAAATAAAAATGTGTTCACAAAAAAAGAGAGTCATTTCCCTATTTGACATTTTATCCGTGTAAAAGCATCATCACATGAGATATTAGCCAACAGACAGGGGATTACAGGAATGGTAACATAACATCCCAATTACGATGAAGAATTGCAATGAGCCATGCATGCTAGTTTCAGTCCACTCACAACATCGTCTTTAGACACATATTAGGCAGTTTGAAATGAATAAAAAATGTACAGAAAATATATCACACATTTCAGTCAGATAACAACAGAAACAACAGTAAAAAAGTAAAGAAAAAAAAGAAGCCCTACCCAGTCACCCATGCATCAATCTGAAAAGAGGTGTAACCATAAAATCAATATTCCATAAAAGGAAGATAGCCAAGTCTGGTCAGCAGCATGACTCTAAACAATCTTCTTTAAAGCTGTTCAATTAAGAACGTCCCTCAATGTACCATTTACATAATTACAAACACAAAGTAAGTGAGTAATTTCAAAAGCCATGTTGATAGAATGCTGGCATAATACAGGTTTCCTCTCTGGACAAATGTCAAGACATAATGTCTGGCTAAAGGAAATGAGAGTCCATGCAAGAGCTAAAACCATGACCTTTATTATTAGTGACCCATGACCTCTATATCCTGAATCCCCCAGTAAAAGGAGAGGCTCCAGGGAGCGACAGGTACAGGGCATCTCCAGGCCCAACCACAACCAGGTCACCCAGGCCTCCAGGACTGTGGCACTGATGCGACTCGACACATATCCCCCAACCGGGCACAGCTGCATCCATCACATGATGTCTCAGTCTGGACTGCACTCAGACAGGGAGTGGAGGGGCGGGGGTGGTAGCAGCAGTAGCAGGCAGAAATGCCAAGGACTGCATGGCACTCTCAGCCTCTTTCTAGCCCGAGCCAAAGTGTTATGACATTTAGGATGAGAGCACTTAGTCTCATAAGGACAGAGCTGGTAGGAGTGTAGGCACACACACGCAGACATGGGTATGTCACATACATAGGCTATGGCAGTGCTCCACCTCTTCCCCAAAGCAGTTTAACTGGGATTATCCACAGAGAAGGCATTAGCTCAATTGAAGATCCAGGATTTAGAGGCTATGTAAGCTTTTAAGTCAAATTGCTAAAACACTGAGTCATCTTGTTTGTGTGTGCTGATTTTACAAACAGATTTCACAGTTAATGAATAACCTAAATAATTAGGGTGAATCCCACTTCAATGGCCCAAATACTCACGCTAGAATCAGAGGTCTTGGTCACACTTTACTTTATTTAGTTGGCCCTAACCTGTGTTGTAGTAATGACTTTCAGTAATGGCTTTGTAATTAGTTGTAATGAGCGCTTTGTGTTATTACGCAAATAGAATAGTGTAATAAGGACTCTTCCTTATTTCACTTGTGTAATAACGCACTACACTCAACTCCATAGGCCTATATCATACCACATTTCTGGGTGAATATACTGTAACAATACAATGTAGTTACTACTGTAATTACAGCAAGTATTGGTCATTTCTCATGGCCCACAGCTGAGACAAAGGTTCAGGACAGGTTCACAGCCCAATTCAATTATAGCACAGCCTCAGCATCCAAACTGGACCTCCCCTCTCCTTCACCCAGTCTTGACTCCCCCTTGAGGGTCTGGCACAGGTACCAACTCTTAGGGAGGGAGGGAAGGAGACGGGGGGTGTGGGTAGTGTGGGTGGATGAGGTCTCATTGCCAAGCAGAGCAGTGAAGCGTAGCCTTGGCCAGGAGAAAGGGTTGATGTGAATAGAAGGCCAGGCCAGCCTTTTGTGAGAAGGGTGGGACAAGAGTGGAGCATTATTGGTTTGAGTACCACAACAGAGCAAGGGGGAGACTGAGTAAGGGACTAGGGACAGGAAGTCTCCGCCTCAGAGTATCTGTGTGTGTGTGTGTGTGTGAGTTGGCATTGCCTGTCTATGCGAGTACCACAACCAGGCAAGGCTGCAGCATTGGTACTGGGACATGCTGTACTATGAATGCAATGCAGCTGTACTCAAAAATGCACACAGACACAAAAGATACCCACCCACACATACTGCAGGGTGCCACATAACCCCCCCCCCCTATAAAAAAAACAGTAGAAAGACCTAATCATGAGTTACTCATCAATTTGGAAGAAAAATCTTGTTTCTACTCCAAAACTATTTAGCAACATTCTCTAGCCATGATAAGACATCTGTAAATACATTCTACACTAATCTCTGTCTCAGTCTCTCACACAAACACTATGTGGCACAGAGCTGTTCTCAAATTGAAATTCAGAGTGATTAGCATCATCACAGTGCATTTCTTCTGCTCCCCTCTGGGCAGCTGTATGTGAGCAGGGCCAATTACAAGACACAGAGACACAACACTATCTTTTGCATAAGGTCAGCAATGCAGGAGACATCACTGGCTGCCCCACCTATTCAGCATCAGGTTTCATCAATCATGCACCCACTCATATGAACCAGGGATAAGTAGAACAATAGGAGAGAGATATTTCCCTCAGAGCTAATGGCCTTTCGGGAGGGTGTTGTGAGAAATCAGTAATGGATGGCACAGATCAGCTATGAGAAGGATGTGCTCTGAAATTAGATTTGTCTCAGGTTAACTCAGCACGGCTCTGAGACAACTGATAGCCTATAATACAGTCCATCTTCTTATTTTCCCAGATCTATGTCTATGCAAAGACGGGCAGTTGAGACTTCAAAACTGTCTTGCATGAGTACAATCTATTTTAGGATTTGGTCACTCCCTCCCTCCCTACTTCCCACCCTGTCTCTTTTAGGCACCTGTAACACACAATGCAATTGGGCCTGTCACATTGCATTTTCATCCTCATTACCAAGACTGTTGTTCTGCACTCACAAAGAAAGTGGGTGGGCAAGAGAGGGGGGGGGGGGGGTAAGGAGTGGGAGAAGGGAGAGAGAACAGTACTAAAATGACTAAATCATAGGATTAAACAGAATGGAAAGATCATGGATAGAAAATGAGAATAAATGTGTGTGCCCAAAAGAGAGAGAGAAAACTGGTGAGGCCACAGAAACAGAGGAAGTCCTTTTCCGATGTTGAAGTGGTGCTTGAAAGTGTCTAATTACAGTTATTAAATCATGTTCCTTCCACAACAGCAACTAGTGCCCACCATAGCACTAATACTTACATCATGAGAATCACATAACAACACATCTCAACCAATATGAGTTATGGCTTTCTTTCGAAATTAAAAACACTATATTCATCCTTCAAACCAAACACTTAGGTAGGCCTATATAATACAATGATCCCAAAACATTGTTGAGTTCATAGCCTTTAGACTAGTATATCCTGAGGAGAATCCTGTTCGGTATATGGGGTCATGGATGACCGTACTGTAAATAAAAAGATTATGGCAGAGGTGAGGAGGAAGCACAACTCATAGGGTGGGTGCTGCATGATCACCTCCATTGGACACAATCAAAGACTGCCGCAAAAAGGTCCAAAGGTTGGGGCGGGGAGTGTGTTTTTATTGCTCTCCGCCGTCCCCATGGATATCATCAAGACAGGGCTATAAAAGAACATCACTATCTTGGCGTCATGGACTTCCTCAGGCACATTCATTCCACTTTTTTCTAAAACAAATACTGTAGCCTATGTTTCCAAATAGCCTTGAAACAAATAGGTTGTTAGGATTACTTGGGGACATGCAATTGTGAAACAAAATAGTCCAAGTGCTCTCTGATGGCTAGTAAATCGATGTTTGGAATGAATGGCTGGCCCAGATGATAAGCCCTTTTATAACATGGGTGGAGTTAGGACAGTGCATGCAGCCAGGTGTTGTGTAACAGACTGGGGCAACCAGTATGACGGGATTTCATTTTACCTGACAGAGCAGAGGCACAGATAGTAGGAGAGGTTTACTATAAATAAGGTAGGCAACTGAGCCAGGTTCCTCTGTGTAATTTGATGAATCACTTATGAATGAATGAACTTGATGAGTACAACAATCTCCCCAGGCCCTTAACCTTATCCTAAAAACATGTTCCTATGTGTCCTTGTACAGTAAAAGGCTGTTTGTGTGTGTGAGTGTGTGTGTGTGTGTGAGAGCCGCAGTGGGTGAGGAGAGGTGAAGACCCACTCCAGAGGACCATCCTGCCCCCCGTGCCTCCTCAGCCTCATGTGATGGGTTATTTCAGCATCCAACACTAGGCTGCCGTGCCGGGTGTCAAGTATGCATCCCGCCCCTCTCCCAGTCACTCCAAGCATCTGGGCTCGGGGACAAGCACTCTGATGCTGTCACCAGAGGCCTGAGGGACAGCAGGAGAGAGGGCTCCTCAGCTGCCAGCTCAGCTACCAGACAAATCCATAGACACATTTAATGGATTTGATCATTCATGCTAACACAAAAGGAGAGGAAACCGAAAACAGCTACATTATGGTAGCCTCTGTATGTTAGGCACGTTAGGCTGTGTGCACCATGAGACCCAGAACTGGTTTATTTCCTCAGGACCAGGATGGCCTGCAGCTCAGCACAAATGCAACGTGCAACGTGCCCACCAAGCACGCAAGCAAATCACAGTACATGCCATGCCGTACACAGAAGATTGTGACAGGACAAGAGTGACAGACAACAAATGCAGTGTATTGATTTGGCTCCTGTAACAGACAGCAATCCAATTAGTAGGCTATATTCTTTTGCCTTGTGTTTTTCCCCCTCCTCTACTTCAAATTGTGAACTCTATGAACCCAAATCTTGTCCCAGTGTTTGTGTAGCCGAATTCAGTCTGTCCACCGCATAACTCTCTGGCCAACAGGCATCCATCTGATTACAGCCTCTAGCTCAACTCCTCAGTGGCACTTAGGTGCTTCTTACCATATCGGCCCCCCCCTTTCCTGTCCCCACAGAGGGCAGTTCAAAGTGGGCCCAGGCACACTGATCATGTCTGCTGAAGTCACAGCAGCATGAAAGCCTAAACATGCCTGAGGGACACACACACATGCGTGCGCACGCACACGCACACAGAATGAACAGCGAAAAGCTCTGCTGCTAAGATGAGACAGCACAGGAGGAGTTGCTCAGGAGGACATATGGCTCCTCAAAAGATGAGTACCACAGGAAGGACAGCACAGTGAGGGAGAAGTGTGTGTGGGGGGGACCAATCAGGGTGTTACTGCATGTGACCTCTTATGACAGTGGTCAGCCAACTGCATCCAAGGCACGTTCGCTCTGCTCTAATTATGGCTAGTCAGCTCAAAGTGGAGCAAGTTGGATCCCAGCTTCATAGTTTGTGGAGAAGCACCACTCAGAGGGTTTCTGCTACTGGGTTTCTGCTATCTTTTCGAGATCAGGATTCATTGAACTGAGGAAAAACTGAGGGTAAAAACAATGGCTTTGAGATACAACTAATGAGCAAATGATCCTTAGAAATAGTACATTAACAAGCACACCGCTATGTGTTTTCTCTTGTGGTGCAGGGAATGAAGGCCCCAAAAGTCTATCAATACTAGTAAAATAATTCCCACACACACCATTACCTCTGCACAAACTTATGGTGTGAACGTTTCTCTTGCAGAGGTACTGTAATGGTGTGCGCGGGAATTATTTTACTATTATGAAAAAATCATCTTGCTCAGTAAAAAAGGTTGATCCTGGCAGGTAATGTTGATGCTTAGCAGTTTCCCACATGTCTAATGGGAAAATTGCCTCATCAGATAGATGATTTGTCAGCTCAACACCCAAATGGAAAATCCAAAGTCAGTGGAAAAGCGTCATGGGTCAAACTAATGTCAATGAATAAGTAATGAGCAGATGGGCATTACTCATCAAATAGCCTTCATGCAGCGATATTCTGATCGGAAAATAATATTTTTGTGAAAGGTAACATGTTGACTGTGCAAGATAGACTCACAGAACACTTTATTAGGAACACCTGTACACCTTCTCATTCATGCAATTATCTCATCAGCCAATCCTGTGGCAGCAGCGCAATGCATAAAATCCTGTAGATACGGGTCAGCAGCTTCAGGTAATGTTCACATCAACCATCAGAATAGGGAAATGTGATCAGTGATTTTGACCGTGGCATGATTGTTGGTGCCAGACAGGCTGGTTTGAGTATTTCTAAAACTGCTGATCTTCTGGGATTTTCACACACACAACAGTCTCTAGAGTTTACTCAGAAAGGTACAATAAACAAATAACATCCAGTGAGCGGCAGTTCTGCGGATGGAAATGCCTTGTTGATGAGAGAGGTCAACAGAGAATGGCCTGGTTCGAGCTGACAGAAAGGCTACCATAACTCAAATAACCACTCTGTACAATTGTGGTGAGCAGAAATGCATCTCAGAATGCACAACGTGTTGAACCTTGAGGCGGATGGGCTACAACAGCAGAAGGCCACATCGGGTTCTACTTTTGTCAGCCAAGAACTGAAAGCTGAGGCTGCAGTGGACACAGGCTCACCAAAACTGGACAGTTGAAGACTGGAAAAACATACCCTGGTCTGATGAATCTCAATTTCTGCTGAGGCAGATGGTAGGGTCAGAATTTGGCACCAACAGCATGAATCCATGAATCTAACCTGCCTTGTGTCAACAGTCCAAGCTGGTGGAGGTGGAGTAATGGTGTGGGGAATGTTTTCTTGGCACACTTCGGGCCCGTTAATACCAAAAAACCTATTTGAGTATTGTTGCTGACCATGTGCATCCCTTCATGGCCACAATTCACCCATCTTCTAATGGCTACTTCCAGGATGATAATGCACCATGTCACAAAGCAAAAGTCGTCTCAAACTGGTTTCAGATGACAATGAGTTCAGTGTTCTTCAGTGGCCTTCCCAGTCACCAGATCTGAATCCAATAGAACACCTTTGGGATGTGGTAGAACGGGAGATTCAGAGCTTGAAAGTGCACCTGAAAATTCTGCAGGAATTGTGTGATGCAATCATGTCATCATGGACCAGAATCTCAAAGGAATGTTTCCAACATCTTGTGGAATCAATGCCACGAAGAATTGAGGCTGTTTTGAGAGCAAAGGTAGGCCCTACCCAGTATTTGTATAGTGTTCCTAATAAAGTGTTCAGAGAGCGTATCCCTTAGTCACATAGAAAGAGATGTTGTTATGAGGCTAAAATGGGTATATACGTCCAAACTGTCTCAATTAGTGGATCTTTCACTTTTCAACTAGGACCATAGACCCATGTCCCTTCAAAACTTTAAATCAGCCCAGCATATAATGTGATTTTAAGGGGCAGAGAACAGAGAGAGAGAAATAGGAACAGAGAGAGAGAA
Source organism: Argentina silus (assembly GCF_951799395.1). Classification (NCBI taxonomy): domain Eukaryota; kingdom Metazoa; phylum Chordata; class Actinopteri; order Argentiniformes; family Argentinidae; genus Argentina; species Argentina silus. The sequence continues at coordinate 8,735,159 of NC_139656.1, read as the reverse complement.
CAGAGAGGAGAGAGACACAAATTGAAAGAAAGACAGTGAAACAAAGAAAGAACGAGTGAAAGAAAGAAAGAGGGAGGGGGAGAGCAAGCAAGCGAGGGAGAGTGAGTGAGTGAGTGAGTGAAAGTGAAAGACAAAAAGTGAAGTCACCCCTCACTGGCCTGACCCACTTCAAGGCCTTGCTGGGTGAAAACTACTTGTGGTAAGAGAACTGCTGACTGGCTGATCGCCCGGAACCCAGAGGGGTAAGGGGGGGTGGGTGTTGGCATGTCACTTCAGTGGCACCAAACTGACCGTCTCTCATAGATGAGGGGGGGGGGGGCGGCCAGGCAGGGACTCACAATCTACTGGTCCCAGTCTACTACCATAGGGATGTGGAGCCAGAGAGGAAAAGACTAACTCACCCTTTGGAGTGTCAGTTCAGTACCTTTTTACGGTTCCGAACAGACACTAAACCTAAGCCAGAAAAACATCCCATTATCCCAGTCAACATGGAACAATGGATGGCATCCACATTGCTGTCTATTTCTGAGCACTGACAGACGAGGAAAAAAAATACCCTGATTTGTCTGTAAAGATCCATTGGCGATTCGGCTGAATCACTTTGTGGTGGATGACATCAATTTTCTGTTAACTGAGACGAACATAGCACATTAATTTTCTCTCCTGTAGTTCTCCATCCATTATGATTGGGCACATGAGTTTAAAATATATGTTTTATCTTTAAGGCACATGACCAACCCTAACAATGCCTTTTATGTAAAGAGTAAGTGAACGGGTTAGCCAATCCCCTACTAAAGGAACAAAAACTCACTCAATGATCTTATTGAACAAGATCTGGCTTGGCTATCGCAAATGTTTAATCTCAGTACAGATACTGATCCAGTATAAAACTCTGCTGACAGGTTGATATTAACACAGAAGGTAATAACATGAATTAAACTACACATTTGTAAAGCCTTTTGGTGTTGTAAAGGGATAAACAAAGCTGGCTGTCATGTCAAATGAATTCGGCCTTGGTGATTTATAGACGTATGTTCCATTAGAACAGGCTGGTAGAGTTCTACCCATTAACACCTTGCAGACAACTTTAATCTTCAGATGCTGACACACACACACCTATCACTGCAGACCCACCTCCCTACGGCTCCATATCTTCCCTTCGCAAGCACAGCAAGGTCAAATATACTTCTCTACATACTGGCAATCTTTGGCAAACATTACAGACTGCTGAGGGGCTGTAGTAGGAGAATCTGGAATAAGTAGATCATCACTGATGTAGCAACAATATGCTCAACATACATAATATAGATTTAACTGTATGATTCCATAGATGATTTATCATAAAGTTGACTGCAATGCAGGGTAGATTGAAATACTTGCAAGGAGGCTTACAGTGGGTGACCCATGATTCGAAGATAACCATCTTTTAATTAATGACTGTTCTAATAATGACACAGAAGTGAGCTATGTTTAAAATGATGATGGGTGGGAGGAGATTGCCCTGGGAAACTCTTGACCAATCAAAGGACACCGACTGTTAGCCCCTCATCCAACCCCCTTCAAGCCAAGGTCAGTGGAATATTCTAGTTTAACTATTTCACACTAGATCCAAGGATGACACCATGATCCTTCTTCTGGACCTGCATCATATCACGCACCACTCACACATTTTCTAGGAATCAGCTAAGCCCAAAGTACAGCCACTCATAGATTAAATGACAGACACCCGCCACACCCCTGGGCTCCACCTCCCCCCAGAGCCACTCATCACAGCCAAGCTGACACCAGTCTCCTCTACAGTCTCAGTAGATTCAAAGTGAACATATGATTCACTTGCATTGACTGAGTGAAAAAAAAAATACATTGGACTGAGGACAATTAAAAAGGTCCCGTATGTAACATTTAAGCTTTCTAAAAGCTTCCTAATGGTTGTAATGACTGTTTAATTAGTAGTGTTCAGGGAATGAGATCCCTTGAAAGAAATATTTCATTTACAAATGCTGTTTTGTTCCGGAAAAAACACTTTCTAAAATGGAGTGCCCTACCCAACACTCGGTTTGCATATAAACACGTTACTGTTCTAGGGGAGTGGGCTCATTCGACTTTCTGTCTCTGGTCTTCGAAATGCATGCGTGCACAAACACAACAGCTAATGTCCAACACTGCAATGGGGGTTACATTATTATTAGGGAGGACGTTGTTGTTTTGAAATTCAAACTGAATTTCACTGCGGTGACCAAAGGTGGCATATTTCCAACAAACTTATGCCCTACTCCTTTAAAAGGGGGTCTCTAAAGTGGTAAACCTGCTGAAAAATGGCAATGGACAGTATAGCCAAAACATCCATATGAATGCATTATTCTCCAATACAAAAATTAAGTCTATCATGGGATGGTCTGAGTAATACATGCTTCTTAGTAATACATGCTTCTGAGTAATACATGCTTCCACTGCCATATATTACACATTTATGGCCCAGCATTGGCTTTTTGTCTACTACTGAACAACTACTGAACAACTACTGGGAACTGTGGTGCTGCTACAATAAAACAAGCCCATCAACCACAAGACTAACTGTAGCCGCAGGCACAGCACTCGCATGTGACAAGCTGAATGGGATCACTGGCACTAACAAGTCTAGACATGAGTGCGTAATCAATCTTCTAGTGAAGTCACTGAAATGTAAGATTCCTATCCAAAATCACATCTTTTTCAACCCATTACCAGCTTCCCTAATAAGAGGACATACAAAACCATCACAATATTGGTTATTAAAAGGTAGACTCTGGGATATGACGTCATAGCAAAGGAAGCAGGGTGAGCGACGCTGCCGAAGACAGAGATGCAACAGTCTAGAGAATAGAGCTAAATTCCATGAAGCAAGGACGCTGTCACCACAATCCTACGATACACACCTATATATGGGCCAGAGTAGGATAGAGGGCTAAAAGAAACATAATTAGGCTACCAGCAGCTAGGTGTCTGAGTCACATAGGTACTACTTACATACATCCAGTATCAGTCCCTGCTCCATAACCTCCCTAATAGGCCAGAGGTGGCGAATGATTGGTGGGATGACACGAAGCTGGAGACCAGAATGTAGACTAAAATGTCAACGAGAGCATCGGTTCTTCTGGTGAATTATCAAGTGTCCGTCTGAGTCTGGCTTGCTATTTCTTAGAAATTGCCTTTCCATCCCATCATTCCTGCAGGCAGCCCATGGCGACCACAGGTCTCTCACCATCTCATTGCTCTCCTTTTCTTCCTTTTTTTTTACCCCCTCAGACCCTGGCCTCTGCTGCCATCACATTCCCTCCCTAAATATCACTCATTCAGGCTTCTGTTACACATGATATGACTAGAAATAAGAGCATCGGACATTGGATAAGGTTTTATTCATGTTTACAACTACCTGTGTCTTGTCTGCTATATGACTTAGGATAGGTTCACTGTACTCATCACCTAATTTTTCCCAAGTACAAAAAAGCACCACGGAGGAAGTAGAGAACAATTAAATGGCAATGGACTCTTACAAACCCCACTTTCAGAGCATGCGCAGTTGGCACTGCAACAGCAGTCCCCAGGGAGCATGGCAGAGGGGTACAATGCCAGCTTTGTCTCCCCATGCTCAAACACAGACAACGCTCAGAGGCCTCATACAAGTGATGCAGTCTGTCCCAGAGAGGGGCGTTGAAAGCCTGTTGCTCCTTCACCCTCCACACAATCTGACATCTTTCTCTTGGTTGGCCAAATATTTAGCCAACTGGAGCTGGTCTGTGGTTTAAAGTATCGGGGAGTCTTGTGTAAAAGCCTACTTATAACATACATTTCAGTTGAACAAATATTGTTTAGGTGAACATCCACAGCTAGAACTATCCTTACCATCCCATGACTTACAGTGTCTGTATGTATTATTTCTCAGTCAAAAAGGCTAATATGAGAAGTACAGAGATCTAGCCGACTTGGCGGTAAAGAAAGGTGGCAGTAAATTCACAAAAACTCAACTGGCTGTTCAGTAACCTGAACAATTACGGGAATACTGAGACGCTGTAATGACACTATGTGCTAATCTCTGATTGATTCTGAGGGCTAAGTGGCTGTGGAGTCTTGCAAAAGTCAAGGACATGGGGCCCAAAAGTAGAGCAGTTAACGATTGACAGGAGGCCATGTGAATAGTGAATAGGTGGAGGGCTGTATAAGATAAATCAATTGCACAATCCGGACAGTGTGTGTAACACTGCAAAAAAACTGTTCAGATGTTTTTCACATATACAGTGATGCTGTGTTGACGAGAAATTAACATATGTAACGCACAATATAGTGATGCATGAACATTTTGGGGAAAATATCTATATATTCTGTGACATGTATAATTAGACAATAATTATTTCATAATAAATCTGAGAATATAACAAATAATGACAAATATTGTAACACGGTAAAGTTGCACTGTTGGCTAAATAAATGTCAAGCAGCGAACGTGTAGCTAGTGCAAACACACCCACCTCCCTTGCGACTGCGATACATATCTTTTACATTGATGTGATAATTGGCTGGCTATATAAATTCACAGATAGCATGGCTAACTGCTATATCAGGATAATCTAAAGAAGATTGCTAGCTAGTACTAGTTGTAGTAGTAGCTAGTTAGCTAGCTGGTTATTGGCGCACTTCACGCAACCAGATTGCCACTGTTTTCTCACTTCCTTTTGACATTTTGTTACATTGTTTGATATTTGCTCACCTCAATCTTGTCAACATTCCTGGCACATCCGACTACCTTCATGCCGTGTTGGACAAGTGCCCGTGCAACAGCCGCTCCAATCCCGACAGAGGCTCCAGTCACGAGAGCTACTCTGCCTTTCCAGCGCTCCATTTCAGAGGATTATTTATGACAAAGACGATCTTTAGAATACTGTCGTAGTAGGACGATAGATTTTGTTTACCTGCCTATGTCTGTTAAATACTCACAACAGCACAAAACAGTTACTTGTATTGTAATGGGCGGGTTGTTACAGTACTCAGCCCTCCCTAATCCTGCTTTCGCAGCATCCAGGAAAAGGCACTGTAAAGAAGCCCCAATCCCAGTGCGCTCGGGATTAAATATTAAATGGCAAGCTTTGCGCTATGTTTTTGGTTGACGTCACCTCCCGCTTGTTTTTTCGGGCCCATGGGTTTGCAGTCCACGAGCTCTCCCCATACTTTTGCTAGGAGCTCATTGTAACTTTTATAATGAATAAAGAAATATATGCTTTGAACAAATTAAATCAATGTATTTTTTCACTCGCTCAATGTAATTGCTTGCATTCAATTTAAAGAAAATGTTTTGCATAACATTTCCACTCCGTGAACATGTTATATATATATATATATATATATATATATATATATATATATATATATATATATATATATATATATAACGAGAGAGAGAGAGAGATACTATCTGGAATTGTAGTCCACCAATGAGGAATGAGGATAGCCAACATTGAAAATTACTCCTGTCAGTAGCATCTAGACTTTTATTTGGGACAGGCCAATTCTGTCATATTACGCCATCTACTGGCACCGTGTAAGACATAGCACCAATGAATAACAGCGTGGTGTTAAATCAAGGAATTCCTTTGAACTCCTTTTCAGCAAAAATAACAATAAATGCAGACACCTGGGTTGCTGCTTTCATTACTGTAGTGTGAGTACGTATTTGGTTTTACATTTTTCCCCATATCGCATCTGCTGATTGCTGCTAATAATTTATCATGACACAGCTGAGCTGCAAGAAACAGTACAGAAACACCAAACAACTTTCTAATGCATATTAATAAATATTCTTTATTTAGTAAATTTTGCACATTGCGCTCTTCACATTACATCCAAACTTCGTTATAAATGGATGTTTATTTTCTGTAAAATCTTTATATTCAGATAATTTCATTTCTGTACACATTTATTGGTACAACTTTTTCCACTAAAATGAGTTGTCACAAGACAAGAGACAAAATGGAAAATGCAAAAAAACAAACAAACATAAGACTACATCTAACCCAAATGTCACAGCTTGCAAGCTTGATTATCAAATCCACTGTGCTCTTTATCAGCAGCCCTACAATTGAGACCAGAAACAAACAGTTGGGTTTGGTCAGGGAGGACATGGATGGGGTGAGACAGTGGGGAAGAAATAGGAGAGAAAAGACAGGAGAGTGAGAGAGAGAAGACAGAGAGAAATAGAGACACAGACAGACAGCATGTAAGAGAAATGAACAGGAAGAAATTAAGAATCACATTTACTTCAAACAAAGGGAAAAATCATTGAACAAGACACCAATGCATTTCAGAATTTTCTCTTTTTAAAGGTGGTGCAGCAGTGGTAATCATGAGTGTTTTCTTGTAAAAAGATTTCATAATATAGCTAATTGACGCTGGTGGTAGTGAACCACTCTCCTCCACAGACTGGCTTACTCTGCTCAGTGGAGCGGCAGTAGTTGGTGAATTTATCTTTCAGGTGCTGTCTGTACTGATCACGGTTGTTGTAGAAGGACTTGTTGTTGTCCACAAAAGCCTGGATTTCATCCTGTGTGAGACAGTTCTCTTCATCTGAAGTCACTTCAGAGTCATCCTGTTTTGATAACACACACACAATTAGAATAAAGCACTTAATTGGAGCTCAAAACAAGTAACTGACTATCATAGCTTTTAAACTAAACATTTCACTGACCAGAAGTTCCATGAGACTCTTGAGAGCGCTGGTGTCCCATTGACCGCACATGTGTGCTTCTGGGGGCCCAAGATAGTGGCACATGTTCTTTCGATGTTCTGCCCACGGTAACTGAAGTGCAATGCTGGAAAACGTATCGCAGCACAACTTGGCACACATCTCTTTGGTTCTGCACATGTGTGATGATGCTGCATTGTGCCCTCTCCTGTTCCCCTCCGCCACACAACCCTCAGCTTTTTGACCCTGTGAAGAAAAAGCCATTTTCACTTAGCAATGTGCATCAGAAAACGATTCAGGGGAATCGACAACAGCCCGGGTACATGGAAAGATTATAGTGATATCATTGAGTAACTTTGAGTCTCGTCTCACCTGATCATTACATAAGCCCTTGTTCTTTCTTTTCTTCTTTTTATTCTTGCCCTTAGTGTTTTCTTCAGAGTTGGCCCAGCACTCCACGCAGCTATCCACCCCATCCTCCTCCTTGTCTTCAGCACAGTGGTGGCCACATGAGTAGTCTCCTCCAGAGGACAAAAGACAAACAGCCATGAGAATGAGGACAGATGTGGTCAAAAGGTCACGATGGCTGTCTTTGAATTATACATCACTACCCACTAACTGAGCCACCATAAACTGACCTGCTTCATAGTGGTTGCAGATACCCTCGGTGCAGGCGACATCAGAGCCCTCCCTTGAGCCTGTCTCGCTGCCCTCCATGCTAGAGGAGTAGCCACAGTCACTTCCGTTGCTATGGGGCGATAAACCTGAGGAAGGTCAGAGGAAAAAAATACTTCATCAGCTCAGTTGTTGAATGTGTTCTTTTCTAAATGATGGTATTGGTGGGTTGATCTTACCCAGAGTAAGGTGTTTGTTCTTGGGTGATGGTTGATGAGCAGCATTACCTTTCTTGACTTTAGGAGAGCCTAGGATAGCGCCGTCTGGGCAGCTGCAGGAAGTGCTTTCATTGGTGACGATGACCTCGACACAACTGCCCTCCTCATCCGGGCTGCCACAGGCCTTGCATCCGCTCTCAACAGACTCTAATGAACCCTGGAAGACCACAGAGAGGGCAGAGTTAGAATTGGGCAATCACTAACAATAACTGCCACCTTTTGAAAGCTACAGTAGCAAACGTCTGGTTCCTAGTTAAATGTCACAATGTTAAACATGCAGAATGACATGTATGAGCAGTTTCCAGTGACTGACTCTCACTGGTATTTCCCTGTCATGCAGACAAACTGCTCTGAGAGAGAGAGAGAGAGAGACACACACACAGAGTAGAATTACCTCATCCAGACTTTTCTCCTTGCCTTCGGCCTCCTGCTCAGACATGTCGAAGCCGCACTTATTTTTGCGTCTATTCTTGCGCTTCTGCCTCTTCTTCTCCTGCTTCAGCCCCCGCGCTCTCTCCTCCTCTGACAGCTCCTCACACAGCTGCTCCAGCCGGCTGATCCCCTGCACCTTCTCCACTGCCATCTGTGGATATGTCAACACATCAATACTGTGACACATCAACACACCATGTAACCATGGCCCTGTGTCTGATGGAAACACTAATTCATCAATAAATGTGTTTGATGTGTGTCACATCAAATTGTTTGCACTGCTGCCATCATACAAACCTCAAAGCTTTTGCGTAGTGCATCAATGCCCAGGTAGAATAGCATCTGCCAAGTCTGCTCCTCTGCCCTCAGTTTCTGCCAGATTCTGTGCAGCCGCTCATACAGGTGTATTCCCAGGCAGGTTAGAACTTCCTCTTGTGCAATGTCAATGGTCTTGGCGTGCCTTTCTCTGCGTCTAATAGAAGAAAACGTGTCAGATATTTTTGTACAACACTATTTTACAAGCAAACATAAGGTAGTTATGTTTCCTTTTTTTTGCTGATATAACTAAAGGTAATCCTAATAAATATGTTATGACTACATACAGCACCTACATAGCATTTAGGAAAAAGGTTAATGTGCTAGATAACCCATTCTAGCAGTTTACATACTCATATCCTCCTGCAAACTCGGGCTCAGCCCGGCCCAGAAGGTGGGCGATGAAGTCAGTCTCACAGCATACATGGACATGCCGCTCATGGGGGCAGCAGCGTAGGCCCTCATACAAGGCAGCACAGTAGCCCTTCTCTTTACTGCAATCTAGCTCCCCAACCAGGATGTTGTATGCCCGTAGTACCTTGTTCTTACAGTCAGTGCAGAACCTGCAGTGAAGAGATAAAAGACAACACAGAGTTGAAAAGGAGGATTAAAAACAAACAAACTGTAAGCTACAATTGCCCAAGCAAGGTAAAAAAATGGAAAATTACCTGTGTTTACGCAAGTATGTCTCCAAGGTCTCCAAGAGACAGGCACTGTCGATGAGAACAACCTCATCCCTGCACTCCTGAGACATCAGCTCCCACACATCCATCCAGCTTCCCCTGTGAGAAAACCCATGGTTACCAAACATATCTACCATCAATAAACAGATGCACACATTACAATTTAAATTTTCAGCCCGAACTCGATTGATTTCCGATTGATTTGGGCCGGGACAGGCTCAGGACTGCGGTGACAGACCTGTGTTATTATAATGCAAAAATGTTTTGTCTTAATTACTGAATTGGGTGTTTCAAGGCTGTGAAAAAAAACAACCCAAAACATTCACAATTCGCTGTCATGCCCTCTTCACCTGTACCTGACCAAGAGTATCAGATAAATTGAAAGCTTCAAAATGAAAATTCATCAGCTTCGCTGAAAATTCATCAGCCTTGAAATTTCAGGCCCGTTTCAAACTCTAGCACACTATCATTTAAAAAGACAGGTCAGCATTACAAGCATGGCAGGCATATGACCAGTAAACCATTCATCATGATCTGGATACATCCTGAATTAGCCTCAAGAAAGTATAATCGCATGGTAAACTTTCACCTTCACAATTGTTTCAATCAAACAACATTATGTACATGATCCTGACAATGAACTCAAACATATGAAACTGCCGCAACTGGCATTCAGAAATCTGAACTCTCTTTGAATGAACAAGCTTTGCTGCCTACCTGCTGGGGGACTGAAACGGTCCAAAGTGAAAAACGATGCTACATCTGTTGTCTGTCTTGGATCCGTCATTGTCTTTCTCTAAACCTACCACTTTGTCTGTGCTCCCTTCTCTAAAGATTCATAAAAACATCTCAAAGAAACTACACAATACTGCACAATTCCAACACAATGAGTCAACAGCTTCAAATTGTGTGAGCTAAAGGATGCCCATAGGTGGGCACATTTTTCACTTTCAAGAACGGCTTAACAACTTTGTCTTCTCTAGAGTCATGTAATGCATCTTGTTATGTCTGATAGCAATTAATGATCATGAAATGCCACATATTACTCACCCCAAAGGCTTAGGTTTGTGTGTGTCTAAGGAGTGCAACTGGCAGCGTTTGTTCTTCTTGCTTTTTGGAATTGCATTGATCATGTCATTCAACTTTGACCTATGGGATATGAAAAAGCATTATTTTCTCCTCTGGCACATCTACTGCAAAGATCAGATTTTACCAGTACTAAGCTGAAGAAAACATGCATATTTCAGTGTACTTTTATATTTTCTGCTGTCAAATATTTCTGCTTGTAAAAGAAACCCTCATGATTCATTATCTAGATGGTTTGAGGGAGAAGGACCACTCAAGTACAAATAGGGTATGCTACAGAAAGCTATTACAAAAGAAAATACATCAGTGTGAGTGTCTTATGATAGGTCACTAACCCGTGGACATAGAAGAGGGTGTAGAGCTTCTTGGCATCTGCCACACAGGCCTTGGTAACAGAGAGCACGCCTGTGGGTTTCACAGTGAGGGGCTCCAGGGCCGGGTTCCCAGACTCCACCAACTGTGAGAAGAGGCGCTCCACACTCCGCCTGCAGCCCACACATGGCACCAGCTGGGACAGCGCACTGAACACCTCCCTGGATGTCACCATCATGGCAATGTTCAGGTCCTGCTGCTTTAACATGCTGTGATACTGTGGCAAGAGGCACACACACGTGTTAGGACACCGAAAACATACTTGTGAAATAAGGACACATGCTTGATGGAAAAATAACAACCTGTCCTCAGGTAAATATCAAGCCATGCTAAAAACACAGACAAATCTCTTCGGGTTTAGGAAGTGCAACAATCTGTGACAATGACAGAACTCACCTGGACGAATTGCTTCATTTGAGAGCTGTTGATCTGGTGACTATCGAGGTTCATGACACTGTCAGAAAACTCCATAACCATCTGAGGATGGAAAGTAAGGGCCACATTTATAGGGTCGTCTGCACACATAAATTCTCCAACACATGGCTGGAGTATGCTAGGCCCTATAGTGGACATGGAAAGCTGTTATGAACAAGGTAAATTCATGCATTTCCACCTCCAATATCTACTGTCCATTACAATGCACATAGCCAACAAAATGAGTCATATAGTCCAGCAGCCATACTGATTGACAGTGTGAAAATATCTGGCCCAGATGATAGCAGTTAGCTTACAAGACACCTGGCAATAGCATACAGTACAATGGGCCGTTTGCAGTGATGAATATATTCTAGCCAGTTAGCTGATGAGTAAGGTTAAAAGCTCAGAGTTGGAAAGCCATAATTCATAGCACGCAAGATTCAGTACCTAACGCTAACCTATATCAGGTTGTCACAACAAAACATGACAGATAGGCCCCATCTACAAAGACAGCAAACAATGCAGGTTATTACTAGCAAGCCGGTGGGACGATCGAGCTAATGCTACGTGACGGAAGGGCCTAGCTAGCTAGTCTTCTCGCTCGCAACCTCCCCTTGGGCATTTGACATACTTTCAAAAGAGGCTAATTGCAAAGATGTCAAACTACGGTGGCCCCTTACATGGAACAGAAACACAGCCACTTTCTTACGGTAAGAGTGTCATCGATGTAAAGGGGAATCTGTCTTGCGAGGAAAGGGAAGTCTTCTTCCCCGTCCCTGCAAACCGCAACCAGACGCGCCATGTCTTTCCAGCTCCTGTCGTAGAGGTAGCAGTACTGCCTGTATACAGTGGGGACACATTGAGCAAATCAGACACTAGCAGTTTCACCAATAATAGCTTGCTAAGGCTAACGTTTCCAGTAGGGTCATTTCAAGTTGCATAGCTAAGGTATATTGTTATAGTTAGACACAGAATAATGACATGACATCAAATGGGTGCTCGGTTATCTTTGAACTACTTACAAAAATACGTTATACTGAATGTGAAATGTTAGTAACGATTATTTACATTCCTAAAATGCCCTTGAGCCTTGATGTTGATTAAACACAACAAGGCTATGATGACATATTGGTATTTAGCTTACTAAATAAGTTAGCTAACATTAGCTGGGGAGCAAAGCTGAGCTAGCTGTCAACAGCATTTAGTAGGCATCTGCCACCCTGTGCTGCTCAGCCGGCTTAGTTTAGAAACAGCAAGCTATCTAGCCAATTTTGCTGGATTCTCGCATTACTACCTAGTGACATTATTTAGGCCAAGTCACAATGCATGGCTTGCTAACATCACGCTAGCTGTTAGCTGCTAATTAGCACGCTAGTACTAGCAATTTGCTAGTGAATATAAACGTCAAGTTATAGCTAGCAAAAACTAACGCTACTGTAAAATAGGCAAAACTTCTACATCGTGTTGTGGTCAGCTAGGCAACTTTCTTGCCTGTCAGCTTACATCGCTACATTGAGTTAGCTAGCTACCGCCACAGCAGGCTGAAATTCGAATACAAATTAAAGAACCGTCCAAATAATCGACTCAATATTTCGCCGCAACAGTAAACCAACAACAGCAGATCCGTACTGATCTTCATATTTCGAAAACCGACAATAATTGCCCACACTATACACATAATGACAATATGGTGCAAACACAAACAATAGCCTTACTTTACCTACCCGATTTCAAAAGTTGCCTTTTTATACAAAAACAAACAAGCGCGACAGAGGCGTATGTGGCGGCGGAATCTTAATGTAACCTTTGCCCTCAAGACGTAGGTTATAAAAAAAAAAAAAAAAAGTTCCAGGCGATATAATATTTGAGCACTAGATGTCGCTAAGGATGATTGTTTACGTGTGGGGGGACCTAAAACATGGCGACCCCATTAAACTAGATAATCATAGAGGTTTTCATTTCGACCTTTTAAATATATGACTCTCTTTGTAAAGTTTTCAGTTTGTTCAGTAAATTACACATTTTGGAAATACTCTCTTTGTAAGTAAGTGCTCTGTTTCGTTTGATGTTGTTCTTATGTTCTTATAATGCTCATATAATGTGTAATTCCATGATTCCATGTAATGTGAATAAAAATTTGGCATAATAAGCATGTTTTATTCAGAGATGTAACAAATCTGCATAGCATGCATAGTCAACTCTTAAAAAACATTTGAATACAATAATTTGTCCAGAAATTGGCCATGCTCCAACTTCTCTGAATTATAGTCTTCAATACAAATGCAAGTGAATGATACAGGGTTTACCAAAATTTTAGTGTGATTTCACTGAGATGTAAAATGTAGATTACAAAACTATTCATGAACATGTATGACAGCAAAATACACACAGAAAAGTAATTACTACTACTGAAAGTGTCCACGAGTACATTTGTCAAACCTGTCATTAAATTTGCTAGCATGAAAAATAACAACTGGTTACGGTTGATAGCTTGAATAAGACAAAGTCCATCCATTTTCCTTGCAATTTTCTCCTGAGATGAAGAGTTGTCCTTCCTTTGTGGACTCCAAGAGGATGACACCAAGGAACAGCTTGATACAATTTTGGAAAATACTAAAACCAAATCAGCACTGCCTAAACAGGACAAGAAAAACAAAGACTGGGCAATAGTCCATATACAGAATGGTAGATTTGCCATTCTGCGAGATACTGGCTCCACAAATGTCTGACATGCATACAAAGCAGCATATAGTCCACAGCTTCCCAACAAGAGATTACAAATCAATCTGATCCAGTCTTTCACTTGTGTTCTTGGTCGCATCACGTAGTGTCCAATCTGGACTCCTGCCATGTAGATTGCTACGTAGCCCACAACAGAGGAAATGCCTTCCTTGTTGGCTTGAAGAAAGCCTCCGGTCCTGTCACTGTTGTGGATAATGAAAGACTTCAGTCCAGACATCTCAAGGGTAATTTGGTAAAGCCCACCAATAAGAAGGGCCAGGAGCCATGACCAACTTACTGGGAATAGAGCCAAGAGCACAGAGGCCACCACCCTGACTATGGCTAGTGTGAAGAAGAAATTCCAATGTACACCATACTCTGATACATGCTCGTGGTAGCCAGTTATTTTGAGGCTCACCAGCCTTGCCATGCCAAGAAAAACCAGGGGCCAGACAGACAAGAGCTGTTTAACAACATGGCTTAACTTTGATCCTGAAAGGTCCTTCCTCCGTGCCTCTGGACAGACAAAAGCGTTTGCAAGGATGTAAGCTCCAACACCAAAGTCCATAACCCCCGTCCCATACGTTTCTGTTTTGGCATAGCGCCTTGGGAACACACTGAAGTCTACAGCTAGAATGCTTATGGCAGTTTTCACATTGACAAGCACTCTAAATATGGTCACAAAGGGGACCTGGTTGCACTGAACATGGCTCTGCAGAAAGCTCTCAACAGTATCTTTAAAGTGCACTACAACAGGAGAGCTTTTGTTATAGTAAATATGGAATAGCACCCCCATGTTCACAAAGGCCAGGCTCATGATGACCAGGTGAAGAATGTCACTCATAATGGTGCATGACAGGACAAGGGGTAGTATTATTGTGGAAAAGTCCAGGAGGAGGTGGGCAATCCAGGGAAGAGGAAGTGTCCCTTTGCCTTGTTTATATAGAATCAGAAACAGTCCTCGACTGATTAGGCACAGTGGGGCAAGAAAGGACCCCAGAGCCACCTCCTCAAGGCTGGTCCCTTTGAGATTGCTGACGAACGCCTCCTTCAATTCCCTCTGCGACATTGCCTACAAAAGAAATGGACAATATGATCAAATCAAGCTGTCGGCTCATCTTCAAGTTGTACAAGTGATCCCTAATATTCGGTACAATGATGAGATAAAAACATCATTTATATATCCTATCTCTAGCTTGCGCATCTAACATGATTCTGGAACTGGATCATTTATCACTTACCGCAGATAAGGTCTGTAGCTTGCGTAACTCAAAATATTAATGTGCGATACTACTGCATTGTAGACAAACTGCTACCCAATTTACAGATGTAAAAGACCCTTCGAAAGTAGAAGATGACGCCGGAGACCACATTCATGTTTTTATTTCCGCGTTCTGCAGACGGGCGTTCCTGTGCGTTAAGTCATGAGGGCGTTCCTGTGCGTTACGTCAGTGACGTTTCGATCATTTTTCAACCACAGACTTTCTGAGCTCGTGTAGTTTCAAGTAGAGCAAGGCGGGGAGTTATTTTGTCCTTGTGGAATTTGATGACAGAACAGGAAAGAAAGCTTGATATTCCATGTCAAATGGCGGCGGAAGACCATGGATTTTAAGTGTTTGATTTAACAAGTCTGATTTACTCTCCACTGTAGTTCTCATGACTGATGTCAAGAACAAACTAATTGACAGAAGCAGCGCTCAAGTCACCAAAGGCGGGACCTGTGCCAAATACATGAATTTTGAGGAGAACCAACACGCAGGACATGGAGAAAAGGTAGTGAGTTTGTGTGCACAGTGGGCCTTTCTATATTCAAACAGCACCTCAGCTGTCACAGTTATATCGAGTAGTAGCCAGCAAAATAAAACCAACCTAAACATTAGATATTATAATCGTAATGTTTTTGTTTTTGTTGTTTTTTAATAGCTTTTTTGACAGATTGCGTTGTTCAATTGAACTTGTTGAAAATCAATTCATTGACAACTAATCTCGTTGTTAGTTAGGCTATGAATTGTTGGGAGGCTGCAATAGCCCGAACGAACCTCACAGCTGGATTCGAGGCACTCCTATGTTGGCTTCCGAGGGGTACCTTCTAGGTACCTCCAATTCCGACCACAAAGGGTGGATGCAATTTGTTTTGCAGATGTGCAGCGCGCATCATCAATCCAAATCCAAATTGCTAAACGAATTGCCTCCACCCTTTGTGGGGAAATTGGAGGTAGTATGGAAGTAGTGGACTTGAGGTTCACAATGAGATATCGACGCTCTCGGGAATCGGATAACGTTAAGACCAAAACGTGATTTCTTTTTGTGAAGACCATCTAAAAGTGGGCTTCCAACAAAAACGAACAAACATGGAACAAATTCATCCCATGACATTTTCATATATAGCACTAGCACATATAGAAATATGTTTGGAAATGAAAGTATAATTTGTGTACAAATCATGCTTTCACAGCAAACAATGACTTCTTTTTTTTCACAGCTTTTTTTTAGGTAAAACAGATTTGTGTCTGTATGTGTCGCATACAGTTGTAATTGTGTGTGTGTTGGGGGGGGGGGGGGGTGTATTATAGAGCTCATGTAGGTATCTATTCTATGTCATGTTCTTCAAAAAACGGTTTATGTGAAATATTAGACTGTGGCCGTAAGATTTAACAGCATGATGAATTAGGCCTACATTTCCATGGAATTATCAAGTTCTTAATTTAATCCATATTCCACTAAAGCACTGGAAAATGTATTTTGCCCAATTCATTGTTAGGTGTAATTAAAAAAGTTATGTTATCTCTTTGACCTCTTGGCTGTATTGAGTGAGCATTTTGCATTCTACTTGTTGAAGGGACAACTAATCTGTTGTGAGCTTTGATCTCTTTATTTAACTGATTGTACCATCAGTTTCAGGCATGGGAATGGATTTTGCAACTAAATCCAATAAAGATGTCTAGCACAAACAGACTGGCATTCAAGGCATTTAGAGCTGTATCTTGTGGAGTGTCAAAGGAAATACAAGCTGTAGAGCCTGCACACTCAAATCCTCCACCACTACCTTTATTTACAAACTAGAAAGACAATGTTTTGATCCTGCAAGGGTTTTCGTCAGGTCATTAATACATTATTACGTTAACTGTTATCCTTTGCTGACAGAAGTTATGATATGAGATTTGTCTTTATCTTTGTATGTTCCTCCTCTTTGTTATTCTTTTAACATTTCATTGAATAGAAACATATAGCCTGGTCTTGTTCTTAATTGTCTCAGTACGTGACCCCCTCCATCATTATAGTAGCAATCTTTTGGACATGAGTAATAATCGCATATTAGAAGATGTGTCCTGTCAATTGGATTACAGGTTGGCCGAGTAGGGTTATTGCATGTTAAGCAAAGCAGAGTGTTTTTAAATAGTGTCCAGGCTGTTTGTTGCCCCACCTTAGCTTTTTAACAAATAAAGAAAACCAAAACCTTCAGTGAAGTTCCAATTGTTTAATCCCAAGATGCATCAGCTGAATACACAAAGAATGAAAATCGCATCTCTCCTAATTTACTCGCATGTAAACACCTCCCTGCCCTAAGTGATAAGACACTTGAAGGAAAGGTACAATATAGTGAACAGAACACAGTCTCTTTGTCTGAGAGTGCGAAGTGAGATGTCATACTTGAAGCTAGGCATATGGCTTCTAATACAGTTGAAGTCGGAAGTTTACATACACTTAGGTTGAAGTCATTAAAACTCATTTTTTAACCACTCCACAGATTTCATGTTGACAAACTATAGTTTTGGCAAGTTGGTTAGGACATCTACTTTGTGCATGACACAAGTAATTTTTCCAACAATTGTTTACAGACAGATTATTTCACTTATAATTCACTATATCACAATTCCAGTGGGTCAGAAGTTTACATACACCTAAGTTGACTGTGCCTTTAAACAGCTTGAAAAATTCCAGAAAATGATGTCATGGCTTTAGAAGCTTCTGACAGGCTAATTGACATCATTTGAATTGGAGGTGTACCTGTGGATGTATTTTAAGGCCTACCTTCAAACTCAGTGCCTCTTTGCTTGACATCATGGGGAAATCAAAAGAAATCAGCCAAGACCTCAGAAAAAAAAGTTGTGGACCTCCACAAGTCTGGTTCATCCTTGGAAGCAATTTCCAAACGCCTGAAGGTACCAAGTTCATCTGTACAAACAACAGTACACAAGTATAAACACCATGGGACCACGCAGCCGTCATACTGCTCAGGAAGGAGACGCGTTCTGTCTCCTAGAGATGAATGTACTTTGGCGTGAAAAGTGCAAATCAATCCCAGAACAACAACAAAGGACCTTGTGAAGATGCTGGAGGAAACAGGTGCAAAAGTATCTATATCCACAGTAAAACGAGTCCTATATTGACATAACCTGAAAGGCCACTCGGCAAGGAAGAAGCCACTGCCCAAAAACCGCCATGAAAAAGCCAGACTACGGTTTGCTACTGCACATGGGGACAAAGATCTTACTTTTTGGAGAAATATCCTCTGGTTTGATGAAACAAAAATGTAACTGTTTGGCCATAATGACCATCATTATGTTTGGAGGAAAAAGGGGGAGGATTGCAAGCTGAAGAACACCATCCCAACCGTGAAGCATGGGGGTGGCAGCATCATGTTGTGGGGGTGCTTTGCTGCAGGAGGGACTGGTTCACTTCACAAAATAGATGACATCATGAGGAAGAAAAATGATGTGGATATATTGAAGCAATATTTCAAGAAATCAGCCAGAAAGTTAAAGCTTGGTCGCAAATAGGTCTTCCAAATGGACAATGACCCCAAGCATATTTCCAAATTTGTGGCAAAATGGCTTAAGGACAACAAAGTCAAGGTATTGGAGTGGCCATCACAAAGCCCCAAGTTAAACAATTTAAAGGCAATGCTACCAAATACTAACTAAGTGTATGTAAACTTCTGACCCACTGGGAATGTGATGAAAGAAATAAAAGCTGAAATAAATAATTCTCTCTACTATTATTCTGACATTTCACATTCTTAAAATATAGTAGGGATCCTAACTGACCTAAGACAGGGAATGGTTACTAGGATTAAATGTCAGGAATTGTGAGAAACTGAGTTTAAATGTATTTGGCTAAGGTGTATGTAAACTTCCGACTTCAACTGTACATGTGACACAGCTCACATACAGTTTCTATGGGATCTACCTGTATCAATACTGACAATACAGGAATACAGGCAGTGGTAAACAAACCCTGTTCCTTTTTCCCCTGGGGTTGCTGCACAGGTGAAAGGAGTCAGTAAGAAGATCCATCGGCAGTCTCTCAATGAGTCTTTGGAGGGAGAGGTCAAAGCCTTTCTTATAGATGAGGGTCAACTGCACACCTACGATGACCTTACCAAAGTCAACCCAGTGACACCAACAACAGGTGCCAACAATGGCTCTCTAGGGGTCAAGCTTGTTTTGCTTTGGAACTGAAACTTACGTTTAAGTCATTTAGCAAACTTCAGCCATCTCTATGAGTAGCTGAATGAGTAAAATGTACTTTCTATGGTTTGTTTTGATAGCTATGTGATATTCAACCCCTGAGTTAAATTTCCACTGAACTGTGGTTCTTTAGCCCATTGTTGTAGTTGTATTTAGTGTTAGGATCATTCATTGTTTCTTATTAAATGTTTTACGACCATTGTTTTTCAGTGCTGAAATGCCTGCAGGCCAGGTACAGTACAAAGGTGTTTTACACCCATGCAGGCTGCACCCTGGTGGCACTTAACCCCTTCCAGCCCATGCCTGACCTCTACTCTCTGGATGTGATGAAGGAGTACCATTGTGCTCCTCAGCCCCAGGTACAACTATCTGCCTGTTTCTCAATGCCATTATCATGGACTATCTCTGAACAATGGCCAGCTGTCTTCATTGTAATATCTTTCTGAGACTATTAAATTATGTCTTGTATAACACAATACATGGGTATTGGGTGTATAACAGTTAAGACAATGTTTGTTTATTTCCTTGTTGAACTTTTGGGAAATTGTCAATTTGATTCAACAAAGTGAACATTATTCAAAAGCCATTATTGTTTTTCTTTGCAAAGGAGTTCAAACCCCATATTTTTATCGTGGCGGAGGAGGCGTACAGGAATGTGCAGGGTCAAGTAGAGCCCATTAACCAGTCCTTGGTGGTCAGTGGTGAAAGCGGAGCAGGAAAGGTTAACCACCTAATTTATTACAAATAGATCTACCCTCCAAATATATGGATGTATGTTTTTTTTTTAATGTTCGTATTTTCACAAAAAATATAATTTTGTTCTAGACATGGACATCGCGTTGCCTGATGAAATACTATGCCACAGTTGCAGCCTCCTCCTCCTTGCTGAAGTGTCAGGACACAGTGGAGAGGATAGAGAAGAGGGTCCTGGACTCCAATCCTATCATGGAGGCCTTTGGTGAGTCAAGCAGCGTTAAACAGTGATGTGTCCTGCTGGCATGATTCTGATGGTTGTTGTTGTTGTAGACATCTACTTATTCCAACCTTTATTCACTCACCCTCATGTAGGCAACGCCTGCACGCTGCGGAACAACAACAGCAGTCGTTTTGGAAAATACATCCAGCTCCAGCTGAACAGGTACTTCTGGTTGTGATTTTGCCCCCTTTTATGTTAATATAATGACACTGATTTGCTATTACTGCAGACACCTACTGAATAAAAGCCTTTTGGATAAAAGTGTCTGCTAAATGTCAGTGAATAAGATAATGAGCATTGGGAGACTGTTGTTGTCCTGTCTACACAACTGGCACCTTGTGTAAACATGCGTCTTTGTCCTTCAGGTCCCAGCTGTTAGTGGGGGCATCAGTGCAAACATATCTGCTGGAGAAGACCAGAGTGGCTTGCCAACCAGCTAGTGAAAGAAATTTCCACATATTCTATCAGGCAAGTTAAAGAGGATGGATGCATTCACCTGTGATACAAGGATGCATTCAAATGCTCTTACAATTTGTTAACATTCAGTGCCATTAAGTCATATTTACAGTTATATGGGCAATTACTGTAAATTCTTGTTTTTCTGTCTGCTTGCATTTGGTTGTGACACTTTATATTGACACTCAATTGTTCTTTTTTTCAGATGATGAAAGGGGCCACAGATGACCAGAGGAAGGAGTGGAGGATGCCACATGACCAAAGTTTTGCCTGGCTTCCAAATGCTGAAAATACTTTGGAGGGTTAGTCGATGTCCTTCAGCAAATGGATTGACCATAGATTTTGTTGTCTTTTGCTGCATGTATGCCATTTTGACAATAATTCTTGTGATTGTGGTGTTGAGGTCAATGGTACTCATAACTGATGATGCTCATCCTCCTTATTTGTTCTCCAGAGGATTGTTTTTGCGAGACTGTAGAGGCGATGGTGCACCTTGGCATTAACACGGAGAGGCAGGGACAGATATTTATGGTAAATAACCTCCATGAAAGTCCTAAATAATGTCAATGAAAGTCCTAAATCCTTCTGTACATATATTCTGAATTATCTCCACATTAGCACTTATCAATCGACCCAATCCTCACTGTGGTGGTCTGTGTTACAGATATTAGCCGGTCTTCTTCAGTTGGGTAATGTGAATTTCTGTTTCTCAATGGATGAATCGCAACCCTGTGATCTCGAGGAGCAATCCAAAGGTACTACCTTTTAATAGCATTCCACATCATATTTGGATGTCCCAACCAAAAATGTCACTTAAATATATTTTATTTTACATGTCATTCCAGTTCCAACTGTCGTCTGATCGCCCTGTCTTTCTTTGGTAGACTTTCTGCAGAGGACGGCTGCGCTGCTGTGTGTCCCAGTAGAAGAGCTCCAGACGTGTCTGAGAGTGAGGACCCTGAGGGCAGGGAAACAGAGCGCCCTCCTCAAGCCTTGCTCCCTACCAGAGTGCAGCGTCAGGAGAGACTGCCTGGCCAAGGTCATCTATGCCCAGTGAGTGAGAGAGAGAGACATAAAAACTTCCTCATGACACCAAACCACTTCAGCAAGTGAAAAGATAATTTGGGTTAAAACCATCAAACCTCATTACAATGCAGAAGCTTGTGTTTGGACTGAGGTCCAACTCTGTTATGATGGAAGATTTCTCTCCCTCATCCTCTCCGTCGTCAAAATTCCACACCTTTTTGAGTACTGTAATTACATCAAATGTTATCTTGTCACCATATAACAAATAGGTAATGAATGGGGTAGAGAAGAGGGATTGCTTTAGTTTTGCATGTTGGAAAGTGTGTGAGAGGATCTTGCTGTAATGCTATCCTGTGTTTTTTTGGTTTGTGTTTTGAATGTTTGTTTCTACTTCTCTAAACAGATTATTTGAATGGTTAGTTACATTCATCAACAACAGCATTTGTGCAGACAACTCCACTTGGTGCAATTTCATAGGTACAGACGTTATTATGTTTCATAACTTAATTTTGATGACAGATCCATCCCTGTCTCTTTGGCTATGCTCACTCTGTGCTCTTGGTGATCTCTAGGTCTTCTGGATGTCTATGGTTTCGAGTGCTTTCAGTTCAACAACCTGGAGCAGCTGTGCATCAACTATGCCAATGAGAAACTGCAGCAGCACTTTGTTGCCCACTATCTCAAATCTCAACAGGTAGCGAATTGGTTCACTTTTTTATTTTGATATGTTGAAATGGAGACAAATGGCTCCTAAGACTTATAGCTTGTGTTCAAGCATACTAATCAGTGAAATGTCACCTTCATAGGAGGAATATGTATCAGAGGGGTTGGAGTGGTCCTTCATCAAGTACCAGGATAACCAGGGCTGTCTGGATCTGCTAGAGGGCAACCCCACTGGTGTCTTCTCCCTTCTCAATGAGGTCCATTCATCATTACAGTATGGTGCAAACTGGAATGCTGTCATATCTGCTTTTACCTTTTTACTCAACGGTAGATCTGACTTTTCATCAATGGTGTCTCTATCAATTTGACTCATCTATCTGCTTTTATTTATCCATCCATCCATCCATCCAGGAATGTCGTCTTAATAGAGCCTCAGATGCCAAGCAGTTCAGGGTTCGTCTGGAGAAGGAACTGTCTGACAACGCTAGCATGAGCTGGGACAAGTTCAGCAAGCAGCCCCACTTCACTGTGGCCCACTATGCTGGCAAAGTTGGCTACCAGATAGAGGGCATGATGGAGAAGAACAAGGTATTGTGGGAAGTCAGTTAGCGGTGCTGGTAAACATCCATAGTTTAGGGCAAAAGTTTAATGAGAGTGTAATATTATTTTCCACTTACATCACCGCTCAATTCCTGCCTGTAGGACCCAGTGCCTCCAGAGCTCATCCAGTTGCTTCAGAAGTCAGAGAACCCTCTGCTTCACCAGCTCTTTGCTGACAGAGACACAGAGAACACAACCACCAGGGGACTCAGCAAAGTGGTTACAGTTGTCTCCAAGTTCAAGGTGAGAGAGTCAACCAAACGGCGGTATCATTGCACAATATCCTGCTGTTGGATAATACTGCAGTTGTTAACGCTCCTTCAGCTTAGTGGTCATATATTGTCTATTGTATTTTGTCTCACTGCAGAACTCTCTGGAGAGTCTGATGAAGATCTTACACAGCACCACTCCTCATTACACCCGCTGCATCAAGCCTAACCCAGACTGCAGGCCCTTAACCTTCATAAAGGAGGAGGTACAGTAGTAGGATGCATGAATCATCATTTAAACTGTGCTTAGTGGACACATTTATCTAGAGTGCCGTATAGGTCTAGAGAACATTCATGACAAGACTCAAATGTGGAAAATCAAATGTGCAATTATTGAAATCTAAACACAAAACATGTTTTCATAAGAGCACAGGAAGTATTCACTTATGTTAATGTCAAAGCCCAATGTGAGCCGATCCTGTCCTATTTTTTAATGATGACATAGCATGACAGCATTTGACATTTAGGCATGATTTGATATTGATCTAATTATTGGAATGTAGAATTAATTACTATCCAACCCGAGCCAAAGTACATCATCAAATGCTTTTTACAACAAAATGATACATACAATGGGTTGCCTATTTAAAGTAGATGTTAGTTAGGATATATTACAGACACACTCTTATGTTTCTACTCTCTTATGAAGACCTTTTTTATTCATTATTAGGTTATCATGCAGCTGGAGGCCTGTGGAATAGTGGAGACCATACATATCAGTGCAGCAGGCTTTCCAATAAGGTAGTATTGCTCAAAATCTTTCTAGTAGAGTTGTACAGTATATCTCTCCATTTGAAGTTGACTGAACCTTGTAACCACTTTGCTTACCTCCATATGCAGAATTCCCTACACAAGTTTCCTACAACGTTATGGACTGATTTCCAACTCTTCAGGGGCTAGTGAGAATGGTAAGTCTGACATCATGAGAGGAGGTATTCTAGTAGTTTGTGGTGACATCCATTTGACATCAATTATAGGGTTACAGTTAACACAACAAGGTGAATACAATGGGGACGTTGCTCTCTTCTTTACTCTGCTAATTGTTCTTTTCCTTCTCCTCTGCTAGCTCTCCTCTCATTTAATTTGATCCTCTACCCTCCCCTCCTCTCTCTACTCTGGAGACCTTTCAATTTGATGCATAAAAACAGGACTGTTCTAACTAAGTTTGCAAGTCTTTTAGAGTCTCTCAGGTAAAAGCATTTAGAATTATTTGAATCTTTATTGCATGCTGCACTGTGCTTCCATTTCCTGACCTTGCATAGCCATTGTATTGGCTCTCTGACCTACCTTCACATTGATATTACGTGATTGTTTTCGGGAGCTAAATTACTTACATGTTAAGCTAATTGATCATCCTTGTGGTGAGTTATTACTCAAGAATCAGAATATTACCTTGCACCTCTTTACATCTGCATACTCAAAGTCTCTGGGTTTACAGGTTGATATCAAGTGTCTATATACACAAAGACCATTCATTGTGTGGTTTGGCAGTTAAAACACAGAATGAGTGTGACTATAACCTTGAAGCAAATAAGTAAACTCAGTCCTCCATTGTACAGTCGCCCTTGAATTAAAATATGAACTGTATTCTAACATTTGTTGAAGTTGCTGCATGCAGCCCATTTTGACTTGCTACCAGATTCTGTCCACCCTGCAGTATGTCTGTGTGCAGTGCCTAGGATTGCTTACAGCCTGTGTCTAACCCCATCCACCCCTCTGTCTCAGGATTGGAGGCTAACAACAGCGTTTGCTTGGCAGTGGAGGATGTTCTCAGAGTGGTGTTAAAAAGCCGGTCTCTTGACCCCTTGCACCATCTTGACAGTGAGACCCGCAGCTCGCTGGTGCATTGTGGGAAGACCAAAATATTTCTGACACAGTCCATGGTAAGTGGCACATGCTATTCAGGAAATGCTTAGTAATGCAATAGGCTTTGGTAATGCATGTCTATGTAATATTATTGAAATCTTTATCATACAGTGTTGTCTATTGAACAACTTCTGTGGTTGATCTGTTCTCAGCAGTGCAAAAAGTATTATTGTAAAAATAAGATTAATTTGTTCAGCGGGCCTACAACCCATAACAGTAGCTATATGGAGCTTTGATTACATCTTTCTTTAATAGAGGCACAGCTGCCCTGAACTGGAGTTGTTCTGTCCATAATCAGGCAGTGTGGGCAGAGGTGAGGCTGGAAGGAGGTCTAATCCTCAGCACTGATCTGATCTGATCTGTCCCACAGCTGGAGCACCTGGAAGACCAGAGGGACAAGGCACTCTCCAAGAGGGCCTTCTCCATCCAGTGCTGCTGGCGCAGGTACCGTCAGCGCAGATGCCACGCCCAGAGACAAGCCGCTACCCTGATCCAAGCAGGTAAAGTTCTAAATCCCCTGACTGTGGTTTACACAGTCATGGTCTGCCATGTCCTGGGCTGGCTGTCTGGCCAGCAGGTGACGACTGGTAGAGTCTGTACACTGTGCACATGTCTGAGGGTTACAATTCTCTATAGGGAACAATTTAAGGTCACCTAAACAACAGCTTTGACAGGAATCACCTGGAGTCACATTTATGTTAATGGGTTCGGCTGATCAGATCTCAATGACACTTGAATCAGCTGATAGCCAAAGTGAAATTAAAATAAGAACATAATGAATTTCCTATTAATTTAGTAAACCTGAATGCATTGAACCTTTACATTTAACCACTGTGCTATTATAGATCTTTCAAGAGCATTCCATGTTTAACAAAGTGTGGTGCTCCCTGCAGTGGTACGGTCCTGGCTGGTCAGGAGAGGGGTCCAGAGGTGGCAGAGAGCAGCAACAGTCATACAGACATCATGGAGGAAGTGGAGGGTGAGCAACAGAGGAGCCATGGGTGATCCTAACCATGGTTTTATTGAGTAGCCAGTTTCTGTCCTTTCCTGTGGTGAGCTGTGTGGTGTGCAGTAATGACTGTGTAGTGTGACTCTGTCCTCATATTGCAGGTGCTGATGGATGCCTTGGCTGAGGCTGAGCTGGATAATGCAGAGGACCTTCAGGAGGAGGAGGATCTTCCAGTGTTAGACCCCATCCTAAGGGAGAGGGGCTCAGTACAGCTCTCTAGTTTCCAGGAGCCTGTGATGCTGCGAGGCTGGCCCATGGGCCTGGCCCTGGCCTCTGCACCCACCATTACTGTGTCTATGACTGCCAACGGCTTCCAGAAGATGATGTCTGTGATGGCATGCCTCAATGTTCCCTTCAGGAGTGGGGAGTACAAGGTGGAGACCAATCAGTTCAAGCTGGGTGTTGCTTCCATCAGGGCTCAGCCCAGGGTAAGACTCCCCCCTCTCCTCACACAAACACATGGGACAGTGAATTGTTTTCTTCTTTTAGCTCTATACTCCAAAGGTTTGGATTTGAAATCAAACAATGGGGGTTAAAGTATAGATTCTCAGCTTTTATTTGATGGTATTTGTGGAAAGCACTTTTTATACATAGTTCCCCTATTTCAGGACACCAAAATGAATGGGACAGATTCCTATAATGTCCAAATGAAGCACTCATGTTTAGTATTTGGTCAACTTTTGCATGCAATAATTGCCCTTTGCATGCAATAACTGCCCATTGACCCCATCAGACGCTGGGTATCTGGTGATGCTCTGCCACCTTTTATTGACACCTCTCTCATGTTGACAGACACCAATAGCAAATGGAAAGCCTAGAATCAATACTAAATATTGACAGCTCTTTTATGCCTGCACAAATGATGTAACGGAACATACCTGACTTAACAGAAACACCTGTCAAGCCAATTGTCCCATTACTTTTGGTGCCCTGAAATAGGGGGACTATGTATGTCATTTGTTGTCATTTATAAATGGTGAAACAAATATGAACGCAAAGACCCTCAAATAAAAGCTGAGAATCTCTACTTTAACCTCATAGTAATGGTTTGATTTCAAATCCAAACTTTTGGACTAGAGAGCCAAAAGAAGAAAAAATGTTTCACTGTCCCATTACTTATGCAGGGCATTGTACAGTACATGTATGTTTGGGTCACACTGTGTGTGTATATATGTATGTATGTGTATATATATATATATATATATACAGTACAGTACATTTAGAACACTGTTTACACTTGAATTTCAAGACAAGTTAATTTTGTATTTTGTTTTAAAGTGGTCCTTTTCCTCTTTAGGGATCTGTTAAACTCCACTACCAGCGTTCTCCACTGCTCTATGCTGACATGCATCCAGAACAGAAGTGTGATGGAGTGACTGGATTCAACCAGATCCTTTTAGAGAAAACCTTAGTGTGATCCATTCTATTGTTGTATTTCTATGTCCCTGCTTCTTACCCAACACTACAAACCAATTGCCTCAATAATAGCACCTTTAATGTGTAGTGTGTAATAAATGTAGATGGATCAGGAGATATTTTCTTGAACAGTAGTTGCCTTATTTGATCATTGTTGAAAGTCTCAGGCTTATGACAAGTGCCTTTCTCAGAATCCAGAGTTCAAAAACTGGAGCCATTTTATTAATAAGCAAAGGAAAGCTGTTGCTTCAATATGTATTTTGTATTCCAATGTGATGTTAAAGATAATGTCTCATTTAAAATTGCTGCATCATTTAAGTTATAGACAGGATTAGTTTTATGGGAAGTTGTCTATGAAATGTTCTCTTCATCAGGGATGTTCTGTTTAAACCACTTTCTGTTCTAGACCCTTCAGTTGATTGACCAAAACTAAATGTAATTTTAAAGCTTTGAGTCAACTGCAGATCAAGGGAAAGCTGGGTATTTACACCAAATCAACATAAGTCTGTTTTATGAAGGTCTTTATTATTTTAGGACTTGCACTACAGTGTTTTGCACATGGGAAAGAACACTTATCTGTTTGGGAATTGTAATTAAGCACATCCGTCTCAGACACTTGTCAAAAATAAATGGAGAACAAACTTTATAATCAACATCAATCTTATCTTGCTGCTGAACACTTCACTGTTAATCAAATGACATGACCAAAAACACCAATGTCAAACATTTGTGCATTTATGTATTTATTAGAAAGAAACCAGAGGTGCCACATTGCTTGAACTACAGTAACTTATCTTGTGTAACCATGGCCATGTACTGTAATCATACCTTGAATTGTTTGTATTTAAAGCATGACTAAATAATATTATCTAGCATTTCTACTTATAAGGGGGCATTCAAGTCCATACCCAGACCAAATGTCTTGTTCTTGTTTAATGAAACATACCTACTTATTTCTGTATCAAGAAACCTTTTAAAGATGGATATGCACAAATTATCTTTGTAATCCAAAGGCAAATAAAAATACATATTTTATAAACTGGTATGTGCAGTTTTGTACATGATTTATTAATCCAAAACACAGGATCGGGATGTCATTAACAGAGGGTCAAAAGTGAAAAAAGGTCCCCCTCCCTTTTGTACAAGTAAAGCTGGTTTACCAGACACAGTTTAAGCCAAGTGCTGGAATGTCACACTTTAAATGGAGATTTTCTAGTAAAGATGTTTTTGACAAGGCAAACAAGTCTGTAGTGTCCAGCATACCAAGTCATAATCTCAAGAGCTTAAATCAACCTCACAAATTAAAGGCTTTAATGGGTTCTTCTTTTATGTTGATCTTAGAACAACTTCACAGTTTCTACCAGTCTGTTTCAGAGTTTTATTCGGTCAACAGAAAAGTAAGTAACTACAAAATACTAAATTACTTGACGCAATATGGGTCATACTTTGAAAAAGGTTGAGAAAATGTGTTCATTTTGTCTAAAATGAACAATTGTTATACAATCATCAAGTATAAGTAACAATCAGACAACAATCATATAGCAAACAAAAATAGAATGCAAGAATGATCTACTAAAATGATTACCTCTGATGTCTTTCTGTAGTTAGTATTACAGTAACATGACCAAAACACATTTAAGTACAGTATGTCACTGAACACATTAATGCTTGAATTCAATGGATCTGGTTACCATTCCCATCATTTATCTCAACTATTTTCAAGCACTGGTCTGAAAACTCCACAAACAGAGGCTCCTGCATGGCAGACTTCATGGCATCTGCTTTGCTGTCTGCCGCATCAATGGTGCACATTAATTGACGGAGGTGGGGGTTAAGAAGCAGATCTCTCAGCTCCTCAGATTCACCTGAAGAGAAGGACAAAAACAATTGCATTAAAGAATTAATTCAAAACATGACTAATCAATGACTAATCCATAAATGATTACAACAGTAAGAACATGAATGCAAGGTGATAATATCATGTATATCATGAGGATCACTCAGTGTTCAACCTATAAATGTCTTCTAAATCAGTGTGTTGTACCTAATAGTTGAAGCCTCTGGAGTGGAACTTTATCTGCTTGGTTTTCATCATCAAGGAGATCTTGGACAGTCCAGGGTTCCTCTGCTATAACAATGAGGCAAACATTATTTATATCCTACTGAGCTTTCAATTCAATTGTATTCTTTGACATATACACTCACTGAACACTTTATTAGGAACACTATACTAATACTGCATAGGGCCTCCCTTTGCTCTCAAAACAGCCTCAATTCTTGTTGTGCGTGAAAATCTTAGGAGATCAGCAGTTTTAGAAATGCTCAAACCAGCCCGTCTGGCACCAACAATCATGTCACAGTCAAAACATTTGACAAGACATTTTTCCCCATTCTGCTGGCCCATATCTGCAGGATTTTATGCATTGCGCTGCTACCACACGATTGGCTGATGAGATAATTACATGAAAGAGAAGGTGTACAGGTGTTCCTAATAAAGTGTTCGGTGAGTGTATATGTTCCCTGATGATAATAAAACAGAACTGGCACTGACAAGCAACAACTGCCTTGACTACTGAATAGCATATTCACTTCCAGGTGCTGTTATAAGATAGTAGGTGCATTTCAGTCGGACAGACAAAAGTGGCACAGAGAGTTGCTTTCATCTCAATTATTATTTGTTGAGGTCTAAAAAGAAAAATACAAAACCATCAAACCTACCATTCCTGTAAGCTCCTTCTATATCTTGAGCAGGGAGCACGGTCTGTTTACGAATGGGTAGGCAAGTATCTGGATAAAAGAGCATCAACATTACTCACTTTGATTGATCTTTGACTGTGATGAGCAGAATTTGAATGAATTCAAGGTTCTCATAATTAACCACTTGCTTCTTACCCTTATGTGTCTTGTAACAACTCAGCGAACAACTGGAGAGGAGAGAAACAACACAATGTATTTTCATGAGGAGAACATTTTCCTTCTCAGTCACAGATCAACAATACTTAGCTAGCTAGCTAGTTAGTGTGTATAACCTGACGATTATAGCTAGCAGTTGTAGGCTGGATTTTGGTCAAACGCGCCAGAATATACTCACTATCTGATGTAACAGGCCGGACATCGATATTTTAGTGTCTGTCCACTACACACAATGCAGATTTGCATTTTAAGAATAGTAATGCAGCTTCACTTTGGATGAAAGTTGTGCTTGCTGTGCTCAGTGCTGTTGCATTAGCTACCTTAGCTAGCTTATAAACACATGTTGAAGAAGGAGGAAACGTAGAAGCAGTGATCACGAGGAAAACACCATCCAATGGCAGTGCGGTACTTTTAGTGACACCTACAGGCCATGGAGAGTAACTGCCACACGATTTAAAAGGTCTGTCTGTCCACAGCCCTTTTAGGTAGGCCTGCTGTATGGTTCTCTGGTCTGTCAAGAGAACATAACATCTTCCAAGACTCAAGACCTCTGAGCAGAAAAAAACAACAACTTTCAGACAGACAAGTTTGCTCTTAGATAGTTCATCAGATAGTGACAGTTCATCTGATTTTAAGCACTGTACCTCTGTCTCCAATTTTATGCTGGAATCAGAATTGCTCCAGGCAGTGGTCATAACCAAAAAAAAATGGTATGGTAAGAGGTATGGAAGAGTACTTCGAGAGGGAGAGGAGGAGCTAGAGAAAAGGGAGGGTGGACAAGAAAGAGGTGAGGAGAAGGGAGATGGAGAAGGAGTTGAAGAGGATAACAAAGGAGATGGAGAAGAAAAAGAAAATGAGGGGAGAGAATGAAAGAGAAGACTGAGGAGAGGGCTGATCTCCATGACCTCACCAAACCATTGATACTAGTGTATACTGATATAACTCCAAACTAATCCAGATGCATTTTAGGCCAGGTAAAAGCCTTGATTGATCTTTGACCAAATTAGATTGGAAAAGCACTTTTCTCAGGGCCAAAATCTCTGGATATCCCAAATAGGCCTTAGATATAAATAAAAATAGGCTTAGACAAAATAAATGACAAGGGTTTTCAATTAGCAATGTTTTTTGGGGGCTCATAGGACCACCATTTGTGTAATATAAATGAAGACAACTTCATGATCACGGCAAGATATTACCTCTTTATTCAACTTAAAATTTTCAACCATTTATTCACAAGTAATACACTAAACAGTAACATTACTATGAAGACTCCTAGAGGGCTACATCCATTCAAAAGCAACTATTATTGCACACTGCTGTAACATGGAGACCACCCACGTCGTGTTACAGTAGCAAATGTGCGCTTTCGTGACAAAATGCCAAGGCGTGCTCCCAGGCCAGTTGATCGTCACCGGACGTTTTCTGGGTCAAGAAAGGCAAACAAACATATTGGACCAAGTTCAACTTCATATCTTCAGTTGTGTTTCAGTCCTGGATAAGTCCTGTATACAAAAATGAATACAAAAGAGTTACATTCGTCATGCATCTTCGTTGTGCGTCACGGCAAAAATAATGATAAGCTTCTGTCAACCACTAAACATTCTTTTAACATAAAAATGGCAGCTTTACAAATAAAATAAGACAGATCAAGTTAAAGTTCTACCTGCAGAATGTATTTCAAGTTGATGAACTTTTGGTTCTTCTGCGTTTCAGTTCGCTGTTTTGGTATTTTTCAGCGATCTTTCGCTCGTGCCCAGCAGGGATATGGCGATTGGTGTTAAGTCCGATTTCTCTCTTAGTTCTACCTTTTCCACCAGCGTGACATGCATATTCGGTTAGATTGTAGTAATCATATTGATCATAGTGTGCTTCTTCGAAAGAGGCAAATATTTCGATGTCTGTGGCCATGACTGAGGACAGTGTAACGTTAATGTCTATCAGCAACACTGCACAAAGAAAGTAAACAGATTATGTCATCCAATGTTTATATTCATGGTGTCACATGACCAAGAAACGATCTGATTTGCCTTTGAGAAGGTGTCCTCGTTTTGCAACGCGGCGAACCCCGTTTTTCCCAGTGGGGTATAAAATTAACTCATTTCGGTCAGTTTACCAATTCTGTCTGTCCTCTACACCGAGTTAGAAATGGACTAAACAATGCATGACCTAATTTTCATCATATGATGTTTCTGAAATTGATTCATAAATTAACTTTCGACTAATAAC
Source organism: Argentina silus (assembly GCF_951799395.1). Lineage (NCBI taxonomy): Eukaryota > Metazoa > Chordata > Actinopteri > Argentiniformes > Argentinidae > Argentina > Argentina silus. The sequence goes on along the minus strand of NC_139656.1, from coordinate 8,702,637 downwards.
CACTCCGAGGTATCGAGCTATTTAGTCACCGCGAGTAGTCACCACTGAGAGTCAGTATGGTATGACTACTGAAGTGAATGCTATTGAACCAATAATGTACACTGTATGTATGTCTGTGTCTCTTTCCCCGCATAAGTGTATGGCAGTGATTGCCACAAATGTTGAATAGAGTGTTTAATAATGTCTTCAAAAACTATTCCATTAGAGGTAGCCTATGTAGAGTTGAAGTTAATGACAATAAACGTGTCCCATGTATGGCAGCTTTAGACAAATTACAGAAAATGTAGGCCTACACATACAACCCATTTCGCAAATGTCTAATTGTTCTTGCTGGTCTGGACATTTGTCTGTAACTAGTAGTTAATATGATGGTTGGGGTATAGTAGTATCATATATGAAAGGATTCATGATACACACAGTTATTCAATGGGAAAATTGCCAATAATGTTTGAAACCATGCCACAGGTCAATGCTTATTGCAATGATCGTAATTCGATTACATTTATGTATTTTTTTTTATATTATCATCATTTTGTCTGTGGAAGACAACTGTCACAGGCTTTTGTAGACAAGAGGTGGCGAGACGGGTGACATTTTCCTGACACGCCCCTGGCGGTGTGGCTAGTTCTACGCTTTTCCACGTCGCAGTCTCCCTGTCCCCAATGGTAAGCGGCTGCGTGTACGAGTCGAGCTAGTCAGGAGAAAGATGGCGGCGCCCGTCCTGAGAGTGTCCACCCCTCGATGGGAAAGAATAGCCAGGCTCCTAGTTTGCCTATTGGGCATATTTTTGTCCCTATACGCCTTTCATGTGGAAAGGGAAACGGCTAGAGACTCGAATTATCAGGCCATGTGCGACGTGAGCAATTCTATCAGCTGTTCAAAAGTCTTCACCTCAAGGTAATTTGAATTCAACAGCGGCGCCGACTAGGGAAGCTAGCACTGTGAGGCTGGGTGGTTTGGAGGCATCATTGTGGGAAGGGCTGCGCGGGTTGAACTGTCAAATGTTGACCAAGCGCCCCTTTATCTGACGTACAGCTAAGATTTCTTTACAAACGAGTATTACTGTGCTCCTATAAGTTACACAATATACACCAAGAAGCTAGCTTACACTAACTTCAACAAACTAGCTAGTTTAGCTCGGTAGCTAGCAAGCTAGCCTGGTTTTTGTTAGAAGCTGTCACTCTGGTTAGCTAGCTGGCTAGCAAAATTGCTATCGTTCGATAACTTACTGATATCAGCTAACTAACTCCAGCCAGCATTACTTTGTTCGCTTGCAAATATCTGCTCTCCATCATTCTGATTTGCTGATTAGCAATAACAAATAGCTAGACAGATGAGATGGCTAGTTTTGTGTGATGCCTGTCTTGCAGCTACTAGCTCGCAACATACCAAGCCAACTGACCACATCTCCAGCTCCTATTCACTAACATGTCTTGTCATTTGAATGTTAATAAACTGTTGTTTTATTTAGCTACGATGTAATGAACGATGTAGTAAACGGGTTGCATGTAGCTAGTTATTATACGAGCTAACGTTTTCTCCTTCATCATCTCGTGATACTGACTAGTACTACTAGTAGTACGGATAGCTAGGCGTAACCGTTCAGTCAGTGTTGAAAACTGAATTAATGTGTAAGGCCAAACAATTAAAATAGACTAACGTCAACAAAAACACAAACTGTCAATTCAGGATAGGGCCAGTCTGCTAAACCTGAAATGAGTAGAAAGGTCATCAGGCATATCTGCTATGATGAGAGAAACAGATCTTTAAGATACAAGTCAGCTGATATTATTGGTAGTAGTAGTAGTATAATACTCAGTGGTTTTCATCCATTCATCCCTAATATTGTCACTGACACTCACTGTCTAAGATTGACAGGTGCCCTAGTGGCTATCTAGGTCATAGATATACAGATGCTGACAGGCAGTGGTAGGTGACTGGGGGAAAGACCAGGAAGAGCTTTTTTAGACATAGTTTGAGAGTCATGAGAACGACACTGCTGTGACACTCATCTCTTCCTCAAGCATGCCCGGCTGCTGAAGGCTATCATGTGACGCCTCCAATGGCATTGAATAGGCTAACACTCAAGCAAATAACCTGCCCTTAGAGACTGCTATCATCACACAGCTTCTCATAGAAAGGAGGTATTTTTTTCTTAGTCTGTGTGGTTGTGCTCATGTTAAATCAAGGAAGGGCATCATATTAAAGGAAGTTCACGATAGTAAACTATACCAGGTATAAATAGTATGACTTTGAAATATTCGGCCAATAGCATTGGTCAGCATTCCTAGAAATGTCATTGTTAATGCCTTGAGAATGTGTCATTTTCCTCTGGGTTCAGAAAGCCATGCCGTATCTAAGTTCTTCACACTATAGTGTGGCCTCTTATGGCCTCTTTCATGATCATAATACCCAACCAGGAATACTGATTAAGCTGCCTGTTGTCAAACTGAAAATAGCTTGTGACAGACAGTGTAGCCTTCAAGATTGAAACATTCAGTATCCTTATCCAGATAGACTATTCCTCTTTTTCACATCAAGGTTGTTGATACTATATGTGTTTTATTTCCTGTTGTTGACTTTAGAAATACTTCTGAATTGTTGTTTTGTGAAAATGGTAATACATTTAAGTTTGGTGTAATTGGATGGCTCTGCTCTGTATAGCCCCCCCCCCCCCCCCCCCCCCCCGGTTAATTACAGAGCGACCAATCAGGTGGAGACTGGGATGGTGGGTGGGATGACCAACAAGTATTACTCTCATAGCCAGTGGCGTCACACTGTTTAACCATGGTGGTGTTGAATAACCGTATGCTTTAAGCCTGTCATGTGATGAGGTTTTGCATACGTGTGAATCAGCGCCGTTCGACTTAAAGTGTCCCGTCTGAACTAATGCAGGCTTCATTAGTGTACAATATATTGGTCAAATTAGTCTTTTCTAATCATACGGGAATAGCTTTGCTTTTTAACTGGTCTTGGTTGCTTTGATTGCCCAGATGCAGTGCCTGCCTATTTGATGTGAATGTAATTATTTCTCAGCATTGTATTTGGATATCCAAACATGCATTACTAGCACCAGAGGGTGTGCCACTCAAACTCTGGGTACTTGATTATCTTGCTTACTTGATTATCTTGCAGACCTCTGGAATTCCTACTAACCTAGGTCACAGTAGATTCAGTGAAATCTAGCTTCAAATCTATTTAAGAATATGGTAGAGATTAGCTACAACTGCAAACTGAAGTTTCCCCTTTGGGTTGCACAAAAACAGGAAAACACACCACCGCACTCTTATCACTGAATAAAAACCTTCAAGATAACCAACTTGTTTGTTGTGTGGTTCCTTCTTGCGGAAAGTTTAAATTAAGTCAAAAATACTCACCAGACAATATGTTACAATGACATTTCTTTTTTCTAATATTTCTCTGTGTAGGTGGGGTCGAGGATTTGGACTGTTGGGTTCGATCTTTGGAAACGATAGTGCAATGAACCAGCCAAACAGTGTCTACGGAATTTTCTTTTATGTCTTTCAACTGTTACTAGGTAAGATTTCCACAAGCTTATTTGTAAGTACTGAGAATGTAGGTGACACATCTCTAAGAGCTATTTGTACTGACACATCACTCTCTGCTAGACCCCTCTTCTATATTTGACTTCCCCCTAGAGGTTAGACTATGAGTGTAACTTAAGCTCCCTGTTGTAGTGTACTCTCTATAAAATGATGATCTCTTGACCATGTCCATCACTATGTAACTTACTGATTACGGTAGACATCATTTTTAACTTGCAAAAAGCACTCAAATATGGATGGATATACTTGTCACTCCATGTCATTGATATGTGTTTTTAATTCAACCAACAACTCTTTTTAAATAAAGCTGAGACTTTTAGACCATTTTATAATTTGGCATAAGGATGACATGTTTTAATAGATGCTTCCCCTAATCCCCTTCTAAGGGCCCCCCTCCAAATGTCATATTAAGTCATACACTCGATGTCCTTGTGGCAGGTTTTGCTGTCTCAGTCATGCTGGTTTGGTGTGTTTCCCTGCTGACTGGCCCATGGGCCTGTTTAGCCACCTGGTACTGGCACAGAACAAGAGGCCCTTTTACCCATATCAGTTACTGCTCAGTCTGATTTGACTAACACAACAATGGCACAGTCAAACTGGCTAGTGTGGTTAGTCACAATTTTCTTAGTAGTTGTGAAATGCCTTTTAGAGATAGAGGCCACAATGGTTGAAGGGTGAGCATGTGAAGGAGTCTGAGGAAAGAGATGGGCTTTACATATACGTAAGCTAATACAAAAGACTTTTCTTGAATGTAATAAAACTAAATCTGTGTTTACTCATTTGCATATATAGTATTTAGGCCTACCTATACTCACAGCTTTAACCTTCCTCTTTACCTCTCCTGTCATTGTACAGTATGTGTGAGCTCTATGTTTGTCCCTGTCCCTTAATATAATTTCAGCACTATGAATAGAAGCCTGCACCAGAACGTGTGTGTGTGTGTGTGTGTGTGTGTGTGTGTGTGTGTGTGTGTGTGTGTGTGTGTGTGTGTGTGTGTGTGTGTGTGTGTGTGGAGTGTCCTCTGCTCTGCTCTCGAGAACCTGTCCTTCTTTAACCAGAGGGTCCTGCTTTCGGCTCAGTGTGGCACTGTGTTAAGATCACCTGTCTCCTCTGCAGCAGAGGGGTGCAGAGATTTGAGGTGGCCACTAGTACAAGGTTACAGACAAGGCCTATTGCTGCAAGGTGGTTGCTGCAGTCTTTCCCCCAGAGGCCCTTGCTGCAAGACTGGGGGCTCAGATTTAAGGGTCAGAGGATGTTTTCTGTGGCCAGGTGTCCAATCTCTGTATTTATGTTTGTCCTCAAGTAAGAATAAGCAGATGTGACAGATAGGCTAGCCTAGATAGTCTGAGACTTAAAGCTGATCTCTCACAAAATCCCATGTCAAGTCTGATTCAAGTGTAAACAGAACACCAGTTTTAAGGCTGTCATTTAATTCAATAGAGTACTTTAGAATCTAGATAACAAACTCTATCATATAAATGTTTTGCAGCAGCCAAACATATGGGGTAAAATTATATTGTATCAGTGAAATGTTGTTTTCCCTTTTTATTTTAAAATGGGCAAAAATGATTGTGTGTGCGTGTGCATGCTTGTGCGAACAGCCGTGTATAGCATTTCTGTCAGCAGCCTAAGCCCTGTGTCTCATTGCAGGAATGACCGTCAGTGCGATGGCTGCCCTGATCCTCATGACGACGTCCATCCTATCGGTGGTGGGCTCACTCTACCTGGGCTACATCCTTTACTTCGTCCTAAAGGACCTCTGCATCATCTGTATCACCACATATGCACTGAACTTCATTCTCTTTATTCTCAACTACAAGCGACTGGTTTACTTGAATGAGGCCTGGAAGCAGCAGCTCCAAGCCAAAGAGGACTAAGATGTAAAGAAAGCAAGAAAAATATAACAAACAAAAAAGAAATGTGACCTCTGAACATTTGACTTGCCACCAGGAGACCTTGCTTCCAAACAATGTGTATTCTGCTGTGTGTTAAAAAAGAAACAAGAAGAAAATGACGTAAAAAAAAAAATGGGGGGGCCAGACATCTCAAGTTCATTGCATACATGGAAGGATTTAAAAATGGAAAAAAATATTTTTCAGTTTTATTTTCTTTTTTCTTTTTCTTTATACTCCCCACATAAGGGATGGGGTTTGGAGGAAAATGCATTCAATTCAAGCAAGCAGAAATAAGTCTTCAATGCAGAAGATGGAGGACATCCCTCTCTTGAACAAAATGGCCAGAGAATGGAAGAAAACTAGGACTTACAAGGTGTTTACTTGAAATAGATAGGAAGGTCCTATTCCTGCACACCGGAGCTGTACTAAAACCTGAGCGGAACTGAATAATGGGTCTAAAAAATAAAAATGCATGATCATGAGGTTATCGTACCGTTTGCAGATATGATTCCATGAGGAGGGAGAAAAGGATTAACAACACCATAAAGAATAGAGTTTTTTATGTTTACACTTTACAGCAAGTTTCTTTTGGACCACTAATATGAAACATGGGAGAATGTGAGAAATTGTGTGTAGATCAGTTTGATTATTGTTTCTCTCTTTCTTTCTTTTTTTTTTTTTTTTGCAATTCTGTAAATAGCTGCTGAGCAATATTCCAGGCTAGATTGTGATTTAGTGTTGACATAGACTTTAAGTAAAAAAAGAAAAGAAAAAAAAAACACCAACAAAAAACGAAATAAGGAACAAAAAAGTAATTGAAGTCATCATCTGGGTGAATAAGTCTGAAGATGTTTGCAGTCGGTGTGTGACATCTTATTTCCTGCAATCCCAGCGAGGCATGCTGCTCAGTGTGGATTCATTGTTATGTGCTCACTGATCAGTCTCATCTCTTCTCAAAAGTCACTGAGGTCAAAAAGCACGTGAAGTCTTTCCTCAAGGGTCTCCAGAGCAGGTTCAGTCTCCTGACAAGACTACTCTCCATAACGGCACCACCCTCACTGTCTTTTTTTCTTTTCTTCTGTTTTAAGTTGTGTGTGAAAAGCATTCCTGCCCACCACACACTAGGAGTGGGATCCATAAAGACGTATGTGCCTAAAAGAGACGTGAAGTGAATTACCTTTATTTTTGGGAGGGATGTATGTAATGTATCACTACTCTTTCTCATCTTCTCACCTACTGTTACTGTATAAATCCAGTTTTGTTTTTTTAACTTAATTGTATGTCAACTGAAATGCCAGTATAGTGTCTCACCGCTCTCCTATATAGTCTAACTTGGTAGCGCAGGCTGCCAAACTGTGATAGTGTGTCAGCTCAAGGCTAGTCCATTCAGTTACAGCAAAGACATCCAAGATGTTTACAGAAAGAAACCAAGATAAACTAATTTCTGCAGGTTGTTTTTTTGCTTGAGTAATAAAGACTCAATGTTCTGTCTCTTAGTGGTACCACAGTACTCAGTGCTCTTGCCACTACCTCTCAGTATTGCCCACGGTGTGGAACCAACCACCCAAGCCAGTTGGATCTTCCATAACCACCACCAAGGGAAGCAGATTAGAGATGGATCAGCTAAAGCCATTCAAACACAATTGATGTTATATTTGTTTGTGAGTTTCCTTTCCAGATGTATAGTACAACATTCCATGGCTTCAACCATTGGATAATCTAGTGTACAATCAGTATCTCATTGATACTGTTTAAATTAGCACTTGACATGTTATGGCAGGTTTCTACAAAACTGGTTTATGATTTAATTTCCCTTAGTTGCAAGATGGTGTTCATGTCCCTATATATGTCTATCATGGAATGCATTTTCACTAGAGGAGAGTTGAAGACCTCTGCCTGGCTTTAACGTAAGACAACTGATGCAAAATGTCTGCTTTATGTGTTAACTGCACCAGTTTATCAGTTGTGAATGAGTGTGATATGTGCCTGCTTGGTCAGTGGGTAAAGGTAATATGTATGTTCATGGAATATGAGGTACACTGTTACATGTTGTTTGCATTGTGACTCACTAGCTTTGCACTTCATTGGTATTCTAAATCTTATTAAAACAGTATTCCCTGTTGAACTTGTATCAGAATTTTAGAAGTTCCAAACTCACTAAATTAGATCATTGACCACACCATTTTGTCAATGTGCATCAGGAAAAAGCTTGTACATTGACATGAGGTAAGACTCCTTGGAGTAAACTTACAGTTGTCTGTACAAAAAAAAACAAAAGTACACATCCTAAGGGTGACCTTGTCCATGTCGGCAACCATTGTAGGTCCACAAACTTGTTTGAGAAGCGTTTGTATGTCAGTGCTATTGAGTCTGATACTGTAGAATTTGTGAGATTAGTTGCTAAGACTAGTTGCTCAGTAACTTGTTCCATAGAGGTGGATGGGGTGTGTTGAGGATGTTGAGTAACACAAGTCAGTTTCTAGACGCTTGCCGAATGTGTTCCTAACCTCTTGGAAAATCACGTTGTGATTTTTTTTTAAAGTAGAATGAGAGGATAAACTATTAATAAAGAAAAATAGAGCTGTATCCAAGTGTCAAGTGTTGAATTAGGCCCCAAGGTATAAAACCACCTGGTGGTGGTCGCTGCATCACTAATGCCATCAGAAGTGCCTTCTGTTTGATCACTGGGCCTTGAACAGATGAAGAGCAACAGTAAAGCCTTGTAGAGTGAAGAACGATGACAGTAATTGGCTCCTGCTTGCCTTCCGTAAGATGTAGTCTGATAATTGGAAACCCCCAAAGACTTGTTGTCGACAGTGCAGTATACACCTTGTGGGTTAGAAACCGTACAAAAGCCCTGTCTTGTATGAATGGCCGTTAACGTTACTTTCTTTTTCTCCACCCCATTACATTTTCATCTTTTCATTTTTCTTGTTAGAGCTAGGACACATTGTTTCCTATAAATACATTTTCTGTCAAAACAACAAGATTGTAAAGTTATTTTTTCTGTCTGACTGTGACTAGTGACATTTGAATTTCTCTCCTAATGTAGTATGAATGGGCTCTCCATTGTTGATTAAGCCCTTTAGCTGTATCGACTGTTAACTTAATGGGTTATTTTAGTAGAAAAAGGATTGGAGGTCTAGGAATCCATGTGTCAGCGTCAAATTCCTTTTCAATCAAGTTTCTTTATTGGAAGAAAACTGTGTTTAGGTTTGCTTCTGTATTTGCCAAATATAAGTTTTAAAATGCTGTATTTTCTTACATGGAAAAGTGTTACATGAATGGTAGAAGGGTGCAGAAACAATCGGATGAAATCCACTATTTGCTTACCTTGTGGGAAACTATTGCAAAAGTTGACACTACAGTGAACATTTTAAATTGTGTCATTGTTGTGTGGAAATGGTCTACCATTAAAACATTCCCTCTGAAGTGACTTCTGTAGTGCTTTTTTATGATCTTTCCAACTCTCAGGTATTCATGCATTTTGCAAATCAATAATAAGCACCTTGGTATTTAAGTTTGTTTTATTTATAATAGTGTGCAAACAAGATCCAGTCATACCAATTAAAATGACCTAACAGACATGACATTAGCGGTACATTCCAATATACTACATCCCCTTTGAAGGATTGAGGATCTAAGGAGCACACATGTACATAAGGCTCAGTCCTCCTTGTTTTAGAGGGCTACCAGGTTTGATAGTTTAAGACATTCTTATAGCTACTTATATAAACGAAGGAAAGTCTGAAGGTCCACAATACATGTCACAACCAGTAAACCATAAGATGGTAAAAGGATTTTGATGGCATACAGTCACAATCACTACTATAATTATAGAAAGCAGTAGAAAGACAAGACTTTGTATTTTTTTATGTTTGGGGGGTATGTCATAAAGCAGGATCAATGAGTACGATGCAGCCATTTTTCCAGTTCATAATGACAGATAATTGTTATAATTGACTACTCCCATGACCCATATTCAAGTTTAGCTCTCTTAATGAACCGAAAATCAAGAGCTATACCTGATTGTTTATCAAAGTCAGCCAACATAGTTATCCTGTTTTGTGATATACCCCTCAGGACTATGTTTAAAAATCTGTAGTCTATCACTAAGAACTGACACGATGGAATGATTGAAATATTTTGAATATTCAGAAAGAAAGGGAAGTTGGATGTTTGACATGCTCAGCACCCAAAACAAACCACTACAGGCTAGTACTCTTTACATGCCAATGTAAAACAGAAGGGATCTACTTCATACATTGCATGATGCTGATGACAGAATTAGAAAAAGTGTATTGATTGTCAGTGTTCACTAATGTTTTTATTGTGTATATATATATATATATATATATATATATATATATATAGTATATAATAACACTGTTAGAAATATGACGTTTCTGCTGCTTGTCTTCAAATTGAGCAGGCAATTATAACCAAAGACATGAAATAAACAATTATAACCAATGACATGAAATAAAAAAAAGCTCAATGGAAGAGAAACCTTTTTAAAAAGGTATGTTCTTTCATACAACACATTCTCATATACATCAACTAAGAACAGGACCCCAATTGATTTATAAAACAGGTTGATCAGAAAGACTCCCAAGAAAGGTTGGGACTGTAATGTGCAGTGGTCTCAGCTTTCTAGTTGTCATAAAGGCACTGTGCTAAGAGGCAGTCTGTGTTCATTTCTATGTCCCCTCTGCAAGTACTGCATGTTCTCCCAGTGTATCAGAGCAGGCAGGGGTACTTAGCCCAGGAGGGGAGCAGGCCTGTCTCGTTGGCCAGCCTCCAGTACCTCTCCCTCAGGAGGAAAGCCCCAGCTTTGGGCTGCCTCTGCCGGCTGAAGATGCCTTTCTTGTTTCCCACCACACGGGTGACCGCTGCAGAGAGAAAATTGGAAATGCTCAACATCGCTCAGCCACGGAGGGCAAGGCAGCAAGCAACTTTCCCTAGCTCAACAAGCAAAACTTTTTAGAGAGTTAGGTGGTGGAACAAGAGCATGTACAGTGCCCTCCATAAGTATTGAGGAAAAAGAGGGAGCGTTTTGTCGTCTTTTAGCTCTATAATACAACAGTTTGGATTTGAAATCTAACAATTACTATGATGTTAAAGTAGAGATTTAAAACTATTGTCCCAAAACTATTGTCCCACAGATTCAGAACGCTCTCCAGGAGCTAGGCGTGAATGTGTCAGAGACTACATTCTGCAGAAGACTTCACCAGTAGAACTAGAGAGGCTACACCTCAAGGTGTAAACCACCAGTTAGCAACAGAAACTGGATGGCCAGATTACAGTTCGCTAAAGAATACCTAAAAGAGCCTGCAAAGCTCTGGAAAAAGGTATTGTGGAGCGATAAGACAAATATTAACAGGTACCACAGTGATGGCAAGTGTAAAGGTGTGGAGAAAAAAAGAACTGCACAAAATCCCCAGCATACCACCTCGACTGTGAAGGGGGTGTTATGGCTTGGGCTTGTATGGTTACCACTGGCACTGGCTCACTTGTATTGATGATGTAACTGCTGACGACAGCAGCAGAATTAATTCTGAAATGTACACAAACATCTCGTCTGCTGAAGTACAAGCAAATGCTAACAATCTCATTGGACGGCACTTCATCATACAGCAAGACAATGAACCCAAACATACTGCCATAGCAACAAGGGAGTTTTTCTGGGCCAAAACTGGACAATTCTAGAGTGGCCAAGTCAATCTCCAGATTTAAATCCAATTGAACATGCATTTCATTTGCTGAAGAGGAATTTAAGGCAAAAAGACCTTAAAAACCCCCCCAAAAAACCTGATGATGGCTGCAGTTCAGGCCTGGCAGAGCATCACCAGAGAATACACCCAGCGTCTCGGGGGTCAATGGGTCGCAGACTTCAGGCAGTTATTGCATGCAAAAGATTGTCGACCAAATACTAAACATGAGTGCTTTATTTGGACATTATATGATTTTTTCAAATACTTTTGAAAAAAATGTTGTACTTTCTAAATGGTGAAACCAACCTGAAAGAAAAAAACATTGCATTAAAGCTGAGAATCTCTACTTTGACCCCAAAAGGGTGATATTTCAAATGGCAGGTCTGAAGAATTCTGTAATGCTGGTCTGACTTGGTGCTGGAGGAGTGGCATTGATATAGCCCCTCGGAGTCTGACTGTGCCACACCCACTCCTGTTGAGCTATCACCATCATCTTACCAAGCACTGGCATAGACTCATCATGCAATCACCCAGACACTTACCCTTTTGTACAGTTACATCTAAATCAGCTACATTTTTACTTAGTAATCGAGGGTTAAAATAGTATTCCTCTTACTTTGTGCCGTCATGAAGTCAGCAAAGTTCCAAATGAGCTCCCCAATGACGTACTCCTTCCTCTTCTGGTCAAACACGTCATGGTAGTTCTGTAAAACTGTCTTTTGGTACTCCTCTGTAAACATCATGGGAGGATCCTGTTGGGGGAAACAACAAAGCATGGCTTTGCTGAACTATGCTGAACTACTGCTTTGGTGTGATTCATTGTTTTCAACCTATGCTCTACTTTAGTCAGAGGCCAGTGCTCTTTGACACAAATCATAAAAAAGTGGCTTTGAGATCCTAGTCAACGTGTATATGAGAGTGTGTGTGTGCGCGTGCGTGCATGCATGCTTTAAACAATATTTCATATCCATGTTCAATTGAGACATAGAAGAGAGGGAGGACATGACAGAGATTTGGGAATCCTCACCGTATGTAGGCCCGGAACCACATCAGCTCCATATTCACTTTGGATGATTGGTTTCTGGTACTTTCCATACCAGTTCTCAAACTGGGTCTTGAGCTGGAAGGGGATGACCTCCAAGTGACCCGGGTCATGATACCAGGAGTAGTAGCTGTTTACACAGATTACGTCCACATATGGAGCCTGGGTAGAGAACAGTTTAAATGTGATAAGCAAAAAACAGACTAACAATGTGATCTTCAGCACATTTTCTTCATTGTAAAGTATGGACTTAATATCTGGGGAAAATTCCTCTCAGACTTATCAGTGGCAGGGAGTCTTAAGCTTATCTTGAAGCTTACCAAATATTTAAAGATTTTGGCAACGAGAGGTATGGAATCCAGCAGTCAAATGTAGGGAAATTACTTTTAATTCTGTGAGGAATTAATCCCCCCCAAGACATTAAAGTGAATGCAATGAAGTCTCACCCCTTGGTCCCTGGCATAGTTACTGCATGTAACAAAGGTGACAGGTCGACTGGAGTCCAGAGATTTGGTATGAGTTATCAGTGTCCTAAAAAGCGAAGTGGAAAGAAAATAAGCAAAGTGAGAAAAAAGGAAATGTCTCAATTGAACAAAGCAGAGCAAATTGAAAACATATTCAAACAGATTTAAAAAATGACTCAACAGCCCCAAAGTATCAGGCTTTCTTTGCACACCACACAGCTGATATGTACTGTAATGGCAAGGTACTGTAAGAAGACATTCGTTATGTCTGTCCCTCCTTGTCCTCGGGTGGTTGAGCTAAACCTGTTACTGACTCACTGAATGACAGGCTACAGTACCACTCAGACTGCATTCCACAGGCCACCTCATCAGGCAGGCTCAGACTCACCCATAACCTTATCTCTGCTATCTATTAGAACAAGCATGTAGAGAGTTCACACACACACACACACACACACACACACACACACACACACACACACACACACACACACACACACACACACACACACACACACACACACACACACACACACACACACACACACACACACACACAGGTTCAAGGTAATAAAGTCATAAGCTGATGAATCACATCTACCTACTTGAAATAGAATCCAGCTGGGGGCATTTCCGAAGCAGGCTCATTGGCCACAGACCACATGACGACGGAGGCATGGTTCTTGTCCCTCCTGACCAGTTCGTCCATGACCAGCAGGTGGTGAGACAGGGAGGCGTTCCCAAAACTACGGCTAGGGGTCAAGACAGAACAGAGTTAGTGGATGTCCTAAAGGAGTAGAACATCTAACTACCTTACTTAACACCCAACTACCTTAGCATTAATTTCATACATTAATTTGATGTTTGTTATTGTGTAAACTTCCTATTGTCTGTTGAATACCCCTTTGATTGACTTTATCGTTTCTGATACATAAGCAACACAGGGCAGGGTTTGGGAAGCATGCACACCCCTGGTGTTGTGTCTTCAAACACTGACATTCGGTAGCCTTCTGGTGACCCTGCAGAGGAGTAAAAGAAAGGTCAACCCTGAAACGTACATGTCTTTGATGCCCACCCCAGGGCACTCGTCTATGACCACGATGCCATGGCGGTCACACATCTGCAGAATCTCCTCTGCATACGGGTAGTGGCTGGTACGGAAGGAATTGGCCCCCAGCCACTTCAGCAGGTTGAAGTCCTTCACAATCAGCGGCCAGTCCAAACCCTTACCTCGGATCTAAGACACAGCAACCAAAAAACAGATCAACAGTTAACTACGGAATATCATTACTGAATTTCCATTCCAAACACATAGAAACTGACCACCAACACCGATAATAACCTATTCCACTTCAATATTATACTTCAAAATTGCAAAGCATGACATGATCATGGCTCAGACTCCTGGTACAGTTTTGCTGCCCCTAGTGGTACTCACATCTGAGTCCTCATGTTTGTTGACTCCATGGAAATAGAAGGGCTTGTTGTTGATGAGGAACTGGTTGTTGGTGACCTTCACAGTGCGGATGCCAACAGGCAGAGCATACAGGTCCTCATATACTGCACCCTCACTCCCTGCTGTCACATGAACCTGTGAGTGTAAACAGAGGAGATCATGGGTGATGTTGTTGTGATGTGATGTTGAGGGGTGAAGCTAATGGTGCATCCCATTTGTATTTATTTATTTACATTTTTGACATTTAGCAGACACTTATATCCAAAGCGACTTACAACAAGCACATTTGTCTAAAGTAAGTGAATCATCTATACATCAGTCATCATAAGCAAAGGTCTATGCTAGGACCAGTTGCTATTGTCAGTCACAAAGGAAGGATTATTATATATATATATATATATATATATTTTTTTTTTTTTTAATATATATATTTTTTATTATTAACAGTAGAGGAACTGTACAGAGGGGGGGTGGGGGGTGAAGAGGTCTTTGGGAGGGACAGTCAAGATGTAGCCTGAAGAGATAGGTCTTCAGTCAATGGCGGAAGATAAGTAGTGACTCTGCAGACCTGGGGCGCCAAGACAGTGAAAAAGCTGTGACTGAACAATGCGACTGCTGCATCCTCGTAGAGGTGCTGGTGCCAGGCGGCCAGCCGAGGGGGAAGAAGAGAATTTGGGGAGATTGATCCCATGGGCTTTTAGATATGCTTTTAAATCCATGTGGAATAGTACACTTCAAGGACACGGGTAGAGCATTGGGATGCAGTAAGGCTACAGCATGCTCACAGTCACTCAAACCCTTTGGTATAAAACGGCTGCATATCATTTGGATAGGGTGATACATGAGGATACACCATAAGTCTGGTTGAATATAAATGTTAATGCATGTACCCTAACCCAACTTACCTCCATAGAATAGAGATAGCCTGGATTTGCATGCATTAGATATGGCCACCACAGATTGACATCCACCACCTTGAGAACCCCTGAGGGTCCAGTAGAGGAGGCCACACAGCGTCCATCCTTGTCTGAGAGAGTGACCTTCACTGTGGGGTTTGGACTACCCAGGACTGACACCTGATAGTTGACTAGCCCTGAGGCACAAGACAAAACAAAACCTTACTCCAGTGAATGAACTAAGGGTAAAGAAACCTAAACAATCACAGCTCATGATACAATCCACAAGGTATTCATCTCTCTGATCTAATAATGGTAGATACTGTGGGGGTTCTGCAAACAAAAAGACGTTTTGAGCTTGCACTCACCAATGTTGTCAGAGAAGCTTGTCAGCACAGTGATGTCATCAACATACACCTTGGGAGTGGTATACAGCAAAACAGGGCGATGTATCCCAGCATAGTTGAAGAAGTCAAAGTTTGTGTTTTGGATAAAATAGCCCTCAGGATACCTGTTCAACAAATACAGACACAACTTAGAAACACTTATAGCAATTACAATATAATAACACATACAACTATACTAATACATAAATACATGTGTATCTTGCCCAATGAGGGGAATGAAAAATGTACATAGAGGGGTCGTTCATGTGTTGGATGGTTCCTGGAGGGAGGGTCTGCAGAGTCAGGGTATTGTTGACAGCAATGGTGATCCTACAGGGCACACCTGGGTCCTTACGGATGACATCACCTATCTCAGCCTCAAAGGGAAGATGGCCTCCCTCATGCTCTGTCACTTTCACCCCATTCACCCACTGTCAGGAAAAATAGAGCAAGAAACACAGACTGTTATACCTGAGCAGCCAGAGTAACACACTTAATCATTTAATTGCCACTCTTATGAAGGGGATGTGCACATGAATATGAATGTGCATTCCAAAATAATATATTGGTATTTAATTTTGGGGATTTTATTTTATTTGTTATTTTTTTAAAGGATTTTGTTTTTAGTGGGGCAGTCCCACTCTTATATATATATATTTATTTTATTGGATAGAGACAGTGGAGAGACAGGAAAGTAAGGAGTAGGGGGCATGTCAGCAGAGCATGGGCCGGATTCGAACCCATGCCGACATGGGCAAACTAAAAGCTGTTACTAAAATGTGATACTCACGACCACAGAGTAGTAGTGTGCACTTCCAACCCTGAGCATTACTCTCGTTCCCTCGTCAGATATCCAGCGTGCAGGTACCAGCACCTCTCGCTCATACCACACCCAACCAATGAAGTCCCTCAACCGTTGGTCCTGAGTGATGTCATTGTAGCTTGCAGGGACTGGCATGTCAATCACAGGGCCAGTCTAGACATACACCCACAGATAGAGAAGTACAAAAAAAAACACATTACATTATAATATGAACGAATGGTTTCACAACTACATGGATACTCATCATGATTGATATGTGACATTACTTCAAAAGCAGCAAGCATGGCCGCTGTATGTAGCCCCATCTGTGACTTTTTTGTATATGTATGTTCATTTGGGTGCTGTGTTTATAATACTTGGAACACCCAAACGAAAACACAAAAGTAATTGTCACAGATAGGGCTAGGCTGTATGGTGATCCACCAGAACAGGCTTTTAGGCAACATATAACGAAGCAGTATTCGTTTTATATATGGTTTGTT
The DNA here is from genome assembly GCF_951799395.1 of Argentina silus. Classification (NCBI taxonomy): domain Eukaryota; kingdom Metazoa; phylum Chordata; class Actinopteri; order Argentiniformes; family Argentinidae; genus Argentina; species Argentina silus. Next base: position 8,685,913 of record NC_139656.1, on the reverse strand, counting down.
GTTTACCTCTGCGAGGCGACTTTTGTACCATGCCTTCTCAAAGCCCAAGTTCCTGTTACGTGAGAGATCAGCTCGGAAGTTCCAAAGTCCGCTTAGCTCTTTGGTCTCGCGTGTTGAAGACTCTCGAGGAAAGAGCATTCCACTGTCCAACAAATGACCAACATTACATACTGCTGATAGGAACAGAAAACGGATAAGTAGAAGCTGTCCAGTATAATGCTCCATGCTGCTCTCACAGGAACATCTATAAACTGACTAGCTTGCAAATTAAGTCACATGACCGGTTTATCACATGACCATATGTTCCCCGCTAATTCAATATATTTTCTAAGTCAATATATTTTCCCGACAACCTCGCATATTTTCCAGATCATAATTGCCTATAGCCTAAGCAATTTAGTCAAATATTACAACGTTTTTAGAATTCCGATATAAGCAAGTAGAAATTAACTGCATAGCTTTGACCACTAGGCGGAGCCTAACACAAAAGATGACTGTCTGCAGCTCAACCCTGGCCCAGCCAAAGAACATATCTATTCTCCAGTCTCCAGAACCTTTGATGACTCTCACTCTACTACCATTATAATGATATAAAAATAAGAGAGTGGTGTGCTGCATAGGCCTACTCTTTGACCATACAGAGAGCCCCTGAGAAATCTAACCTGGACCAGTCGCAGTGCGCCCCTGCCTAACACCATCTCTACTAGGAGAATCTTGATTCGGAGGGTCCTCAATTCAGGCACTAACCAGACCATGTTGTACTACAATGCTTACAGGTAGCCCTTTCTTCAAATGCCCACCGATTGTGGTGCAAGTCCAACAATGCAAAGGCATGGTCAGATCAAATGTCCTGCTAAAACCATCCTAAAATAGTTTTCAGACATGTTGTCGAACACCCAGATGGCGCCATTGATCAAGGACCGAACCCAATCTAGTATCCTTCAGAGCCCACGAGAACAGAGTACATCATGCACTGTCTCGTGATGTGCAGTTCGCGAACGAATCGTTCTATTTGAATGACTCTTTTTAGTGATTCGAGTGAGTCGATTTCTGAGTGAATCGTTCTTTATTTTTTTGTTGCTGGAAATGCGGGCAAACAGAGCTCACAGCCACAGATTCGAGTGAACTAAGTTGTTCGGGGCACCTGAGTGGAAGTTAGGGCAAGGTCTCACTTTTAGTGGAATAATCATAGGTTATGTGGCAGGCAACAAACAGGTTTATAACACCGTACCAGAGTTAAGCTGTTTGTGAAAATAACGAATCGTTCGTGAGCTGCACATCATTTCATCAGAAAAAAACTACTTTTATATTAGGAATTCACAAGCATGATTGGTGATGAGCAGTTATAACTGACAACATCATTTAATGTCAGAATTAGTCTATCATACTCAGCTTGTCACTATCTTAACGTGCCTACTGTAGCAGTTCAGATTGATGATCGATTGATTGTTCATGCCTGGCTGCCTTTATGCGTGGAGGAGACATCGAAGATGCGCAGAGCGCTGATGTTGATTATTAAAAAGGAGTTAAGAGTGCCATCTCCTTGAGTTCTTGTTTCCTATAAGTGGTATTCAGAAACGAACCCTACTCGGATGCTACACTACTATGCGATGACATCGAGAAGTCATCATCTGATGAATGAATCAAACGAACGAAATTAATGGAAATATCCGATTCTTTCAATTGATCGAGTTCGAAAGAACCGATTCAAGTAAAGCGAGCCGAACTTCCCATCACTAGCACTGTAGGGTCTCCCTCCTGTCCAATGAGAGCAGGATATGTGACTTCATAGCTTATCCGATCCTTAGGCTATGAAGTCACATGAGATTCTCAGTGAGGTCATATTTAGACATACCACAACCATGTCCCTGAGACTTAAAAAGTCAACAAAAATGAGTGATTGTTATTAGCGAGCTCAAAGTTAATTTCCTGTCCAAAGCCTGTTTCCCACTTATTCCCTGTGAAAACATTTTCATTCTGAAGGGTCGAATGAAGGCCACTGTACAGTAGGTTATGTATGTGATGTCATTCAGGACTGAGCCATGTATCTGCATTCCATTCAATACAATTGAAAGAGGTTTTAGAGAACTAGTCTGAAACTCTTGGATATAATCAAACAACCTTTGCTTTCCCTTTACTGTTAAGGAACAGTCCCAAAGGGATACACAGAGTACTTTATATAATTCCAGTGTGTCTCTCATACGCTTACTCCAGTAAAAGTAATGAAAATCAGTAAGTTGGGCTATGTAAATTATGCATCATTCCTGTTCGCATGGGGTTGATAACACAATTAATTGTTCAAGGTTCAGCTGGCCTCATCAAGATGAACAAAACTGATTTCACCCTTTATAGTTATGCAATTAAAGACAACCTCACCTGGGGACCTAGCATCACTGCTACAAGTCTAGTCACCCCCTGGGCCTATCATGTGGAAGCAGTCCTGCATGGTTATACGTGCTTGCAGGGCATCCCTTGGGGAGCAGGTTGAACTCAGCTCGGAAATGTTCGCTGGAATGTTTTTTGTTACTCTACTGTGTTATTTAAAATGTGAAGTCAGTGTTGTATTCCTAAGCCATACAATTTCTTGGAAGTGGAAAAACACAAAGTGATCCAGTTTTTAGGCATGGTGTTTATACTATGAGTACAATGTTTTGGGCATGCCCTCTCACACTTTTGCTTTTATTTGTTGATGCAAGACTTTTATTTCACTAATGTAACAGGGTTATGGAGGTCATTTTGGAGGCATGAATTTCTAATTATAATTTTAGAGAGCGTGACCCTTCAGTGTTCAGAAGCATCATGAAATTCCAGTCATACGGGAATGTTCTGTCAAGACGTTTTTTTAAATCAGTTTTTAATTATCTTTTGTTTCTTGCAGTTTTCCCTACATATAGCCACCCCTAGGCTGTATGATGGGAAAACAGCATCATGGGCTGGGATGTCTCATTTGGTGGTGCATTTAATAAAATCCTATGTTTTAATAAGAGCGATTGGCTTGTTGTCTCTTGGTCATGTTATTTGGGGATAAATAGATACAGTATGTCTGCACTGTGCACAGTAAAGGTCAGATTGTTGACCTGGTATAAACTTTTATTCTTTTGTTTATTCATTGTTTTATAGACGTTGCTGAGGTCTTACATAAAGTACAAAGCAGGGAGTGTTTCTTAAAGGTGCTATACATGCATCATTGATAAGTAAGCAACAAAGAAAGGAGGAAAGAGAGAGAAACAAGAGAGAGAAAGGGCAGAGAAACCCTGTGCCAGAATCTCTCCACCATGCCTTTCACACTCATGCTGTGCGCACATTAACACGCTATCTGTGCTGTAAAATGATGTGTTTTGCTCTCAAAACTAAAACATAAACAACTTCAATATTCAGTTGCTGCAAAGAGAAGAACATTTATTTTGCTGTCTGGTCAGATATATAGACAGAGTGTGTATTTGTTTCAACAATTTGGCGATATACACTGACAGTCAAGGGTATTCAAGGGTGTTTTATTATGGAAATAGTGAGTCTTCTAATAAGGTAAAATTCTTAAGTGTGATTTGAACTCTGTACTTTTCTAATACACAAGTGCTTGGAGACCAGATGTGTTCTATTTTACAGCCTCAATTTATGATAGAAGGGACTGACTGTTGACACTTTTAATTTAGATCCTTATCTGAATGATCGAACCTGCATTGAATATAGACCCACTACACCATATATAACACTGCTAAAATCAGGACATGGGTTGGCTCATAACAATAAAAAACAGACAATGGACAGAATATATCTGGGTAAAGCCACCTCAAACACAGGGTCTATAATGTAATTGATGTAATTGGATGTGTGGTATGTTGAATGACATCCTTACATGCTTTGACAGCATTGATTTGGTGGATGGCTTTAATGCACTAGGTGATACATGTAGCAGAGTAAACAGCCCTAAGGATCTGCATCCAAGTGGTAATGATATCTATTCATCATGCTTTAAACAGTTTACGGGCTAGGGATTTTACCACTCCTCTAGGATCTGACTCTGTAACACCTACAGTATGGACTTACAATAAGGGTAGTGATGGTTTCCCTGTGAGCAGCCATGTCCATTAACTTGGTTGAAGTGAATCATTTGTTTGTTGTGTAGCGTAGTCTGTTTCTGCAACAATTGCACAATCATGCGTCATTACACATCAGCGGAAAAACAGACTGCTGACAATTAGTGAATCACCGCACCCATCTCCACTACACTGGTCTGCTCTGAAATTCGTCAAGTCAAGGAATCTTTCCAATTTGAAACAGCATCCACTTCTTCATCCACTCCTAACCCTAACCCTTAAAAGACAGGCATCCAAACATACAACATGTCATTTTATGGTCGACCCAATCAAAGCCTACCCCTCTCTCTGATTGGTCTCCACCCCCTCTAGTGATAGCCTAGTGGGCTAGTGCCCTCAGGATCCTGCAGCGGCTGATGTATGACAACACGTACAGCAGCCCTGTTTGAGATGCAGCGAGAGCACCAGCTGCAGAGTATAAAATAGTGCACAGAGACTTTAGATCGATTTTAATTCCGACTCGCAATCCTCTCCCCGTCCAAACATTGCGAAGAAGATGTATGAGTATCTCACAACTGACCCTGAAAACAGGGTCATTTGGAGACAATAGGTATGGATTACAGGGTTCTGAACAGTTGAGCCATTTCCAGGCGAGTAGCGTCGATACTCAGGGACACCATGACCATTCAAAAACGTGTTATTACAACCACCTGTGTAGGTGAGGGCCCAAGCCATAGGTCTACCATAGATTTACCGTCCCATTAAAACCCCACCATGGCCATCAGGGGGAATGTGGAGTTGGAGAGGGAAAAGAAAAACAGCCCTGTAGGGAGGGGGAGAGGTCAATGACCTTTTGTGTGGGACATATCGTCTTCGTAGTAACTGAGAGGACAAGTAAGGTGTGGATGTCTGCTTATACAGCCCATTTTGGCAACGTCATCGTTTGCTCTGTACTAGGAATATTTGCTTAATAATTCACCATAAACATGAAAAGGATGTTTGGTGGTGTCATTTCATGGAGAGAACATTGTCAGATCGACTTTAGTTGTTTGATTTCTTTGGAACCTGTCAAGATATCTCCCTCTCTTCCAAGGTATGCTATTGCACCAAAGTTTTCCTTGTGTAATAGAAATGCATTCTCATGTGATGTGTTGTCACAGGCGCAGTCATCACTCCTGCTACTGTAAGGACATCACAGTTATCTTAACCGCCTATGCATAAAGTTATGGAAAATAAGACTGTTCATCATCACAGCTTTCTCCTATTGCACTGTATAATGGTGGATTAGTTTCAGAAGATAAAGAGGTAAATAGGGTTTTGGTGTTTGATTGACAGGATGTGAGATGAACTCCCACCACCTCGATGCAGTGCTCATTAAGCTCCTCATTCAGCCCTGTTGATGTGAGAGTGTGACTGCAGTGATTAGATTGAGGGGATGAATCAGAGATGATAATAGGAGAAAGCCCTGATAGGGGTGCAGTAAACATGAAGGCAGAAGATCTTAAAAGTGCCTTCTCTTCCTCACTATCGTTTCTCTTTGAACGTTAGAGTGACAGTGCCGCATGGGGGGGAGAGATAGAGCTTGGGGGAGAAGATGGAGAACAGAAGGGAAAGCAAGAGGGAGAGAGAGATGAGGCCTCCCTCACATCTCCCCTGCTGTTCTCATGCAGAAATACGAGTGTTGAATAATGCATGCCTGGCGGGCGGTGAATAATGAATATGGGAAAGTGATTAAAGGTGCATGCTAATGAGCAATTGTGTGTGTGTGTGTGTGGGGGGGGGCTTCCCAAGCTGTGGGGCTTCTTACCTGCCACTTCCCACTAAGACAACACCATCAGAGGAGGGAGAGGAGGAGAGGTGAAATTCCCAAAATAACCATACTGTAACTGTGAGGATAATGTTTGCTAAGGTGCAATGTGAAAGCAAAACAACTCATATTTGGGTGTGCATTGGCATACTGATGTTTCCTCTGGCTGCTGTGCTTCCTTTGACTTTTCTTTCTCACCAAACCCAGCTGGATTACATAAAACCATGTGTAAATGGAGTGGAAAGGAGGATCCATGTTTGAGGGAGGCTTTAGTGGTGAATAATGCATCCCCAGAATCACGCAGAGATGTGCCTACAGACTGGAGTTCCCTATGCAGTAGGGCTGGGGAGAGGACCAGTGGGGATTATCTGTGTGTGTTTGTGGTGTGTGTGTGGGTGTGGTTGTGAGTGTGAGTGTGGGTGTGGGTGTGCATATGTGTGTATTGCATAGTTTAGTACATGTGTGTGGGATTGTTTCTATGTTACTTGGGTCATTGCCTATACTATTAAGAGAAGCTCCTCTGAACCACCCCCTCAACACCCACTATTGCACACAAAGCATCTAAATATACACTTCACATGTGCATAGAGAGAGTGCACACCCCCAGGCAAGACAAAGGAGCATGCTATATTTTTACTAATTGAAGCAGTGTGGGAGGGATGTGGAGGGTGGGGGACCAGGGACCAGTCCTGCCAATGAGAGTTAGGGAAAACTATGTTATATATAGGGTATGTATTGTTTATTGTTACATTTCCTTTACATGAGCACGTACACCATGAATTATGACACATGGGGATGGTATAGTGACGAACTGTGCGATACCTTGAAATGGCCTCTGCATATTTCAGTCAGGGCTGGATTGAATGACCATTAACCATGGAGAGCAAGCTGTGGAACGGATTTCCCTCTTTGAGGGATCAGGAAAAGGTCAAGGCCAAGGTGTTTGAAACCTACTGATTAGCCCCATCCTGCCAGTGGTTGTCTATGCAGCAGTGGATAACTCACAACAGGACTGCACAACCAGTAACTGGGAGGTATAACCTGTAATATTTTACTATGTTGCTATGGCAGTTAGACAAATCCATTGATCTTTTTCCAGCCAGTCAATAGCATGGGAACCCTCTTTTGTATCTTTGTGAATGGTTGCCAGAGTGGTAACGTAATCCTTGCTGAGGTACTTATGTTGTATTCTCTAGCATTGACAACCGTTCCCAAAGTCCCAGTCAGCTGGGTAAATCATTTTTACTGTTCAGTCAGGACTCTTAGTTGTCTAATAAATGTAATTACAAGGTATTACATTTTGGTTTGGTGTTTAATGAAAATGGTAATACATTAGGTTTGGTGTTAAACAAACATCAAATACAATATCATGAGGCAGGGAGCCCATAAACTTTTCAAACCCCCCGTAGGTAGGTAAAACAAAGAGTGAACCCTCAGGTGGGAGCTGGGGGGGTGGGTGGGATGACCAAAAGTAACTCGCATAGCCAGTGGTGAAAGCACTGTTAACCATGGTGGAGTGTAGCAAACTCCGCTCTCTTAAGCCTAGTCCCATGACCATGTGATGCTTCCTTTCATAGATGGGTTCAGCTGTCCATCACCTAACGGCCTGTCTGTCACCTGACCGGACAGCTGCTGTCTCCTTGAAGTGCCCTGCCTGAATCTACGTAGACTTCAATATGATCAGCAAATAAAGAACAGAACTGAACTGAATTGACTGTAAAACTTGTATTATTTTATTAATTATGATCTATTCCTTATTCTTTGTTCATTTTGTTCCATGTTTTAGGCATGTCTTATCTGAGTATGTGGTCTATTACTAAGCACATATTACGTAATTTTTAACTGACTGTGAGGATAACAGTATTAACAAAGAGTTCAACACCTGTTGTAATATGCGTTCCATGGAAAACTATTTTGTCTGATCTCAAAGTGTGTAGTTTATATGTGTTTGTCCATCCCCAGTTTTATCAGTCTGCAGAGAAATACTTGCAAAGAAATCCATGCTAGTCCAGAGTCCAGTCAACAAAGTAGTACAATGAAAAAGACAATGTGCTTTCTAACACTATGGAATGTGGAATGATGTCATCCAATGTTATCCTTGGGTTAGATGTTTATCCTGACCTATCAATTCTTGCTATGGCTATGTGGGATCTGTGTCTACCTTTGTTTTTGGTATAACAGCAATCAGGGGATGTACAGGTCAGTATTTGGCGCGTCAGCACAATCAAACTCTCTATTCCCCTTCCTGTCTCTAAGTAGTTTGGAGAGGGGCTACTGGGGCTGGTCAAGAGCATCTGCACAGCTCGGAGAGAGAGAGAGAGACAGACAGACCGAGAGAGCAAGAAAGGCACTGAAAGCAACCAGGATGTCTGTTTCCCACAAGCTGACAGTTTCCCCACAAGCATACCACTAATCTTTCAGACATAACCCCTAAGCACCACCGTCAGTGCCCCTGACATCGCCCTCACAACATCCCCTCATGATGAGCTACTGTGTGGAAAGGGAGAGAGGTGGTCTGTACCCCACACGCTCAAGATGTCTTGATTTTGCATTTGCTGGAGGACTCTGGAACTGCCTGTCAGCATTCAGGAAAGCAGAGGGTATCACATCCTTTGCCTCCTTTCAATCCCTCCACTTCAAGACCCTGGTTCTCGCCAACAGAGCGGTAAGGGGAACAGCCCCTCCCTATCTGCAATTGATGGTCAGTCCCCAAACCCCGGCCTGATCACTCCGTTCTTCCACCTCTGCTGGCCACTTGGCACTGCCATCTCTACAAGGACGTAGTGGTCGTTCTGCTCAGTCACGGCTCTGCTCTGTCACGGCTCTGCTCTGTCTTGATGCTGGAATGACCCACCACTATCAGGACGGCGGAGTCATTTACATTTTTATATTTATGGCATTTAGCAGACACCTTTATCCAAAGCGACTTACCACATTTGTTTAAGTAAGTGAATCATCTATCCATCAGTCATCATAAGATAAAGTAATCAATGCTCAGACCAGGGCCATAGGCAGTCACAATGCTAGAAGAAGGATTTATTTTTATTATTAACAGGAGAGAAACTTGTACAGGGGGGTAGTGGGGGTGAAGAAGTCATTAGGAGGGACCGTTAAGATGTAGCCTGAAGAGATGGGTTTTCAATTTACAGCGGAAGATTGGTAGTGACTCTGCAGTCATGACAGCAGTGGGAAGCTCATTCCACCAGCAGGGCGCCAGGACAGTGAAAAGCTGTGACTGAGTAGTGCGGCTGCTGCATCCACGTAGAGGCAGCGGTGCCAGGCGGCCAGCCGAGGTGGAAGAGCGGAGTAATCGGGCAGGGGTTTGGGGGCTGACCATTGCTTGCAAGTAGGGAGGGGCTGTTCCCTTTGCCGCCCGGTAGGCGAGCAGCAGGGTCTTGAATCTGATGCGAGCTGCTAATCTGATGGGAGCCAGTGAAGGCTGCGGTGGAGGGGAGTGACATGGGAGAATTTGGGGAGATTGAACACCAGATGGGCGGCAGCGTTCTGGATGAGCTGCAGAGGCCTGATGGTGGAGACGGGGAGACCGGCCAAGAGTGCATTGCAGTAGTCAAGGCGAGAGATCATAAGTGTTTGGACCAAAAGTTGTGCTGCTTCTCTGGTGAGGAATGGACGTATCCTTCCGATGTTGTAGAGGAAGAATCTACAGGAGCATGCTGTTGCTGTGATGTTCGCCACACAGGATAAGTGGTTGTCAAGGATCACCCAAAGGTTCTTGGCTGTATGGGAGGAGGTCACAGTAGAGTTCTCTACTGTGATGGAGAAGTCTTGGAGAGGGCAGGCTTTCCCTGGGAGGAAGAGCAGCACAGTCTTTTTAAGGTTGAGCTTGAGGTGGTGGGCTGACATCCAAGCAGAAATGTCTGCAAGACACGCAGAGGCACGTGTTGCCACCTGTGACTCAGAAGGGGGGAAAGAGAGAAAGAGTTGAAGACATTATGTGACCACTTAGGCGAGATGAGGAGTCCTGTTCCTCCCCCTCGACCAGAGAGTCTAGGGGAATGAGAAAAGGAGTAGGCATCAGAGAGGGCTGCTGGAGTAGCTGTGTTATCCGGTGTAATCCATGCCTCTGAGAGAGCAAGGAAGTGGAGGGACATGAAGCAGGCATAGGCTGAGATAGCCTCTGCTTTCCGGACTGCTGACAGTTCCAAAGTCCTCCCGTGACAGTGAGGTCGTGGTCAGTTGAGCATGGTGGGTAGATTAGATTAGAAGGGTTGCAAGTGGGTGTGTAGCGTCCATGTGTCCTCCTGATGGATGAAACAACAGGAATGGGGAGGAAGCACATGTGATATTTGCCGGTATAGAGATGCCGGTATAGAGGTTTGTGGGCAATACAAGATGTAGGTAGCACCCAGTACACTCAGAGTAGTGAAAAAATAAACTAATAGAATAAAAATACTTAGTAGTTTGGCCTTCCTCGATGGACTCCACAGATTGACTCCTTCGTCTTTGTGTCAGGAGGCTGTCGCAGAGGGTGTCTCTCTGTGATTGTCACAATATAAATGCAGATTCTGTGATTGCTGATGACTAGCAGGGTAGCAGCCCCTCCCACCTGACGATCAGGTAACGACCAGACAGGTTTTACCACTAAGTCAATCCCAAATGTATTAGCCCTGGTCCAAGGTGAGCAGGAGTTAAATACCTTGCAGGATAGTGTCAGGCCGTCCCACTGGAGATTGACAGCACTTCACAGCAATTGACTTCAAACAGCTGGCTTCCAATAGAAACTAGGTTCCTGATCTTAAGGCAGCATAGCCACAGCAAAATGCACAAACTACCAACAGCACACTGACTTTAAACAAGATTAAAGTAACTTACTTAGACTGGAGAACAGGCTTCACTACTCAGTCAATCCCAAATGTACTACCTATCTTCCGCCGTAGACTAAAGACCCATGTCTTTAGGGTACACCTACGCTCCTCCTCCTCAGACCTCTCCAACCCTAACACCCTGCATTACCGTTGGAACAAAAAAATGTGTTTCTTCTTTTCTCTGGCATTTGTTCTTATCGAAGGTTTGACTTACGATGACTGTTGTATAGTTGATTCACTTACTTCGACAAATGTACTTATTGTAAGTCGCTTTGGAAAAAAGCGTCTAAGTGACTTAAACGCAAATGTAAAATGGAGCTGAGTAGCCTACTGTACGTAGTGACTGAGGTCTTCACATAGATAACGAGACATGCCTGTCATCACAAGAGCTGTCCTTTGTACCTTTGTAGTAAGACACGATGGAATGTCCACCCAATGATGGAATGTTCATGTTCATGCATTTTTGAGCTCCTCTATTGAAGGTCTTTGTTGCATTGGGCCCCTTGGAGAGGGGCCCCACAAAGACTATTAAAGGCCAAAAACTATGTTGAGAAGTTATGGATTGTCAAAAGCCACAGAAGACAGGAAATTCAAAAGCCGCACCAGCCATAACTTCACATATGCACTAACAAGGTTTTCCAGTACACAGCTTTGACACCTGCTTTAGTGCTGTAGCTATGTTGGTCTACTGTACTTCAAACAACATGTACTCACCACTGGGCAGGTTGCTTAGGATTCAAAAAGCTTTGAAACAAACCTTGTTTTAGTGTTTTGATATTCCACACTCTCTACACCAAATTAAAGTGAAACAATCTGCAGAAATAGGGCTTGAACACTGATAATTTTTTTTCAGGTGACCACTCTATCTGCATATAGTAGATTATAGATATAGTGTACATGTATAGATTTGTATGAGAACTATCACTGAATCTAAGTACTTAGTGGTTATGCACACACATGGATCACTGTAACTACGCACGGTAGTAAAATCTCAAAAAGCTAAGTTAGGAGATCCCTGGGTACACTCTACAACTCCATTCTGTCAGCATCAATGGCAGAGGTGTGTGGATACTTTTTAATGTTTCCTATTGCCTGTAATTGGCTGAGCAAACAATGTGTGCTGGTGATGAAATGTATCACCTCACCCTATCAGAGAAGTGACTCCTGATAAGGAGTATATCAAAACACCCTAGTAGAGCAGGGACTCCTGATAAGGAGTATATCAAAACACCCTAGTAGAGCAGGGAGTCCTGATAAGGAGTATATCAAAACACCCTAGTAGAGCAGGGACATAGTACATCCCAAAACATGTCTCAAAACAAAAATGTGTTTCAGTACTTTATGTACGGTCTGCAAACACTAGCGGAAGAAAGGTTTTGAATGCTTTTGAATTGGTGGAAGCTCAGTTGCCACCAGTTTTTGGGTTTCACAACACTTTCTTTTAACAGTGTAGAGGTCAGGCTGTCTACAGAAGAATATGCAGGTCAGTGTTTCCCCTTCCATTGAATAAGAATGATACAAAGCTATTAATTGGAAAGAGACTGTGCATAATACCCAGCAGTAAAGAGTGTTGTCCACGCATGTGTTAGTTAGGGGTATATGAATGTTCAGAAAAGGATGAACTCATACACCGCCCAATAGGAGTCCAAGAAGGCTCTCAAAAAAACGAACCACTGATGATGGTTGCATGACCATGTGTGTATATATGTATTTGTATCACTATGTACCTTTTTGTTTGAGAACATGAATCACTTCTATTTTAGCAATCTGCATTATTTTCGTTTTTTTGAGAGCCTTCTTGGACTCCTACTGAGTGTTGTTGAGCAAAAGTATCTTATCAACTGAGTCAATCTTAACTCCAACAGACGCAATGAAACCTGGCATCCTCCGTGTATGGAATTCATTCAACAACTGTACCCATGGCATGGTTGACTATCCCTGAATCCAAGTCAAGATTCTGCTGCAACATTATTTGAGAATACTCTCAAGCCCTGCTGTCCTAGACACATTACGTTTCAATGACTCCAACTTCCTAAGGGTTTCTATTAACTGATTTCTATTGACTGATATGGTTGTGATCTACACTTTCAACTGCTTGAACCACCATGATGGTATCCCCTTCACATGCTTATTGAAATGGTTACAAGCATCTACCTTTTCCATTAAGCAAACCGGTACTTTCCCAGCAGCTCGGAGGTTCATATAGACTTCTGCTACTATACACAATTTTCTTTGGTATCTTTAAAACCTGTGTTTATGATCAGAAGAGCATACGTGACCCTGGGAGAGAGCCATGTGTATAGGTCCACATATACAGAACATATGTAGTTATGCATGTATAAACTGTGTATTTCTGCACATATCATTGATTGGTGCCTCTTCATGGTTAATGTATTCTCTCCTACCTCTTCCCAGCACTGGGCCTGAGTGTTGCAACCCACACACATTATCAGTCTTTATGATCATGTTAACGTAAAAGACTGATTCTTGGCAACGTTCTTATTGGAATAATGTCTTTATCCTGACAATGGCCTAGCAAACAGGAGGCTGTATCCAAGCACACAGATCATTAGGGAGTATTAACAAGTACATAATGTAGAGTGACACATGTCCTGTTTTCTCCCATGACGTGTTTACCTAAGAATTGTTCTTTGCCATGATGTGGCACTTCTGCATCTACCATTGTTTAAAAAAGGGGACAAGGTGTCTCTTTCCTTTCTCTCAGGGAGAGACTCAGAGGTTGTTTCAGACAGACCTGACCCGTCATTACTTCCTGTTCCTTTTAGACAGGCAGACAGGCAACGCCATCATTAGTGGCGTTCCCAGACTGCAGAGCTGTGAGGACCACCGGGCCAGGGGAGAGTGGGAGAGGCCGTAGAGCCAGGAGTCGTCACTGACAAGTTGACTCAAGGCTTCTTTCTTATGCCAGGTTTACATAAGCTTAAGTAACTATAGTTTATGTTCTTCACCTGAATGTGTGTGTCCTTACGTGTGTAACGTGGTGATATCTATGAGGCGGCTGGCCGGATCTGAAGTAGAACAGTGGCAAGCGGTGTGTTTCCTGCTCCACCCTGACTTTTATCCAGGGAGACAGTTAGGGGGTACTTCAGAAAACACTTCCCTGCTGACTCAGTGCTTTTGAAAAACTCAATTCCATTAAACATGAAATTTGTTTTTAAAAAGTATGTCATAGCAAAACATGGAGGATAAAGTTTGCCTGAAGAAGGTTGCCTGCTCAGTAGTTTGACCTTGATTGTGCACAAAGCGAAAAAGCCCTTACGCAAGCAACATCTTAACACAGGGAGAGAGACTAATGCTTGGCAGTGGTATGAGCACTGACTCCCCAAACTTTGGGACCTCTTGTTCACTCCATATCAGCCTCAGCTTGATGAACATAAAAAAAACATAGTATTATCTAACATCACAGCATGATTGCCACTCATGCTGGTCACTGCAGCAGAAGACATGGAAAAAAATCAGACATGTATACATTATGTTTGTAACAAAGCCATGGGTCTGTGTGTATATACACTCAGAATTCCCCCCCATTTTTCTGTACCCCAATGCCAATCCTAAATCTCCCTCTTCCCAAACTGAGAATGCTAAGACTCAATGTGGATTTAGGAAGAGCTGCAGCATACAGTAGCACTGGAATGTGTGGAGATACCTGATCTCTCTATAGGACATGGGGACATGGACCCCCCACAGGGGTGCGGGATGTGGCCGGGCCTTCATGGGGAGTGGGGTTTGGGGGTCTGGGTCATGATTAAACATCCAGCCACAATGGTGGGAAGTGGATGGTAATCATGAGAGAGCGGCAGCGTCATGAGAAAGTCACGGCCTTGTGTGCAGTGCATCCTTAATAAACAAACCAGACTCTCATGGAGGGTGAAACATCTGCAAACGTCTGCAACGTCACCGACATTTTTTATTTGCAACAGTGAGTTTCTATTGAATGTTCCCTCCAAAGTTGGGCATCATACCTTCGATATCTAGTTATGTGGGCATGTCAAGATGGTGAGATTGTGATATACAGTAAGATGTTTATCGTGTTGGTTTAGTACATCAGTATTGAAAGAACTCAATTGATGTTTCACTCCCCTGCACACAGCACTACTACAAAGACACTGTCCCCAGATATTAGAATTCCAGAACTGTCAACTGTCAGTGCAGTTGACATGTCTGATAACATGAATGAGTTGACGATGTTTCCTTTCACTCCCCATCCACCAGCCCCTTCTAAAACAAACAGGACTCACATCCTGCCTCTGACTGTCTGGCAGGGGGTGTGTGATGTCACTGTCCCTTGCCCTGCACCCCTGCAGTGAGGCATCACCTCGTGTCTGCCTAGTGTCTACCTTCTGTCCCGCCCCACCTCCCTTTTTCCACAGACCCTACTCGGAGCCCTCAGCATGGGGTCCACAGGCTCCACACTTCCTCCTCACAAAACCAAAACAAACAGATGGCTAATACTGAACAATGGCTGAGATCTAGTCAACCCAGTCACCCCATTGTGGTCCCCAATACCCTACAGGACAACCATATCTATATATTATCCCTCCTCGTCTTCATCATGGTTTTGCAATAAATCATACAACATGTTGGTTGGAACACGCGTGTTCATTCAGTTAATAGGTTAGTTTGCGTAATCAAGCACCTGGGTCTGTTTAGTCTTTGCTATAGATCTCTGTTGCTCTCTGAGTGCCACCCTGCCTTTCGGCATGCTGCATAAGCCCATGTCAGAGTACTGTCAGTCACTATACTTCACAGTCCTTGTTAATGCCATCGGCTCTTTGTGTGTGAGTGTGTTTCCCTATTGAAGTACATGAATCAGGAAACAGAATGGGTAATTGAATTTAAAAAAGCCAGTGCCTGTTATTATGTGTACACAAAATAAACAGACGAAATAAGCAAAGAATAACAGACTGCCGGACGTTTTGACCTTAGAAGGGCATGTTGAGTGCCCTCTAAATACGGAAAAGGATCTGGATAAGGATATTGGATGAATATAAATGGTTTTAGTCTCATTTGAATTAAAGCTTGCCTATTAAGTACTATGAGAGTTGTAAACAGAGTTGAGCTGCCTTGGTTGGGTGTCCTGGTCCAAATCAATCCAGTGGGATCTCAATTAGTCTGTTGTAGTGATAATACTTAAAACATAAAACAAGCAGTGTGAGTAGTAGTATACATATACTCATAATGTGTGGTGTCACTTCGAGTTAGAGCTGCAATTTGTTTCAATAACTTGGACTGCTAATTGGCTGTCCAAAATGTTGTTCTTATTGAAACATTCCATATTTGATATCCCCATTATTATTTCTGTAATGAAGACATTGTTATTTCTGTAATGAAGACATTGTTATTTCTGTAATGAAGACACCTACAGGATCTTACATAAAGTTGATGTATGTATGGCCAAAGTGAGCCGTGGAATGTGAGGATGGATGACCTCAGCGCCATGTGAGTCAGGGGCCAAGTCGGAGGTGGGTGTGTGAGTGTGTGAATCACACACTGTGACCCTGACCCTGCCCTGTCTCCCTCCTGTGGTGCCCTGTTTCATAAATAAACAACATAATTTTTTTCCGGCCAGAAATAAAATGCAATCCCATTCTACAGAGTGATGTGAAGCAGGAAGTGTGAATGATAAATATTAATAATCTACAAGCTGTGTTTTGAGAAGCACTCATCTGTGAGAGAATGCAGGGGCAGCAGAGGCTAGGCTTGATTAAATATAAGCTGCCTTGCTTGTGTGAGAAACATTAAATATGTAAAAATGTACGACTGTGATCCTGTCTGAGGGGCAATTAAGATTAGCGTCAAATCAACAAAAATTAAAAGATGGATATTTGAGCCATACACACATGGCACATTTATCAGAATTCTATGTGTTTGACTTTGGGTGCCCTGATACCTTGTTCTGTCCACACGTGTCCGTATGAATCTATCTTTAATGCATCTCAGCCCATATGCCTGTATGTATAGATAGATATAGTTAGCCAGAGTGCTTACTTGGGAGCCCCATTTCTCTCAGATGAATGGTCGAAGTTGCCCCTTTTAAAAGTTACATAACCTGAATAAAACATGCTATAAAAATAGAGCTAGGTGAAAGATCAGACTCTTTCCCTCTTTCAAATACTTGCGGTTGAAGTGCGGTTGAAGAAAACACGCAGATGGAGAGTCAGGAGTACCAGATTTGTGCCCCACACTTCTGGACAGCAGGGTAGAGGGTCTTTCATAAAGCTGGTGCATTATAAAGAACATGCTGAAGGTAAGGCAAGTAAGAAATGTACCCATTATCATTCTATATAGCAGTAGGAGTAGTCTTCCGTCTTGAGGTGACTGTTCCCTAGGTACATTATATTATGGCTTTGTGAGGGACCAGCACTAAGAAAGTCCTGTTATCAACCATACCACAATCTGATGTTGACAAAAGTTGTCATCTATCCCAACTAATTCAGGGCAGAGTGAGGACACCAAAATCCCGACTGCAGCTGAACACACAAGAAAACAAATAGAGAAGGAAAAAATCCCAGATGAAGGGAAATGGAGAGAGGCATCTCACCCCTAGTCCCCTTCTCCCCGTGGGATGCCAGCAGAATCCTTTGAAAATCTGTCCTCCCCATCCACATCAGCACTAAGTCAGCACAAGCTGGGGAAAGAGAAGCCTCTTGTCCCTGTTTAGGCCCTTCAGCCAGCAGGAAAAAGGCTGAATGAACTCAAAGCAGACACATGAGACGTCTGGCAATCCCAAACTGCACAGCAGAGGACTGCAGTGTACAGCAGTCCTGGGTGTGTAGAGCAGCTGGATGAAGCGAGTGATGGGATGTGCGAATGAATGATCTACGATTATAAACCTGATTTAATGACGCCGCAACAGTATCAAGTGTGCACCTTGTAAATATACTTTAATTTCAAGATGCATACTACAATTCATCTATGGGACACTGGTACACCCTGTATATGTCTGTGTGTTTACACCTGCGGAGGCTGATGGAGGTAGAAATCGGAGGACAGACTCATTGTAATGCATGAAATGAGGAATGGTGTTTGATACCATTCCTCATTCCATTCCATGCATTACAATGAGCCCGTACGCTGATTTCTACCTCCACAAGCCTCCCCTAGTTTACACATGCATGCAGGCATGTTTGCATGCAGGCATCTGATGCCTTTCTGAGTTTCTGTGTGTGTGTGTGTGTGTGTGTGTGTGTGTGTGTGTGTGTGTGTGTGTGTGTTTATGTGCCTGTGCGTGTGTGTGTGTGTGTGTGCCTGTGTGACTAACCTGGCGATCAAAAATCTCTAAGTAATGCTACACTGTAAATCCTGCAGACACGTTCCTTTTGAAACTGGAACGCTTGTCTAATTCAGCGCAAAATTTTAGAGCTTAAATCTGATCCGCACCTCTGGACCTCAGCACCATGGCAAGCCGGTCAGGAGAAACAATCCCCCCTGAACCCTGGCCAGCTGCCCACCCTTTTCTTATTTTAATGGGGACAGAGGCTAAATGTGACCCTCTGGTCACAGGAGCACTAATGAAGATGCTAGCTGTGACTCGACTTGGACATTTCCTCTTTCCTTCCTCATTTCCTGATTTCTCTTCATAATGGGCACAGCTGAGGTGTAGGTTTATTTGGCCGGAGCAGCTTGTGGCTCTGGCACCATCTGGGAAAGTGATCTGCCATTGCTCCCTGAGGGAGGGTTGAGAAGTGTAACAATGGGCCTCATGCAGGAAGCGATAGACGAAGAAAAAAATGTCCTCTTATTCACAGTCCACAAATTGTTTGTCCAACGCAAGGAAACATAAGTTTTAAATTTGAGGAACATAAAAAAACGCATGAATATCATATAATCAAATTTAGATTATCATATGTTTTAGAGTAATTATAATGATTGGATTATTAAATTCGTGGGCTAAAGAAATACTATTGGTCCACTGATCCCAATTAAGACTATAAAATGATATTGCGTGCGTTCAGCTTCTGAATGGCTTACATACTGCTCTTAGATGCTTTGGCCATCCAGGCCTTACGCAGAGAACGCGTTTTTAGAGACAGCTGGTGGGGGCTTGAGTCGCTGATGTGCCTGGCAGTGGATCACTGTCTGTGTCGGGGGCTTTAGAAACTGATACACCTGGAGCGGCATCGCTGTCAAGTGGAGCGTCTGACTGGACACCTGTCAGTGCCACCTCCAATAATGTCTTGAATTCTTAGGTCTACAGTTGTCATCATGGAGTGATTGGCTTGGGCAACGCGTTTTTTTGCTTCCATTTTCATATCAAACCATTTTCTTTTAATTTCAGTGACTGTGCGTCCCTCTGCTGACACGGCGTTTACAGTATCACAAATGTTTTGCCATTGCTGGGTTTTTGATTTTCCTGTAACGCCAGTACTGACGCTCTGGAAAATCACGTTTACTTTGTTTAAGTTTATTTAACAGTACGTCGATTTCACGACTGCTGAAGTTCTTCTTCTTACAGCCTTTTTTTGGTGGCATCTCTCCAATTCTTGGGCACTTGCCAGAGTATTTGCAGATGGCACAACACCTGCCCTTATATAGTGTTTAGGGGGCGTTACCTATGTTCATAACAAGCAATCGGTCACGCGCCTCCAATGTATGATCATCATTACGCACACCTGGGTAAGAGCAGATTTGCATGGTGAAGAACGTTTGGTGCATCTGGAGTTGACTTCTCTTATTTTTTCTTTTAACAGAAAATTAAGAGAAAATATAAGAGACATTTAAGAGAATGTTGCTGCATGAGGCCCAATATATGGAAGACTTTTCACCGTCTTTTAAAAGGTCAGATAGAGAAGAAGTGACGTAGCATCTGTCCTTTCGACCTGTGGCTTGCTTGTCATTATACACTCACTGAACACTTTATTAGGAACACATGTACACCTTCTCATGGTGGAGGTGGTGTAATGGTGTGGGGAATGTTTTCTTGGCACACTTTGGTCCCGTTAATACCAATCAATCATTGCTTGAATGCCACAGCCTATTTGAATGTTGTTGCTGACCATGTGCATCCCTTCATGGCCACAATTTACCCACCTTCTAATGGCTACTTCCAGCATCATAATGCACCTTGTCACAAAGCAAAAGGTTTCATGAACATGACAATGAGTTCAGTGGCCTTCCCAGTCACCGGATCTGAATCCAATAGAACACCTTTAGGATGTGGTAGAATGGGAGATTCACAGCTTGAAAGTGCACCTGAAAAATCTGCAGGAATTCATGGACCAGAATCTCAAAGGAATGTTTCCAACATCTTGTGGAATCAATGCCACGAAGAACTGAGGCTGTTTTGAAAGCAAAGGGAGGCCCTACCCAGTATTAGTATAGTGTTCCTAATAAAGTGTCCAGTGAGTGTTCTGATTTGTAGAGGCCAAATATCAGAAGTTACCATGCAAACTGATACATTTGTTAATGGCATGGTGATAACAGTGGACTAGTATTGGATTATCTAAGCGTACATATCGAACATCTTTCATGTTCCTGCTTATGTTTGTGCCAAGTAAAAGGACTCACTGTACGTCCTGTCATTGACAGCAAAAATGTACAATGCAAAATGTGGAGCTGTGTGTCTGTGTGTGTGATATAAATATATAATTATAAGAAAAGGGGTAAGAATGAAAGCAAGACAGTAACAGAGAGAAAGTGAGAGACAGGGGGGTACTGTACATTACAGCAGTTGGTGTCAGGTCATAGCAATTCATAGCAATGTGTTATATATGGTTGAAGGTAGACTAAGTGGCGACACACTGTTTGTGATACATAGTAATTTCTGTCAGACAGCTTGTTCCCTGAAATGAGTATCAGACACAATGTACTGCTGTATCATATCATTGTTTATTGAGGGCTGTCTTTGTGCCTCTGTATTCATATTTTCGAATTGTATCATAGTAAGCCCTTCAGCATTTTAGCTCATAGCTGGTATTCTTTGAAATTATAGCCTATCTGTAAACTGTGGCAATTGTGTTAAGGAAAACAAAACTTTAAACAGTTGCAAAATAAGCACAGATGTAAAAGGAGGTTCACAAAACAGGTATTGATCACAGTGCACAGTAGAAAATACCATCTTGGGTGTAAAACTTTGCAGGCGAAGTAAGCAATAAATCATCCTAGCCAGCGCATATGGGTAGAGTGACATGTTAAGTCTTACATCCCAAATTGTGCATGAAACCCATTAGGGAGAGGCATTTGATCTGGAATGAGATAAATCAATTGCATGAGTGAAGGGGCTTAATGACCTAATTTGGAACATATTGAGTGAATATATTATATAGAATAATAAACAAAAATGATATTATGTAACATAACACACATACTGTAGCAGCACAGTGGCAAACTCTGAAATATGGGAAATCAATAGTGTGTCTTTACTCCTCATTTGTAACTAATTGACTTACTGGATTCAATGTCTGATGAAATTCTGAGGATGAGAATATTTATCTACAGGTTTTGGAACCTGTAGAAAATATAACATGTTTTTCTGATCGCTTAAATGGTTTTAGCTAATTGCCTTGCAGTGAGGATACGAGATTGTGAACATCCCCTTCACAAGATGTGATTCTTGTCACTTATTGCATGAGCAGTGTACACCCAAAGTTGCACTATACTGTAAATGTTACAACATAAGGAGCAGCGTTGATGGATTAACCGATGGTTTTGTCCTTGTTTGGAATGGACCAATAGGTAGTTGATTGCAATTGCGACCAGTGTGCTGTCTGATGTGGAGGCCTACTGAAGTGTGCACACCCTTATTTGATGAGGTGCTGACAAACAAAGCATACATTAATGATAGAGGAATGTGAGCGGCTCCGTCCTCTCATGGAAGTGCAGGATGCCTTCCGGGAACATACTGTACAGCAGGGAACATACTGTACATATAATCAGCTCTATACCATGTTCTATTTCAAGCTATGTTTGCTATGACTAGACATACATACACTGAACTAAGACATTCACTTAATGAATGTTATGCCTGAAGCTATGCCATAGAGACCAACATGATTTTAGTTTAAGCCTAAATAGTTAAATAGTTAAATTATCCCCCGACAATAACTTATCAGGTCTAGTTCAGATGGATTTTTATCCTGAGCATTGGTGTCAGTGCACAGATTGAGAATGGTGCTCGTGATATATGTATAGTATAAAGATGATCAGTTATCTTAGTAAGCCTGCCGACACAAAAAGCATTTATACATATTACTGTGAATAAAAGATAGAATCAGGCTAGCTGTGTTTTATCAGTCTATCTTACATTCACCCTCACTGTGTTACAGAGTGCAAGTACAGCATGAAGCAAGTACAGCAAGAAAGGAAAACGCAGGACATCAGCTGCACTCTGTCTTGTCTGCAAGTTGTCCGTCTGTCTACCTTCAAAGTTTAATCTTTCCCATGGACTTGTTGGAGGTTGACAGTCAGTGCTTTCTTTAAACATCTAAATATTACTACTGGGGAAAGAGATTTTTCTTTTGCTGCATCATAAAATTGGTCTTCAGGGCGAACCAAAACATGCTGTGCCTGTTTACCCTTCCATTAGCGTTTGTTTGAATTTTTTTGTGCATCTTTATTCTAAAAACAACATCCTTGTGACAGTAGCACTTCGGGGGGGGGGGGGGGGGGGGGTAGTGATGTATTGTGATGTATCAGCAGCAACCTCTTATTTTCATTGTGGCTGGGCCAGATGACTCATGAGGGTGGATTAGAAAATGGATAATCAGAAAAGGCCCTCTTCCTACTGTTCCAGGAACAGGAATGCCGTCAGCTACAACACAATTGCGGCTGAGGAGAGAGAGAGGAAGGGAGTATTGGCCATGGTCATGTTGGACTCAGACCTTCTGAGGCTGAACGTTGACGTTTAAGACTCAATGAACAATGCTGTCAAATAACGATATTGGCAAACATAGAAAGAATCATGCCTCCGGCCTTTCGTGAATGTTGGAACTCAAGATACCTTTGTTTCTAGGAGTGAGGGTCATCTTTCACCCCTACGTCAGCTCACTTCCTGTGCCAGGATCCTTGTGTCCCCACAGTTAACTTTGTATCAGTTTTTTAAAATGTTCTTACATGCTCTGTGGCTGACCTTCCCCAAGGGCAGAAGTTCAACAGGTTATTGTGCCACAAATTGACTTTGTGCATAAATGTGCTCTTGATGCCAGAGTGATTTTCTTGTGTGATACTGTACTGAACCTACAAGTAACACGCTCTCTTTCCTTGATCAAAATGACTCAATTTAAGTGTCATTTGAATAATGGTGATTCCACAATTTTCCTACGAGAATAATGCTTTCTTGTTCATTCATCAAACACAACACTTTCTTTGAATCTTTCAGATTGTTGCTGAGCCCCTACCATGCCCCTCTTGTCCAGCCATGCTCCTCAGGCTACAGTAGCCCAGCCAGAGGCTAATCCAGATCACTTTCCCAAAGATGGTGTTCCTAAGAGGGATTAGGGTGGTTAACCTGTAGCTTTAGCTGACTCTACCTGACTCTCCTCCAAGCATTTTCTTTAGGGGGCTATTGGCAGTCACAATGCTAGAAGAAAGGAAGATTTTTAAAAAAAATGATTATTAATAATTCTTTTGAAATGTATTTACAGGAGAGAAACTTGCACAGGGGGGTAGTGGGGGTGAAGAGATGGGTCTTCAATCTACGGTGGAAGACAGGTAGTGAAGATAGCATGACAGCAGTGGGAAGCTCGTTCCACCAGCAGGGCGCCAGGACAGTGAAAAGCCGTGACCGAGTAGCACGCTGCTGTATCCACGTAGAGGTGGCGGTGCCGAGCAGCCAACCGAGGTGGAAGAGTGGAGTGATCGGGCAGGGGTTTGGGGGCTGACCAAGCCAGGTTTGTCCTCAATAAGAACATGGGCTGCCTTCATAAGTGTAGGATTAACAGACTCTTAAGTCAACTACTAATGTTGTGTTCTTAACAGGTGAACAAAACCATGACACACTGATATGGATATCCCAGCTCAGGTTGAATGTATGGCTACAGATACTGGGAAAAAAGATGGCTGAGGGCCAGTCCACTGAACCTTTTTGAATGCACTGACCTTTTGAACTTTGCTGAAAACAAGACTTTAGGGTGGTTGAAAGAGAGGATGAAAATGTGGAATGAAGGCTATTTAGACTTGATGATTTACTTACGCACCTACTGAGAGACCTTTGTGGATCTCTTAGGTTGTTAGATCAAAAGGTTGTAAGTACTTCACATTCTTTCTGATCATCAATCATGCCACGCTCCCTGTGTTTACCATTGTTGGGTAATCAATCAATGTATTAAGATTTAATTTCTCCTCAGAGAGATGGATCATGTGCTTCACAGTATTCGTTCAGCTCCTCTGAGGCCTTTGGACCTCATGATGAGGGGCCATGTCATCGTCATTCCTGGTTGTGGGTTATTGGAGTAGAGAGCATGCTCAATCTAATGCTATCTATTCTACCAGGATGTTGCTGAGAAGCATTCCTGTTGTGTGCCTTCTCTCTGACAGCCTGAATGCATGTTTATGGTAGGAATGGCTTTAATGTGATAAACAGGATGCTATTAAGGGTCCCTCCATTGTATTAAGGGGTGTAGCAAACCCACTCACCTTTAGAGATCTCTATCTCTCCACATTTCCTCTCCACCCCTCTTTTTCTCCCATCATCTAGGAATCAAAAGCCTTATTGTGACAGACAAATCAGAGGAGACAGCAGCAGTTTTCACTTCAGACTGTGGTTTGCTGCCTCCACATGGGAATTTGATTGGTCGCAAACCTCAGTCCCTCAACAGGATATTTGAGCGACGGCCAAAGCACCAACATACTCGTAAGCTAATGAGAGCTACAAGATGTCCAGGATTTGACAGGATGGCATCATGCTGTGGTGCATTCAGTAGAAATATAACATAAGTCAGATATAACTGTTGTATGTTATCTAAGAAAGTATGACTTTCTTTGAGTTTACAGGGAAATCGGAAACTGTGTGTTTGTGGTTATGGCATCAGGGGACATGGTAGAACAGCCACAGTGTTTGGCTATTTCACAGGATGACATACTGTAGTATTGGCCATGGTCATGTTGGACTCGGACCTTCTGAGCCTGAACGTTGATGTTATGTATTTTTACAGGACCTCTCGCCCTTTAAGACTCAATGAACAATGCTGTCAAATAACGATAATGGCAAACATAGAAAGAATCATAACTATGTGCCTCCGGCCTTTCGTGAATGTTGGAACTCAAGATACCTTTGTTTCTGGGAGCGAGGGCCATCTTTCACCCCTACGTCAGCTCACTTCCTGTGCCAGGATCCTTTTGTCCCCACAGTTAACTTTGTATCAGTTTTTTAAAATGTTCTTACATGCTCTGTGGCTGACCTTCCCCGCGGGCAGAAGTTCAACAGGTTATTGTGCCACATATTGACTTTGTGCATAAATGTGCTCTTGATGCCAGAGTGATTTTCTTGTGTGATACTGTACTGAACCTACAAGTAACGCGCTCTCTTTCCTTGATCAAAATGACTCAATTTAAGTGTCATTTGAATAATGGTGATTCCACAATTTTCCTATGAGAATAATGCTTTCTTGTTCATTCATCAAACACAACACTTTCTTTGAATCTTTCAGATTGTTGCTGAGCCCCTACCATGCCCCTCTTGTCCAGCCATGCTCCTCAGGCTACAGTAGCCCAGCCAGAGGCTAATCCAGATCACTTTCCCAAAGATGGTGTTCCTAAGAGGGATTAGGGTGGTTAACCTGTAGTTTAGCTGACTCTACCTGACTCTCCTCCAAGCTAGGTTTGTCTGCTTTATTGGGCCCCCTGACAGAGGTTCAACAAGAACATGGGCTGCCTTCATAAGTGTTGGATTAACAAATTCTTAAGTCAACTACTAATGTTGTGTTCTTAACAGATGAACAAAACACAACCATGACACGCTGATATGGATGTCCCAGCTCAGGTTAGAGGTATGGCTACAGATACTAGGAAAAAAAAAGGCTGAGGGCCAGTCCTCATCAATCATGCCACACTCCCTGTGTTTACCATTGTTGGGTAATCAATCAATATATTGAGATTTAATTTCCTCTCAGAGAGATGGATCATGTGCTTCACAATATTCTTTCAGCTCCTCTGAGGCTCTTGGACCTCATGATGAGGGGCCATGTCATGGTCATACCTGGTTGTGGGAGTATTGGAGTAGAGAGCATGCTCAATCTAATGCTATCTATTCTACCAGGATGTTGTTGAGAAGCATTTCTGTTGTGTGCCTTCTCTCTAACAGCCTGAATATTTGTTTATGGTAGAATCACAATATCAGGGCACTGACGTGAGAGGTATGTGGCGTGGGCTGCAGACGATTATGGACTATAAGGGGAGTGGCAGTATGTGCACTGATGCTTCGCTTCCTGACGAGCTCAATAAGGTGTGAGACAGTGTGCTATCGATCACTGTGGCTGACATGAGTAAGACTTTTAAACGTGTTAACACCCGCAAAGCAGCCGGCCCAGACAGCATCCCTGGCCGTGTCCTCAGACCATGCACTGACCAGCTGACAGATGTCTTCATGGACATATTCAACCACTCCCTGTCCCAGTCTGTAATTCCCACCTGTTTTAAGGTGACCACAATCATTCCAGTACCCGAAAAGACCAAGGTAACCTGCCTTAGTGACTATTGCACTGTTGCACTCACATCTGTCATCAAGAAGTGCTTTGAGAGGCTGGTTAAGACCCACATCAACTCCACACTACCTGCCACACTGGACCCACTTCAATTTGCATACAGCCCCAACAGATCCATTGATGACGCCATTGCCTTCACCCTACACACTGCCCTTTCCCACCTGGACATGAGATACCTGTGAGAATGTTGTTCATTGACTATAGTTCAGCATTCAACACCATAGTCCCCTCCAAGCTCATCACCAAGCTCAGGGACCTGGGTCTTAACACCTCTCTCTGTAACTGGATCCTGGATTTCCTGATAGGCAGACCCCAAGTGGTGAGGGCAGGCAGTATCACATCCTCCACTCTGACTCTCAACACGGGAGCTTCCCAAGGCTGCATGCTCAGTCCCCTGCGGTACTCACTGTTCACCCGCGACTGTGTGGCCATGCACAGCTCCAACTCCATCATCAAGTTTGCTGATGCACCACTGTGGTTGGCCTGATCACTAACAGTGATGAGACAGCATGCAGGAAAGAGATAAGAGTCCTGGTGGACTGGTGCCAGGACAATAACCTCTCCCTCAACATCTGCAAAACTAAGGAGCTGATCATGGACTTCAGGAAGAAGCAGGGGGTTTGCAGTGGAGAGAGTCAGCAGCTTTATGTTCCTCAGTGTCCACATCACTGAGGACACAACCACACCCACACAGTGATCAGGAGGTCAGGCCTGTTTTTCCTCAGGCGGCTGAGGAAATTCGGCATGGCCTCCCAGATCCTCACAAACTTCTACAGGTGCACCATAGAGAGCTGTCTGTATCACCGCCTGGTAGGCAGCTGCAAGGCTTGACCATAAATCTCTGCAGAGACTGTGAAAACAGTTCCCAGTTCATCATGGGACGTGATCTCCCAGCCGTGCAGGACATCTACTCCGGGAGGTGCAAGAGGAAAGCCAGGAAGATCATCAGGGACCGCAGCCACCCCAGCCACGCATTTTACCAGAGTATTCAGACCCGGACCAACAGGTCATAAGACTACTCAACTGACACCATATTGTATAATAATATTGTTACCAGGTTTATAAATTGGGTTTAGAGGGAAGTTGATTGCCATATCAACTGCCATAAATGTAAATGGGTTAGCATATATTTCTGAACCAATCACTATAGCACTATGGAGGTGCTGACAGCTTCCATAGGTGCCTATATAACAGCATGAATGAGGGGCTATATTGTACCCCTGTGCAGCTGAAACATGTACAGTACATATTACTGTGGTTGCCTTGCAGGGTGAATATAAAGAAAATGGAATGCCATTGACCATAAATGCCAGTCAACCAATTGGTGTACAAAGAAATAACAAACCTGTCAAAACTGCATCTATCAAACTTATTTGAGTGTATAAAAAGACACACATGCAAGGATACCTCTGGGTTCAGAGGATGGCAAACATGTATCCACAATTACTCCCATAACTAATGGGATCCTCATCCATACACTGCTATGTGGTTCAAACAAAAGCTGCAAAGGTGTCATTGTTTGTTTTAGCCCAGTTCTTTAGGAAAGCCTGCCTGAGTGGTGACCTTTATTGAGGGTTTTCCCCCATTCTCCCGGCATTAGCTATCTGATGGGCACATGGGGGGTCACATTCAGCAGGAGGATGCCTCTGGTTTCGTCCTGGGAGAATGGTGCTCTTTGTCCCGAGACCACAGCGCTATGGTTGTTGGGGGTTAGTGAGGTTGCATGGGGGGTGTTCTGTTGACAGGTCTTTGACTAGAGTGGCAGCGATGGGCTGAGTGGGATTGAGCCTTTGCAGCTACCAGACAATCAGCATCCCCCCAATTCCTTCCACCTTTAAGGTTGAGTCTTAACTGACTGAAGACGTACTAGTAGCAAGCAATATAAGCCTATTGAGAGGGATGAACGTGAGCTCTTTATTCTTTGAGCAAGCTTTTTGTGTATGATCACTCTCTAAGAAGCTGCTGTCTCCTCTGGCTTGTCTGTCACAATAAGGCTTTTGATTCCTAGATGATGGGAGAAAAAGAGGGGTGGAAGGGGAAGGGTGGAGAGATAGAGATCTCTTAAGGGGAGTGAGTTTATAGGACACCTGCAATCTACCTGAAAAGGCCTCAAAGTGAGTTTGAGGTTACTGTGATGTACATGAGCCCATTCCAAGACTAAAGTGTGTGTGTGTGTGTGTGTGTGTGTGTATGTGTGTGTGTGTGTGTGTGTGTGTGTGTGTGGAGCCCCTTGAGCCTGCATTATCTTTGAGCTTGTACTGTACAGTAGTTGTTGAGTGTCTGGTGTCTGTTGTTGAGGTGTGTGTATGTGTGTGTGTGTGTGTGTGAGAGAGAGAGAGAGAGCTCACACCAGGGACAGCCCCCAACATCCAGTCAATTAGAAAAGGATTAGAAGACTGAGATCTGTGGTCATTCTCAGACTCGCTGACGGAGCGGTGGGGAGTCGGACGGGAAACTGAGAGGCCCGTCCAAATGTCCAGACAAACACAGAGCCAGGAGAGGCACCAAAACGTTTTTTTACTTGTATCACCTTTCAGGGTAGAGCAGCAGTTCAGGAGCTGAGACAAGAACTTGTATTTGTTTTGTAGTTCAAGGAGAACACATACAGTGCCTGTCATTGCTCATACTTGACACAGTACCATAGTGCTCAAGACAATGAAGGCAATGACAATGGCAATGACAAGACAATGAAGTATTAAAAAGGCATATCAGCAGTTTATTGTTCAATTGGAACACATTCTCCATATGACTTATAACATTTTCAAGCATTGCAACCAAATAAACTAAACAACTCAATACTTTTTAATATTTCCCAAGAGTAAACACATTTTCTATTGGTCAGAAACAACTTGATAATGCAGTAGTTTTTTGAGGAGTGGCTGTTTTGTAAATGCTAAATGATATATAAACTATGAAAAACTATATAAATAAGATAAACAGTGTGTCCTTATATCGATATACACATACATTAAATAAATATGTGTGTACAAATGACACAGCATAGAATTATATAACTATAACTTGGTGCATTATGAAGCAATGGAAAATGTTCGTATTCCCTGTTCAATCAGCACGTTAATCGTGTCTTTTCCACAAGAGAATTGCACAGACAGTATCTCTTGCCTGAATTAGGTAGAAGCCCTCTGAATAAATGAATGAGAACTCAATTGGACACAATTCACAGTAGATAACATTCAGTGCATCCGAGACCCTGTAATACAAGCCATGAACACAAGTCACGTGTTCTCAAGATAAGCCTGGTAAACTTCACTGGCCAAGTGGGAAAAGGAGCATACAGTAACCGAGGTGTGTATGAGGGTAGAAAATAATGTTAGGTTTGTACAATCGCTGTGCTACTGTACAGTAGTTCTGTCACATCATGAGAGGGTGAAAGAGGACATGATTGATTTGGAAATGGTCATAATGACATTGGTCCAAAAGTATTCATCTAATAATGAATATTTATCTATGAATTGATTATCTGTATTGTTGCTGAATTACTCCCTCCACATTCAGTTCCTATAGCTGCATGATCAAAACCCCCCATCCCCACATCATTCGCTTCATGACCTATTCTCAGAGCAGGTGGGAGGGAGCCAGAGACTTCCACTCTCCATCCCTGCATCTTCATCATCATCCTCCTCCTCGTGTAGCTCATGCAAGACTCGAGTCTGAGAGGTGGGACAGTGCAGCCTAACACTTAAACTCAGAACACTCAGTGTTCATCATGGGTCAGCCTGTGCCCTTTTCCAAGTGTGATTCACATAGAGAGGGGACCTCATCGCTCAGCTAATGTTGCCCTGGGTGGCATGAATGCCCACCTGACTGGTGTGTTGTGAGTTCCTGGACTTGGCAATGCAGAGAAAGGTCATGCAGCTCTCTACTTTGACTGCTAAGCTCAAATGGGAGAGTGTTTATGGCTGGCTGCTCCTATTAATAGCAACACGCCATTCACACGTTCCATTGAAAGCACATGAAGACGTGCCAGGAGCACAGAGGCTCACATTTGTATTGTAACTTTAGTCTGAGAATCTATATTTACCTGACATTGGACAGATAGGTGGAGGTCTAAAGCTCATCAACCACTGTGATCTATGGGACTGTTAAGGGGCATGCTGGTCTTTAGGCTGAGATGTCTAAGGTTAGGGCATGGCTCTTCGTGTTGCAGCTTTTTCTGGTTGTTGATTTTTTTGGTGGTTTGTTTGTTTGAGAACTCATTGTGTTCATGCATGTTGTGGTGTGGCACAGGATGCCTTCCTCTAGTTGGGGTGTGACAGTCCCATCGCCATGGCAACAGAGGCCATTAGGAGGGCAGCGCTGGCCAGTACCACTGCGCCTCCCGACCGGTACACCTTACGTCCATGTAGGGGCTGCACAGGGCGGAACGTCTCCGCCATGGCCTTCCCATCATGGAACTTGAGCTCAGAGAACACTTTCAGCTGAAAGATAAAACCATGACACAGACACAAACACCACTGAGATAGTTGTCAAAAGAAACAAATCTCATATTAAAACAGCATTTCTAGTATTATATTCAATAACAACTGTAGGTCAAACCACAGATATACAGCACATAATGTTTTCCAGAATGCTTGCAAGGTGTTTTGTTTTGGAAGAACAGTGTCTATAAGGTGTTGTAGCTACCTGATTCATGCTGAGTGGGATGGGCTTCTCAAATACGGACCACACCACAGACTCATCACAGCTGGGGGTGGTGAGAGAGCCTTTATAGCGGTAGTAGTTGGTCAGGTTGTGCTTGGCCGGGATAAGCTGATCCAGGGAGATTGAGCTCAGAGAGGCATTGGTACCTGGAGACAGACAGAAGAGACATTTCTATTGGCCAATTTTAAACAGCCTTATGCATTGGTTGCATATCAATACATGTCAATTATATCTGAATTACAAAAATGACACCTGTGTTATATACAGTTAAAGCTATATAGCAGCTATTCACTTAAATGTCCCAGCAGTATCAAACTGAATACTATCAATGTATCAAACGTAGATAGCATTGTACAAGTAGCTCATGTCATATATCATTAATGAAATGCCTCTGAATAGCATGTAAAGTATTAAGGAAACATTAGTTTTGAGGTACTTACCAGTCGCTTTGATGTGACGCAGGGCATTTACGATATGCGCATACTTTCTATTGTCACTACTGGACTCCTGAAAATGGAAAGCATCTTTATCTAAGTCTTTATCTACATGACTTTGTTAAACTGATTTGCATTTAGTTATGTTCCTATAATGATGTGCAAAACAGTGGGTTGGGAAAATGCTGAAAAGGTTAACCTCATAGAGAAATCCAAGGACTGCAACTCCTGTTGGGTCTTTCAGTGCTTCCCCCAAAGTAGGGTGTTTTTGTTTCATGTGAACAATATGCAGCTGTAGAGAGGAGCATCAATAGACAATGTTACTGATGCAATCATTACCACAGTCTTAGGTAAACACATTTCAAACCCTTAGTCTGGCTACAGTCTGTTCTGAATTATTGGTATGACCACAGTGGTATTTCATAGCCCTGCACCTCCATGGGGTACTGCTCCCCGTCGATGGTGTGCTCAGACCCTGGTCCTCCATCCTTGCCCCAGTGCAGGTGGAACTGCACTGCTTTATACTCTGTCTCCAGGTTTCCACCGCTGACCGTGGCTTGGTTGTTAATGCCCACCTGAACTAGAGAGGGAAGACACATTGGAAATCAGATAACTAAGGGCATGGTAAACAATTTTAAGGCATTGAACATGCCAAATGTTATGATTTTTGACCACTGATTCAAACAAAGTGTGCTGAGTTTAGGAGGGCATGAGGAAAGACTTCTAAGAGTGTACCAGAATGGCCGTTGTTCTTGATAGTGCCTACGAAGGATTGCTGGTAGTTTGTGAACTGGAAGGGTGTGAGACGGTCATCACGCTCAGTCTTCCTGGTCACAATGTTGATGGGAGACTGGGCTTTCCCTGCACATCCAGTGTTAACATGGTCCCACTTCTCTGGTCCTGTGGGTCAGCGAGAAGAGCAGATACCTCATCAGTCTGGGACAGCCACCCACAGACAAGGAATATACATACTGTATGCATGTGTTTATGTCTGAGGATAAATGTTTTTGAGGAGTGGGTAATACATTATGTGTAATAAGAAGGTTGGTAGGTATAGGGTTAGTGAATATGAAGAGAGATTTCATTTTCACTGTATGCCAAACTCACCACTACACTGGGTTTCACAGACAATCTGGGACTGGTAGCACCAATCTGAAACAACATGAGCAACATAGGTAGGTCTCATCCATGTATTCAATGGTTATAATCAGAAGTTTATAATCACGCAATCAGCTGTTTTATGTAATGGCTTATTCATTATTGTGGTCTAAAAACAGTTTGAAGTGACAATTAATAATAATTTCAACCATTTGAGTTGTAGCCAGTAGCCACATATTAATACTCTCAGGGTCTGAATAGTCTGGAGAGTATTTATTTTAGAGAGTAAAGGGGCAGGGTGTAGTTACTACTGCAACTTATTCTAAGGGTTATGCTCCATTCATTACATAACTTCCACACCAAAGGCACTTATCTCACCAGTCAACAATGTCCACACTCATCGTATTGTTAACCATAACAGTAAAAACAACACTACTCTATTTTGGGAACTGGAGGAATGGCTCTTGGTCAGCAGATATCCTGTAGAAGGGCCAACTGCATCTTTAGACTTCAATCATATTTATCAAATATGCCCCCATTATCAACAGTTATTTTTTTTTGTCCTACTGCAAACAATGAATTGTTCAAGTATTTCTTTAAGTCAACTGTTATTGCCGGCCATACAAATGCCCTAATACACAGGAATTGTCTTCCTATTGTTAAAGGACACAAAGACACACCAGTTGGAGTTGGGCTACAGAGACCCAATATTTAGCATCACAGAGTTCACATTCTCACATGTTTGTTTGAGCGTTTATTAATATTTCACAATGGAGTTGCATGTTTGCAATATTTATGAAAAAGCTCTGTTATTAGAAAGGACTTGGCGGGTTTCTGCCTCTTTGTGAAGGAAGTCCTGTGAATTGGGTATAAATGCTTTGGTTTCTTTGCCACTGTTGGTCAGCCATTTCCTTCTGCACTGCCACGATAATAGGTATCACAAATATATCTATATATTGTTCTCAATAAATAAATAGAATTTGACAATGGTCAAATAGTGTATATAGTTAATTGGCATCCAATCAGATTTCTGTGCGCACAATTCCTGTCTAACCAATAGGCAATTTTCTGAAAAACGACGCTGCTTTGATCGTTTGTACAGCGCGTAAAGTAACGTTGAACAATAGGTTTCAATAGTAGGCCTATTGAGGGCATTCTCAAGGGAAAAAGGTTTGAGCGGTCACGGAATAGGAAACTGTCAAAGAGAAACAAAAGGCAATGAAAGGAAAAAAAATACGTTTGTCAGCACGTCAATCAGTACGAAAACATAATTAGGATAAAGACACTAAGTAAGATCTTTTGTCATTGTGTTCTGTGTATACGTTCACAATAAGAGTCCAGATATACATGGTCTACATACCTACTGTAGTCTATCCTATAGGTTGCTCTATTCTAGTCTAGACATAATCATAATCCAAAAGAAGAAAATTAAAGAAGTGAAACTTGAACCCAGTCTCACAAAAGGGGATATGCAATCAGCTATCTTGTGCGCGTGCGTCTTCATGAACGTAGAGGACAAGACCCCTCCTAAAAAGCAAGGGCGACTTCAAACACAGCCGATTTGTGGAAGCAACCATCTGCATTTTACCCTATCAATTAAACCATATTTTGAAATACTGTAGTTTTTATGGTGCTAGGCCTATTTTGTAGATTCTATAAGTTGGAGAGCAATTGATCAATTCATTTTTGTGTATAAGGTTATTAGAGAGACAGGCTACTATACAGCTACTATATGCCACTGCATATCTACCGTTATTGTTCTGGGCGTTTTGAAATGACACTACCATTGAGTGTGCAGCTGATCTAGTAAGAAACATTCCATCAGGAGAAATTAAATGCGAGGTTCTAGAGAACACTTTATTTGGAGGTTAGCTGGGAGAAGGCTGTTTCGTTGAAGAAATCCCTCAATTATTACTGTCTCCGAGAAAAGACACACTGTGCAAAACACGTAGACCTGGTATATACCCAATTTTTAGGTAAAGCAACGTCTTATTTTTAGATGAAACACACTTTAGTCAATAGATACTTTTTCTTTATTCTTATTGTGGGCAAATCGTTGTATCCGAGCCGTTTCTCTCTACTAGAGTGATTTAACGACAGCTCGGCGTTCAGCGCATCAGCGTAAGTGACCCGCCTGTGGTTTAAGCATTTCAGCACCAAGAAAAACACTCATTACATGGGTTTCTTCGTCATTCCACGAAACTGTTAAAGGACATCATATTGCATTTGGGCTTGTTTTGAAGCTGTGATTTTTTTCCTCACACACGACCTGGAGAGAGTGTCGTTTTTACGCAGTAGTCCTACTTGATGTTGGGACTTGCGTCTCGCTGCGGCAGACACGCAAGTCTCTCTCATTGGCTCGCGCTGAAGTCTGTGTTTGGGTGCAGGTGCACGTGAAAGAATGAATGGGGATTGCTTCCTAACGGAGCTGTTTCAGAGTCAAAACCATCTCTGAAGGTACGCGAGGCATCTTCACTTGTTCGTTGCTCAAAATATTGTTGGCTAATATCACTTAGATACGTAAATGCCGACAGTTTCGACACTTTAGCTTGTTGACACAGTCAAACTATCACCGTATGACATTGAACTATGCCTTGTCTACACGTGAGGAAGGAGTTGTTGATCTGCATGCCAGCAATGCCGTGACGCTCGTGAGGATTGCGTGGAATACCGTCAGTGATGGACGTGGCAGGTGCATTACGCGTGCGTTTGGATGCCCTTTGAGTGCACATCTATGTGATGTTAGAAACAAGTTGTGATCGAAGGGTAGGCTAACTGAATACTTTTTTCATTTTAATCAACTTAGCTTATGTTCTCAATTTCAAAAATGCTCAAATATAATGTATTGATTCTGCACCTGATACGGAAAAATGACATTTCCCATTGAAATAGAAACTGTTGAAAAACTTGCACTTTGTTTTTTCAACAATGAACAGGTAAACCCGAAATCAACCAGTTGCTCTTAATGTGTAATATATTACACATTATTGTATCGTTTTATTGGAAAACGGTTATAACGTCAACTACCTTGTAAGTGTCTGTCATTGAGAAAAATGGATCCGGTGCATTCATAAATTGGCTACTAACCGAGTAGCCTGGGTGATCCCAGAGACGCATGAGCTTACTAGGTTTTTGTTATCTTGAATATGCAGGACAATACACACTTTGTAAGTTTCACCTCAGCTTTCCATAGGTAATGAGAAGTGCGGCATATTACTCCATAGTCAATTTAAATTAAAGAAAAACAACAACATATGATACCTAGTTTAACATTAAAAAAAAATCTCCATGTCAATTATAAATTGTATCTGCAAAAAAATATGCATTAGTCATATTTTACAGATGTGCACCATTTCTTGTAAGAACACAATTAATGAAAATAGACTTACTTGCCCCGGTGCAAATTTGCAAAAAGGATGCCAGAAAAATGGGTAGGATTAGATGCTGCATTTTGGAGCGTTGCTGGCTCGAGTGAAGGAGGGTAACACAATGCCTTGTTTTTTCAATGTGATCGCATTCTTTCAGGGGGTCTTATACTTATCTATCACCATACTCGACAGGAAAGAATCAGTGGCCCCTCCCCCTCGGGCATTACTTCTAATAAACATCTTAATTGATAAGATCTCTACTGATATCGATTGCTCTCCAACTCTTTACTTGGAGGACTTTATTATAATGATTTATCTGTAATTACTATGCACACATTTATGTAATACCAGGTACTGCAAATATTTGTGGAATGCGACATCAGTGTCAAGTAATAATTTGCCAGACCTTAACCTGTCAACCAGTAATGTTATCCTCTGGGATACTATGCAAACTTCAGAGAAATTAGAGAAGAATGATAAGCATCCAAAACGGTCCCCATGGTCCAGAGATATTCCCCATTCCACTCTGGATGAGAGTGTGCGTTACATATTCCTCATGGCCCCTTCACCTGAATTGGGTGATAAAACCTAATCTCAGCCAAGGAGCTTTGACCTGCTTTTGCCCAAGTCCCATTTTTAATTAGTCTCTACAAAGTAAACAAGCAGCCTGTCACCTCATCTCCACACACACACACACACACACACACACACACACACACACACACACACACACACACACACACACACACACACACACACACACACACACACACACACACACACACACACACACACACACACACACTCTACAGCATCAGAAACACATATTCTTCATTCACACATATTCTTCATTGCTTTAGCACTTGTTACAGTATTACACTATTATTATGAGCTCCATCTAAGTGACATTATTATTGGGCAATTACTTAATGGAGGTGCTATTTGCGCAATAACAACTCCACCTTGTCGCCATTACTTCAACTTGTTTGATTTATAGTCAAAACACCCTAATTCCTAAAATAATCATGATGGCTAAGGAGTGACTATTGCGATGTTGATGTCATCCTACCATGAATATACATTTTGGACTTATGCATATGTAACTCTCAGTATCTGAATATAAGTTTGAGCAGAAAGAGATTCTTCTTGTTTTTTGTACAACCACTTCATTGCTTTGCTGATGCGACAGACTCGACGACTTAGTATTAAATTGGTAATCTGACTGCGCCTGAGATTCTGCTGTCCTCTTCCTTGTGTCTGGCGATCTCAGAATTGACTCTCTTCAAAACCTTATTTTTTAACCTGTTTGAGTAAAACACTTGTAGTCCAAAGACAGGTTAACACTGCCGATCATATTCATTATTATTTTTCATATTTTTTCTTTGTAACCCTAGAACATACTAATGCTTGCATTAATGTGTGGGTATATGGAACTGGAAAGGTGTTTTACATACAGTATCAACAATATATAATCAAACCACATGATTGTGTGCTCTAAGCACTGCTAGTCATAACTTCCCATTACTTATCATTGCATATGTTTTTACGTGATACTATGCTGCTTGGTTCAACCAGGGTGTCCCACCCTAACATATAGAACATTCATATAGCTTTACAAAGGGTTACACACACCCTCTCCTTCCCTCTCTGTACTGCCCCTCCCTTGGCTGCACGTACAAAGTGGCTCTCACCTCCTGGCTACAGAAGGAAACTGCTTTGTTTATTGCTGTCAGGGAGGAACTGTGGTCATCCTGTACCCTGGGAGGAGGTTTTAGAGGTGAGAGGAGTCAGACCAGTTTTGAATCACATGCCAAATCACTTCCTTCCTTGGTCCCCAACTGATCCATAGTGAACTCTAAAAGGTGAGCCTAGTGTGGGGAAGTCTGGAGATAAGACATTTTAGACCTATGTGGATTATTCTTAATGTTGTGAAAGGTTGAGATAGATAGCATTTGTTTGTTCAAGCTCTATTTCAAATCACTAACACAACAAATACGTATTGTATAGTAAGAGCATAACTTAAAGAAATATTATATGAGGTAGCTAACAGTCTGTATGTGATGTTGAATGCACAGTTGTGATAAATTGTGTGGGCTTTATTGTGCCAATATGCATCCAGATAAGATTTCCAATGCAAACAGCACCATCTGGTGGGAATATGAAAAGAACAGTAAGAAATTTCTCAGTAGGATGTGTCCACATGAAGTAAGGGTTAGAGTTAGGATTTGAGGAAAACCACTAATTAGTTGAATTAATGTAGAAATTAAGCAAGAAATAAACCATCCAATTAATAATTACTTCATATAGGAGGATGACCAGATCAGCTTTTATGTCTGTTTGCCTACCTCTTGCACTAGATGTTTACTATTATTTTGGTGGCATCATGTCTATTACCTTCAGAATCAAATATGTTTATTTTCAGACACGACCACACTATTTTTCGTTGCGAGGGCACCTCCTGTTGGACTCCTCCTCTCAGACAGAGAACAAATGTACTGTATTTAAAGCACAAAAAGAATGATAGACAAAATGGAGATGGTAAGCAAGTTCATGATATAGATTATCTTTTATTTTAACCCATGGGATTTAACTTTTACAGTGCATTTCTTTACAACAATTATTCACTAAGTGACAGGTTTTAGCCACTAGTACAGATCAGATAACTATGTATATATTACATTTCTGGGTTCCTTTTTAAGATTTTGCCTTCAGCAACACTGTGTGAAAGACTCCGTGTTAGGCAATGGATAACCATACAGGCTCACTAATTAATTTAAATCTTCCGTTCATCCATTTAACACATCAGCCTCATTATCTAACAGAAAATTCCCTGTTGATCTTTAGTCATTTTCATGTTGTTAAGCAGCTAGCTATCTGTACCATACCAAGCAGTGGCCAATTAGTAACCTGCTGTAGTCCATGAGAAAAAGGCTTAAAAAAGACCCAAAAAAATATGGCACTAATTGTCTCAAGGAACACCATTAGACAAAACATATACCTTTTGCAATAGAACAATTTGTGGGAACCACAACCAAACTCCCCTAAGTACAGGAAAGAAAGAAATTCATAGCACGTTTGTCCTGTCTCGAGTCTTTAATGCCAGGTAACATTCTGGGACGGGGACCTGACAAGGATTGAGCAGTAAAAGCAGAACAGTGTTACTGTACATTTTCATCGAGCCCCTCATGGATTCCCTGCAGAAATACCCTATCAGCATCCTTCCCTCCTATCATCTAACCCTCAGTACTTTAAAGTGACCTTTCATTGTAAGTCATATAACAACATTGCAGAAACCCCTCACTGTTTGGGAGGATGGCAACAGCTTGCCTTGTTTTGAATGCTTTAGCTGTCTTTTTAACACTCTTCTGATCAGGTGCATATATCATTGATAATATTAAACTGTTTTAAACTTCTGTCCACACAGACTCTTCCAATTTCATAAGGTTGCGACATGGCTATACTTGAGCATAGCATTGATGAAGACAGAACCACATTAACTGTGCATAATATTTTTTTCAAAACACATTGCAGGAATGAACAAGTACACAACCCACCAAATGCACATGAACATAAACAATGTCAGTCTTCCAGTTACTCCACTTGCCCATTTCAAAACATTACATTCAAGCTCCACAAAAAGATACAACAGCAAGTAAACAGCAGATTTCTCCCTTTCACTCAAGTTTGGTCTCAAATTCCCTCAAATACACAACAGCTTGTAGTGCACAAAATAATAAGAATACAAAATTAGACTTTTAAATACTGTAGCAGCATTTTTCTTTTAATGTTGTAAGCCTCCAGTATAACAGGTAAAGGCTTTGGAGTCCCCAACACTTGGGAGGGTAAAAGATTGTCCTCTGAGGTGTGTGTGTGTGTGTGTGTGTGTGTGTGTGTATTTGGGGGAGGTATGGGGTGGGATGGTGAGAGACAGGGATGCACTATTTTGGGATGGACAGGTTTGAGATGAAGGCCCTCCCTGTGGTTAGAGGAGCAGGGAGGGTGTCTAGAACAGGGCACCACTAGAGGACACAGCCTCGGGGGCAGCAGGACGCTGCAGCCTTCCAGGCTGGAAATGTGTTCGACCAAAGGGGGTTCACTCAGTGGGATAACCTCCATTACTGCTACTCCTCCACCTCCCTCTCCAACCTCACTCAGTTCACTGCCATCCCCCTCTCCTCTCCTCCACACCTCAGTCAGTTAAGTCTTTCTCAGTGGCAGTGCACATCACTCCCAAGCTTTGCCTCCCACAGAGTCCTCCTTCTCTTCACCCACGGCCAAGACCAGAGCAGGTTGGGGTGGTGGGGGGACGCTGGGCTCATCTGTCCAAAGCGTCAGAGCTGATCGAGGACGGGCCGTACCGAGCCAGGCCAGGCTGGGCCACACTGCGGGGCTCTCTCAGCTGGAGGCGGTGGCAATGGGCTTCTTGAGCTGCTGGCTGCGGATCTCGCGAGTACGGGACTCCAGGAGCAGGTCGTGGCAGGTGTTACACACCAGCACTGCGTCATACAGCTGCTGGTCTGGGATGGGCAGCTTCAGGTGACAGCAGTCTTTACAGAACACGTTGCCACAGTTCCTGAGGAGGTGAGCACAGAGTTAAGAACTAGATATGATATAACATATTACATACACTCACCAAACACTTTATTAGGAACACCTGTACACCTTCTCATGGTGGAGGTGGTGTAATGATGTGGGGAATGTTTTAATTTTTTATTATATATATATATATATATATATATATAGGGACTGTCCAACAGCTAAGTCTTTTCATCTCATAATCTTGATACTGTAGGTGTGGTATAAAATCTGGTGTACACTGAATGTAGTTATACAGGTATTATCCTAAACTTTTCATGGCCATGTTTCCTACATCTGATCCTGTACTTCTTGATTAATGCTAACATTAGTGATCAAAGGTCTAAGGTAACAATGACTGGGCCCCACCTGCAGTGATGACGTCGCTTGGCCATCCAGAACTCAGAGTCACAGTTGAAACAATGGGAGGCCATGTGGTCGGGCACCCACCTTGTGACCTGCAGACACACACACGGACACACACACACACACATTAGAGCAGTGTGTGAGGCACGGAGCTGGGCCAGGAAGGTCAGTGGGAGAGGAGAAGGCTGTATAGGGGATTAGAAGAAGCAGAGAGAGAGAAACCTGAAGCAGACTATGAGGGAGGCTGCTGACCTCTGTGTCCTTCCGCTCCACCCTGTCCCAGCTGCCCTCAGAGAAGCGGTCCTCACTGTGATCCGACAGAGAGTCCTCCTCATCACTGTCATCCGACTCCCGCAGACATGTCTGAGACACAGGAGACAGAGGTCAGTAAGATGGTGAGGGAGAGAAAGCTTGGTCTAAGGCATGCATGTCCTTCCAAAACAACCAGATTGCGCAGGGGCAGTATTAAAAGAAAATGTAACTGATTGTCACCACGACTCAACATTAACTTGGTTAATGGTGGTCTTTGTTGCCAAAATGCTATAAAATTTGAGCAAATAAGCAAGAAAATTACCTTTTATCCAGGAAGTAATATGTCCTATGATCAACTCCTATAACTACCATAGTGCTTTGTGCCTCCCAGCCAGGCACGTTAGTAAACACAAGTGATGGATGTATGCGCCATTGTGGTGCTTATGAATGTAAACAAACCAGCCAGTAGCTAATTCGGATGCAATTATCCCTAAATAACTCACTCAGGGTAAAATCCTCAAATCTAGCGATACCTAGCTTTTGATCGACAGAACACATTTGGAAGCTGTTTTCACATGCCCACAAGTTCGTAAGGTGATCTGGACAACGTTTTTGGAGGTAAACATTTTTAAGTAAAATAAATAATAATAATAATAATAATTTGGTGAAGTGTCCCTTTAAAAGTCTACTCATAAGAGCTACTTACAATGTCGTCCTCATAGTCGACGTCAGGCTCGGAGGGCGGCGTGCCATACTGTTTACTCTCCAGCCTCATCTGCAGCTGACGCACCTGCCGACGCAGCACCTCCACCTCCTGCTTGTAGCCCGCTTCGATCTGACGCAGCCGCTGCTGCACCGCGTCCATGGGCACCGGTAGCCCGTCATCATCCAGGTAGGCAGGGGCCTGGGGGGGAGGTGGCGAGCCTGAGGAGGAGGGTGAGGCTGGGAGGAGCTGACGACCTACGGTGGAGGGGGCCGTAGGGCCACAGATAGCGGCATAGCCTGAGCTCTTGACTGCCGAGAGCCAGCCTGATTGGACGGGGCTGCCCGGGGCGCAGACGCCCTCCCTGCGGCAGCACTGCCCCCCGTTGGGCACAGCCATGCCCTGGGCACGTAGTAGTTTCCCGGCCAGGCGGCGGCTCTGGTATGCGGTAGGCTGCAGGGCCCGGCAGAGCCCAGAGTGACTGGCGGTGCTGCAGGCTGACTGGACAAGGCCCTGGACACTCTCCCAGTGGGACCCCAGCAGGGACAGCTCACTCAGCTGACTTTGGGAGATCAGACACCGTGCTGCCTGGCCACAGTCAACAGCGGGTGCTGCCTTCACTGCGGCTGCTG
Organism: Argentina silus; assembly: GCF_951799395.1. Classification (NCBI taxonomy): domain Eukaryota; kingdom Metazoa; phylum Chordata; class Actinopteri; order Argentiniformes; family Argentinidae; genus Argentina; species Argentina silus. Next base: position 8,643,494 of record NC_139656.1, on the reverse strand, counting down.
GCACTACTGCATGCTCTCTTACGGGAACCAGCTCACCTCCCTTCAACTGTTCTGTACTCCTCTCCTCTCTGTCCTCCTGGTGATGGGCCTGGGGATGGAACTCTGGCTGGGCCCGGGGATGGAACTCAGGCTGCTCCTGGGGCTGGCCCAAGCCCTCTCTCCTGCTGGGGGGTAGAGCTGGTGGGGACTCAGCCTCGTCTGTCAGTGTCTCGGTGGACTCCTCCATGGGGAGCAGGGGGATCAGCTGCTTGAGGGCAAGCAGCTCTGCAGATGCAGAGGGGTCATTGATGTGGACGTTCAGGGGCCCATTCTGACTTGGTGCTGTTAGTGGGCCGTTACAGGCAGGTGGTGTGCATGGGTCTGCTGCACATGTAGGGGAGGAAGTGACATCAGCAGTCCTGGAGTGTCTCTCAGCCTCCTGTGGTGGGGGTGGAAGTGGGGGGCTGAAGGTCTGAGGCAGGGCCTGGTGGAGGATGGGTGTGGGGAGGGGCAGGTGGAGGCCATGCTCTAGGGGAAGTGGGAGGGGCATGGAGGGCAAGGGCTGAGTGGTGAGACAGGTTTCCTCCCTCGACTCCTCACAGCTCTCTTCACTGGGCTCCGCCTCCAGGGGTGTGGTAGGAGGAGTCTGAATGATAGGCTCTACCTCTGAGTCATCACTGTCCAGTCCTGTGTCAGGTGTGACCTCCTCAGGGCTGTCGGCAGTGGCCCCTCCCATTGTGACCATGGGCTCCAGGGCTGGCCGTCCCTCCTGGCAGTGCTTGTTGAGGTTGGGGTCGCTGGATGTTCTGGTGAGAGCCACTCCGTTCTCACAGGCTGACACCAGGTTGTCCATGGAGCGAGTCTTAGGAAGCCTATAAAGAGAAGAAACAGTGATCTGGTGTTATTCAAGCTATAGTTGTGGAGCTTCCCTCCTGCACCACTAGAGGGCAGGTTGAATCTGGATACAGTGAGCCTCCTGCAGTTGCCACCATCAGCCTGCAGCCTGCTTGTTTCTGACATTACGGTGTGCAAATGTCCACCAATGCCTCAAGTAAGTTTGAAGAAATGGACTGGAAGGACAGAGAGCTCATAGGAAGCAGGACAACGATATGAAACAATAGGAGAACAAAAGGAATAGTTCTGCACTGTACTTTGACATAGGCATAGACAGACAGAGCTAGGAGATTGACTGTGTGTGTGTGTGTGTGTGTGTGTGTGTGTGTGTGTGTGCGCGCGCCCACCTGTCGAGGGAGCGGGAGGTGAGCTCATCTCCCTGGGTGCTGGGGGACAGGTAGAGCTCCATGGCGTCCTCGGCGGCCGTGCAGGGGGAGGAGGAGGGCAGGTAGACGGCTGTCCACAGCTGCAGGGCTCGTGTGTGACACACTGGCTGCAGCACCTGGCAGGGGACAGGGATGAGGCGCATTGGGGAGGTCAACATCCTGCCATCATTACTGGGATATTGATACACAAAACATATTGTCCCCAATATGCATGAACAACTGGCGTGAAAATAGTTTCCTGCCCTTTAGATTCTTCTCTGTTTGGGAGTGCTACTGTGATAGTCCACACTTGATACCCCGACATCTACAAGGGAAATCACATCAACACAGACGAGAGGAGAGGCGATAGTTGTGGTTACCATGTCATGGCAGGGGATGTAGAGGAAGTTCTGGAAGTTCTTGTTCCCCATACGGAGCAGAGACCAGACAGAGCAGGTGCGCTTGTAGATGTTGCGGGCCTCTCTCTCCCGAGCATTGTTACACAGGAACGTGCCGTACAGACACGAGTATGTGTGCTGCACCAGCTTCACCTGGGTCAGAGGAGCACAAGAATACACACACAATAAGGCCTTTACAAGGGCATGGATATCACATTCCTTACATACAATGTATTCCTGCATTCCATTCCCCATGAAATGTCATAATACAGACTACAGAGGTTACTGTTTAATATGTATTTTGAATGTCTAGCCTTAATAATCTTTCGGTCTCAGCAACAGAAGAGACGCAAAAAGCACCAGACTTTGAGAGAGAAAGAGAGAAGAAAGATAAGGAGGGGTATAAAGATAGGCCACGCACCAGGAAGGCTTCATTGAACTCAAAGAGGCAGGGGAACTGTTTGAGCAGCTGGTGCACACAGTCCAACCACTGCAGGAAGACAGGGCACTGCTCGCTCACGTCGTCAGCATTCTCTTGGTGACCACAGCGGTCCCCAAACTTATGACCGTAGTCCAACCACTCAGTCTCCACCAGCACCTGGAAACCCTGTGAATGGGACAATCACATTATTTTTCAATTCTAAATTCAAAATGTGTATAATATCCATAAATAAATGTTTAATGTGGGTAGATTTTGGCATTGTTGGGTAAATCAGTAAATCTTACCAGCCACTTTGGAGGTTCGCGAATACTATGCTTCAATTTAAAAATGATGGTGCAATACAGAGATAGGCGCAAAACGTAAAGCCTACAGGAGGTTTGTTCTGTGCAGGGAGTAATTTTCAATGTGTGAGGATCATACTAATGTTTGTTTTTTTATCGTTGCCTTAATGTTGGTTTGAAAAAAAATGTGTCTTCTAAAAAAATCTGAGTGGCTGGTGAGTTCTCATCCACCAGACACCTTGGCTGGTAGACCAAAAAGTTAATTATATGGCCTGAAAATAACAATTGCAAATAGAGTAAGAGATGCATCCAGTTGTGTGTACCTCCAGCGTCCTGTAGAAGGGGTCCAATAGGACTTTAGCCAGGGCCACAATCTGGGGGGTACGGTCCCACCCATCAGAACAATGCACCAAGACTGGACGGCCCTCCCTCTCCACCGCAGAGCATACCAGAGTGGCTGCCTTCAACATGACGGACAGGTGCTGAAGCCAACGAGTGCTCTCAAGTGCAGAGAGCCAACTGTGAAACCACAAAGAGCAGAAACCATCAGAATCAGTCTAGAATGCACCAGAAACCTACGCCTACCACACCTACGACGTAACCCCACACCCAAGACACTTGAGCAGATCTGGATTAAGCAATATGGTAGCTCCACCTTGCCCTCTAATTGGATAGGTGGACCCTTAACTCAACACACCTAATTCATCTTATCAAAGTCTTGATAATTAGTAAATAGATTTAATAAGGTGTGTTAGTGCTATGCTAGGACAAAAGTCTGTAGACACTGCAGGACCAGGTTTGAAGAACATACAGGGTCTAGGGTGCAGGGACTTGTTTACAGTCTTGAGAAGGCCTGGTGAAGGTGACAGGATTACCCTCGGGCAATGAACCCTAAGGACAGGATACCCTGACCTACATCCCATTATTAGGTGGGTCATCATTACAGCCACTTTTAGAATACCAGGAAAAACACAACCCCCAAATAGCTCTGTGTGCATGTGATGACACTGATTCCAGCTTAAGTTGGGGCATGCTGTGTACACGCGCAGACAGACACATACACATACACACTGTTCAGACAGACAGCTGGCCAGTCTAGCAGGAATGGGGCTGGATTGTGGCTGCATTCCCTTCTCCCTGTGGTGTAGCCTTACTGAGGCCTGGAGGGGGGGATAAAGGAGGGGAGGAGGTGGAGCTGGGAAAGGTCAGACAGATCTACTTACTTTCCTGGGTCGGGGATCTGGCTGCAGACAGCACGCAGGGACTGGAAGCTGTTCCTGATGGAGTGGATGTTGGCCATGCCCATGAACATCACCTCACAGTTGGGGTAATACTCTGTAAAACACACACACACACCTTGTTATCTTTTATCAAATCTTGCTCTTCTTATCTGTCGAGGAATAGACAACTGGTGATTTGACTAAACTTCTGAGGTAAAGTTGTCAGTCTAATCAAGATAAATCTAGGTGGCTGTTGACAGGAGATCCCACAGAGAGAGTGGGCTGGCCATGTCAGAGACCAGGTGGGGGATAGGAGGGGTGGGTTCAGGGGAGTACTTACCTTCACATTCACAGCCCCCACCCTTGGCACGATTGGCCACTGCAGCGGTGTAAGAGCGGGCATCCAGGATCAGCAGCTTCTGTGGCGCAGCGTTGGCATCAGGGCCTGGGCAACCTGTCAGAGAGGAGTCTGAGGAGAGGCAGAGGAGAGAGAGTGGGGGGGGGTGGGCAGGCAGAGAGAATGGGTGATGGAGGGGACATGTAGAGAGAATGAAAAATGGAAAGGTGGATGGAAAGAGAGAGAGGGATACATGGGGACAGGTAGAGAAAAGTAGATAGAGGGGGAAAGAGAGAGGGACGGGGGATAAACAGAGCAGGGTTAGGAACATGATCGATAGCTCTGGCTCAGCTCGTCCCCTAGAGAAAATCAATAGCTCCACCTGATGACCACTGCAGCACCGCTCAGCACCACGACAACACTGCTAGGGGACAACGCCACTAGTCCCATCATGCCACTCCCACTCAACTCAATCAATGTCCTGCCATTTAGAGAGCCAATTCCCAGCATGTCATCCAGCTAAAGTCATGGAAATTCTTAGTGTTGTTTGAAAAGAGGTGTTCCCTCTCTTTCACAGGTCCCGACTGTTGCTGGTGACTTCAGCTTTGTGTTCAGTTTATAGAAGCGGTTTATAGAACAGAGCTCAAAGCTGAGAGCTGCAACTGAACACTAGCCAAACTCCTGTCCAGACTGTGTAGCTTGTTACAGAAGTGTTGAAACAGAAACTTGGGAGAGTAGACAGTACGTAGCCAACCATTGTACTCCCATCTGCATTCATGTCACAGTCACTTACACATAAAGAGAGCGGAAGAGACAGAGAAAGGGATGCTCACTCCCAAAACAGGCCCCATAATCTTGGCCACCAACATGTAAACAAGGCAACAAACAAAAAAGTCACAGCCATTTTACCCTAATGCATCCGGTCCTCATTGGTGACAATTTATCCTCTGTCCTGCCCTGATGCATGTGGACGAGTGTGTGTGCGCATGTGAATGAAGACATAATTGCACGCATAACTAAAAATTAATGTATTAATTGAGACTGGCATATTCCCAGACACTTATGTTTAGTGAGATGTCTTCATTGTCTGTTATGGTAGTTCTCATGAATTTAATTGGGGTCCAGTTGGGATGGGGGAAAAAAATTAATGAGCTAAATCTGCTGCAGTGAGGGAAGGTACACAAGTTCTGCCTCTCACGCCTACTTGGTTCAAAAGACATGGGTAGAACATATACAATTAGTGCCATGAGACTTCCCACAGACAGGTCACAGAGCAAGTTCCCTTTATACTTCACTGGGACAGTAAACGAGAGTCTCAGTCAACTGACCTGGTAAATAATAGGATAAAAGGAATAGGAGTTCAATGTTAGCCTTACCGAAGTCGCTGTCGGAGCCGTCTGGGCCGTCACCGCGTGGCCGGCAGGCCAGGGCTCCACAGGTGACTCTGACCCCAGGGTCCATCAGACAGGCCTTGGCGATGGAGGTGACCAGGTACTCGTCCTCTGTGTTCCTCCAGCCCCACCAGCTGATCTCAGGCTGGCTGCAGCGTGCTATCACAGCCCCATTCCTTTGGTGCCTGTACCGTACAGGCAGAGAGGCACACACAACATTGAGAGTACAATCAACGGGGATGTTAGAATAGGCAAACAACAGGAGATAGGAATACACACTGCCTTTGAGTATTGTGAACTGATTGTATTCTGCGTGCGTGTGTGTGTGTGTATGTATGTATGTATGCATGTATGTATGTATGTATGCATGCATGCATGTGTCTCCTGTACCTGTAGACCACAACAGGGATCCTCTTCCAGGACCGGAAGGATCCCACGCTCTCCAGCTCCTTGTCGGTGATCCACACTGGAACCAGCAGCTTCTGGGGATAACTGGCGCACAGCCTGGGGAGGGGACAGGTGAGGAGTTAGCTATACATTACAGTGCTGACTGCCTACAGTACATAATCCACACTATAAAAGAGGAGAGGGGGAATGTATTTCACTACTGCCAGTGACAGACATGAGAGTCTCTAAAAGCTTTGGGACAGAGGAAACATTCACAGTAAAGCAAGGTTCATTATTATGGCAGTACATTAGTACTGTCTGCAGCTATAAGGGTGAGTGTGTTCGTGAGAGGGGCTTTCATTTGGCAGATAGAACATCCAAAGTAAGATAAATGTCTTGGCCGTGCATATGTGTGAGGCATGGAGTCCAGCAGGTTCTGGCCTGCTTTAATTACCCAGCTATCCTGTGTGTCCGTCACCCTCAGCATGGCCAATCCAGAACGGACTGCCCCCTTACTGCCTGATTTATTTACCCAGATGACAAGGGCCTGACACACAGGTACAAGCACCTTTATAGTTTGTGGGAGTGGTGTGCAGGTGTATGTATGTGTGCTTGTGCGAGAGCTGTCAAGTGTGTCGATAAAGAATAGCCCTGACAGAGTCCTTTTGTCTGAGAATAAGGGAGGGTCACACACACATGCATGCCCTCAGTGATATGACAGTGACTCTACTCCCTGTTCAATTCCAGCCATCTCTTGTTCAGACCTGTCACACACAGATGATCAAGAGCCGAGTACAGAGAGACTGACTGCCTCAAAATGCTCTTTGAAATAGCTGAGTCACTCTCTATCCAGCCTGAGACTGGAGCTATCTGCATGGGGAGAGGGGACTGGCTCGGGATGAGGGTGTCTGTATGTGAGAGAGAGAGAGAGATGCATACTTGTAGTTGCTGTTGATGTCTGACACTCTCCACGCATTCTGCATGTCAAAGCCCATCCTCCGCACCTCCATCTCCAGCCTCTGACGAACATGATCACCTAAAAGGCAGAGAGAAAGGAGAGAGAGAGAGAGAGAGTAAGAGACAGAAGAGAGGATGATCTGAAATGAACAAAATGACGAGCCCTTCATGCCTTCATGTCTCATATATGCTTGAGATACATCCCCACTGCATGCATGCCATTCCCAAGCCCTCTGTGTACATGTACAGTATGCATGTCTGGTCTACTCTGTATGAATATGTATATAAGTGTGTGTGTGTGTTCGTGGGCTGACCAGGGCGGCACAGGTGCACATGCTGGTCTTCATCGTCGGCGCTGCCCCCCAGGCACCAGGCGTGGTAGGCTAGAGCAAAAAGGTCCTCCTGCCGCGACGGGTGGGCTATGGCCCGGTTCAGACGCTTCAGCCACTCCTGGCACTGCTTGAACGTGGAGAAGTGGCATCTGAGGAAACACACAAACAAACAGAATGGAAGGGAATGTACTTAAGTGTTTAAACTGAAGATAATAAAGTGGGGGGTGGTGAGAGAGAATATCCTGTAATGAATTCTCAATTTCTCTCCTTTTAACTACTCAAACGAGGTGATAATGCATAATGCATATGGTCCAGTCTGCTACTGTTGATATAAAGCAATCATAATCAAAGACATGGGAACACTTCAGATGTCTGAGCGAGGACGCCAGAGGTTGTCACAGCCAGAACTCGTTGTCACAGCCCTTTGCATTTCCCTGCAACTTTGTTTTCTTGAAACTAAAATGACCTTAAGCCAACTTCATGACATCTCTTTTCCACCTCACCCCAGCAACAATGGAGCCATTTTTCCAACAATTTCCCAGCAGCAAAAACACTATGGTGCATCTTTAATACTAGAATGCTAGCATTATGCCTTCTTGCTGTGGACTACTGTATACATTCCTCAAAATGTCATGATGCTGACCCTACGCAATCTTTAATAATATGTAGACCAATGTATCAAAACAGTATAATTATTCATACAATTATAAATCCACTTTGGTCAAGTTCACATCATATCAATGTGTTTATTGTTGTGTGATGATAATAGCACGTCAGTGTGTGGCAGGTTCAGTAGGTTCTCTCTTTACCTGACGACTTTGGAGTCCTTGCAGATGATGTGAAGCTGGAACATGTCTCTGCTCTCCACACTCTCAATCAGCCTGAGAGGCACCTGTAGGGGGAGACAGAGAGGGGGCACCAAGTCAGACAGGGAACCTCGGTCTAGACAGCACACCACCTACAGCTTCCTATCCCCATGCCTAGGGTACAGTAAGTAGACTGCAGGCAACATAAGGAAAACAGTTTCACACAGCAAAAGGTACAAGAAAGCTGACACTCATGGTAGACTTACCTTCTGTGGGGGTTGTTTGCCCCTTCATACCTCTGTTAGGTATTAATAGAAATATTCCACAGCAATGCCTACATTGAGTTTGTTACTCATAATCAACACCATCAATTACATGTCATAAAAAAAATTACCAAGTAGCAGGTTATTACATTGTCAATTCACTAGTCTCCTTTAATTTAGGAACAAGTCAAGACCTATCCAAGTCTATGGAAGCCCAAGCTTGCCATACAGCACATCTCATTCACACAAACATCAATTACTATACACCATAAACAAACTTTGGCACCTACACACAATGACTCAGCAGCACTATAGGCCAAGCTGTGTAGTCTGCAGTGCAATCTATTCTTGAATGTTCAGTCACTCTCTCATGCTGAGCCCACTGGTGTTCAGCAGCTCCAGCTCTGTTATTGTGGACAGGGGTGTTAATGAGGTCACTCCAAACTAAACAGTTATACAATTGCCAATGAGGCTTGGCCTTTCATTTGAGCTAACCATTCAGCATCAGCACAGACTGTGGGTCATCTGACTCAGTATTGAACAACCGTTTCATGCCATATACTTCAGACAAGCTTTGTGTCTTAAAGCGCACTAAGTGGCCCAATAAATCCAAGAGGCGTTTTCAATTCAACCTCTGCAATACAGCCTGGAGCTTCACTTAGGGCATTCAATATTCTATGTGGGCAGATTCTGAAAAATGTAAAAACAGAGATAGCCTCCAAATTGAAAGTTAAATTACAATTTGTCCTCAGTGCACTTTAATCCAGGAGCAGTCTGTACAGAGGTTGAATGACAGAGCTGTCTAGACTGGAGGGAGCAGGAGGGGGTTGTCACATGGTACTCACAGAAATCTCATTGTCCACACCTGGGTAGGTCTACAACACAGTGACACCAGGGAACAGAGAAAGGAGGGGCACAAGACAGGGGAGGAAATGGAAAAAAAAAAAACGATTAAACTAAAAACAAAAGGAAGTGAAGGGTTAAATGGAGAGCTAACATCAAGAGTGGAAGATAAACTCAGGCAGAGCAGATAGCAGAGAGTGCTACATTTGCACACCACCAAGCTCAGAGGAAATGACGGCAAAAAAGACAAACATAAAGGAGAGTAAAGAGAAGACAGCTTCACAGCAGGGGAATATGGCTGAGGGAGGAAGTACGTTCATCTGTGCCTCAGAGGTCAGTGCAGGACTCAGTGGTGCACAACGTCAATCCTACATGAGCTGATTCCTTGAAATGTTGTAATACAGAAATCCTCCACAAAAACCTCTTGTACTTGATGCCCTAACTAACACCCCACCGGTAAACAAAGAGTAAAGGTGAAAGGGATCAAACATTTTGAAAATCAGCAGAAACTCAGTGCAGATGTGTGTTCTTTTTAGCAGAGCCCTGCTAGATGGCTGGAGTTCTGGGAGAATTTCATTGCCAGTGAATGCAAACAATCATGCTGTTTGTATTTCAGCAAGGTCTGACGTCAGTAGGAGAGGGCCGCTGGATGCAAACGCCAGCGCGGACTGGGCCTCTGAAACCCAGAGGTCACGTTAAAAACACTCCTGCCTGTGAGATCAGAGGCAGCGCCGCCCTGCACAGTGCCAGCTTAGAGCCAGTGAGGAGACCAAGAGGCTGGGAAAGGCCTTAGCCTACTGCAAACATTAGGATTCACAACAAATATTAGGATTATTTGCCTTATAAGCAGCATGACATGTTGTATACAATTTATATGGGGTACGGGAAAAGATTCTCAATCTAACAAGCATAGCCTCCCTCTCATGCTATAGGCTCCCTTCACGGCATCCTCAGCCCTCTGTTCTGTTCTGGTACCACTTGGACTGAATCGAGGCATGACTACCCATGTTGATTTTTCCAGACTCCTGACTCTTACATTGATGATGGACTCCTTGAACTTGATGTGGAGCCTGTAGTTTGAGATGGCGATGATGGCGTCATCGGCTCGGCCGAGATACTCCACCCCTTCCCCCTGAAGCGCTGGGAACGGCACCTGGGGGGAAACAAACACCAACACAAGGTTACAAAAACATCAATAGACAATGTTAAAGACATCAACACTAGTCTTGGTGATGAATAGTGTTCATGGTCTATTATGCATTTCCTCCATGGGTATTAGTCTTAGTATGATTGTGGACTGATCTGGTGGTCCCTGTATCATTTGTAATGCAATTTCTGAAGACAGGCTCTCAGTGTCGTCTAAACTGGATTTATGCACGCTATTGAGGAGATACAACACCAAGCTCTGCTTAAACTCAGAGAAGGAACATCTTAACTGGGCATGATTATCCCCAAATCAAGTCTTCATGGGTTCACTACTGGAGTAGGTATGGGGTTTTGTAAGTCTTTAGCCCAGTGTTACATTTGAATCTGCTAGTGTTCCAGGTGCTTGGGCTGGGGTTGGGGTCTGTTCTGGTACACAGGACCCCATGGGGTGGAGAGCCTGTCTGAAAACCCCACTACAAACAGAGACCTCACTGAGCAACTGTCTGTGCTGTGTCCAGACACTCTAGTACTCAAATCTGAAGTTGGCCTCACAACAATGAATGGAGGCAAAATTTGGACAATGGGAGGTAAATAAGATGTGCTTGTGGCTGTCCAATTAGCACATGGCCGTAGCATAAAAGGATCTCTGTGAGCGTGAGCTTGTGGTTGAGCCTGAGTGAGCAGGCGGGTGGGCGGGCAGGGAAAGAGGGTGTCTACATGGCTGATGGTACCGTGATGGCTTTGGAACTGTCCATTAACATTCCTGCTGCGTGCCCATTTTATTGGAGCCGCAGCACGGCCCAGGCTCCAGGACAAGACCCCTGCATTAAGATAATTGGTTCCCATCAGAGGATAATAGAACACATTTTTCATCTCATTTTGAAGCAGTGCATTAGCTGCTTTAAAACTCAACCAGGTGGAGAGAGACACAGAGCCGCTGATGCCAACGTCTAAATGATGCCTCAAGTCATCTAAAAATGGGAACACATTAACAAGGCAAAGCCAAACAAACATTAACCCTCACTATGTTTAATCCATCTCTTTAAACTCAATGAACGCAATTCAATGTTCTACAGCACTTCAGGGGTTTAATAGTGAGAGTTTAATAGTGACAAATGCTATGTTCCTTATTTCATTGAACTGGCAAGTTACGTTATGGTGATGGATGTTTAACAATGGAGTCTGAATGGGATGAAATTGTGTGGAGAAATAAAAATAATTTTCCGCTGCCTGGGACAAAGCTCTTCTCTTGTTGGCTGGTGATGAGGGCAGTAATGCATAATGGGAGAGGTATTATCAATTTCTAATGTCGGGAAAATTGAGAAACATCATGTCTAACCATTTCTCTCTCTGAGCAGAACATTAAGTGATCCATGAGTGGCTTTGTCCTTCTCAGAACTTCTGTGACGTTGTGAACCAGCGTCTTCTTGGCGAGCAAAAAATGGTTGTGTTATGCTGTGAGCAGTCATTAGAGACAATGAGTACATTACAATCATTCTATTTTTGATGCGCATACTGTACCACAGTGTTGCCTGGAGACCACATAACACTGCATTGGCTCATCACACATTATGTGCTGAGTCATTCTAAGATCAGGACCTATTGGTGCATGAAAACACAGATCAAGCAGGGTAAAGGAGGATTATGATAAGATGTCGGAAAAGCAGCTCGGCTTCAAACAACATAGTTACCCAACACTTGACATGACAGGAAAAACACACAACCAGTAGTGTACAGGAAACAAGTAAACAGCATGAGCATGTGACTGGGGACTGAAAGATAAACATCTACTACTAATATCACTTTGTTCTCATCCACTGAAAATTACTTCAGAACAATTTAACAAAATGGACCTTTAGAAAAAGAACAGGCTCCTTGCAGGCTTCCTAAAGGAATCATCTCACGTTGATCTGGGCCGTTCAGGTGAAATGCTGACTGTGCATCATGGCTGCTGGTGGCCCAGAGCCTCCATTGTGGAGATTAAAACCTCAACTGTGATCACTGCCTCAGCTCACAACATGACTAGCCAGCGCCCAATCTCCTATTCATGTTCCCGCCGCTGCTCATCTTTCACAGAAAGTGGCTTGTTGGCAGGGCATCGCAGGACAGGGTGGGGTGGGGTGCAGCGTGACGAGGGGGTAGGACATGTGGCACTGCAGTTACCATGCTGACCTCCAGTCTGCAGGTGCACTGCACAATATCTGCTCCAGAGGCACCGCCTGCCCTTCCTATAAAGAGGAAAACAATGGTATGTGCTCTGTCCTAACAGTGAGCATTCTCACATAGGTGTTATCCTTCTCCAGGTAGGATGGGGCAGTGAGCAGTGCAATGGTGATCGCATCGTCCGTAGATCTGTTGCTTGCTATGCAAACTGGAGCGTGTCCAGGGTGTCTGGTACTGAGAATGGCACATGTACCTATTAAGTTCTGTTACAGCAGCAGAAGTGAGGCTGCATGCTACTCCACTGTTGAGGGGAATTAACAAGTCCTGCTGAGAGTGTCATAGTTAACATGCTGTGCAGACTTGGAGCTGCATTAAACAAGCTCTGCTTCAAATGTAGGTGTATGACTCACTAGCAGGCAGCTAGCATAGCAGAAGATATTGTGTCACGTTTTCCCTCTACGCAGCCTCTGGCAGTGCACATAAAAATATGGAGAGAGACAGAGAGGGAGAGCAGGGAAAAAGACCAGTGACTAATATTTTCTGACTTGGCTTGTGAGTCGTGACTTCCAGTCCAGGCAGCCTGCTCACACTCCAGAGAGAGAGAGAAAGAGAGAGAGAGAGTAGAGGAGGGGGGTAAGGGTGATGTGCAGCAGTATGTGTCATGAACATGCACACTTGTGCACATGTAGAATACTGTATGGCTGAGACTAGAGGATGACTAATTTGCCTGCAGTAACGTTCAGTTCAGGACATCAGCTGTCAGTGACAAATGCTACGTTCCTTATTTCATTGAACTGGCAAGTAACGTTATGGTGATGGATGTAACTGCAGAGACGCCTAAAAGTAGAAGAGGAGTGTGACTTCTGAATAAAACAAAATGTCTGTTCTGTGGCAGCTGTGGGGAGACACACTCAGGAGTGTGGATCGGCTGAACAAGTACGCTTATAAACATCTTTATTAAGCAAGCCAATTCTCTGTTATAGTCTGTGCTCTCCTGTGGCAGATCTAGAGTCCCTGCCTCTTGGATCATTTAACAAGCCACAAGAGGAGCTGTTACACGAACCTATGATATCCCCTCTGACATTTTGGTCGATAATGGACATTGTAAGGCATGCTGGGATCTAGTGACAGGTCATGGCAGGATTAGCCTATGAGGGTGAACCAATGCAATTACCTCAGTCTCTGTAGAGGAGATGTTTTTATCTCACTGAGTTAAGAGTACGTGAGCAAGTTTCTATTCCTCATTGGTGTGCCAATTAAAATGTGGAACATTCAAAGCTAGACTCAGCTTGCGTTTTAAAGGATACCATGCCCTCATTACAATGGAAAACAAGTAGTTGTTGTCCCCACGAATGATGTAGCACCCCTCCTTGTGTGAATTAGTGACAATTATTCAGAAGTATGACTGAAAAGTTACCGGAATGTGTTGTGCTTATTTGATTCATTAGTCGTCTTCTTCTTACAGTTTATTTGAAGGCAGTCCACGGACTTGAGGTAGGCTGAAAAGTTACCAGAACTTGCAGTGCGTATTTGATTCATTTGACAGTATTATTTGAACACAGTCAATTGGTCAAAAGGTGCGGTCTGAGGTGTGCTCTCCTCTTTGCACCGTATTATGACGTTTTTAATGATAATAACCCATCACTTTAGCTACACCATCACAACATGAATCGGCGTCACCTCGAAACTCTTAATCTCTATGGCAAGATTCACCCAAGTCAGATTCAGGGCCTATCAGTGTAATTTTGTAAATGCTGCATCTGTATGGCAGGACACATCATTCACCCAATCTTCGTAAAAGTTGTCCAAATGGTGTCGGAGATATAAGCGTGTGACATACGAATGGACAGAGACCGATCCATAGTCCCATAATTTCATTGCGGGGGACAACAACTTCACGCCTTTTCCAAAGAGCAGGAGTATTTTACCATTGTTAAGGATCAAAGGCAGCAGATGAGAGCCTAGAGACTTCATTAAACAAGAATGGTAATACCCAGAACTACACAGGCCCTGTCCACCCTTCTGAAACATACAGGTCATACCAGATACAACAGAAGAAATGATAGGCTAGTAGCCTATTACAATCACACCATGTCTTCTATGTTGGTGGGTAACGCAGGACTGTATGTTTTTTGAAATGACACACGAGTGCTCATTTTATTCAGTGATTACATGAGGCCATAAAACCATCAAGGTGGAAAAGGAGTACATCATAAAATGCTAATGGGGATTTTTCAACACAATCCTACTCAGTAAAGTAAGACAGCCTAAACATTAATGTTTGGTCAGTTTAACAAGCCATCACAGGTTTACATGTATTGCTCTTTTGAAGAGCATTCCCCCATGTCAGGACATTTTGACTGACTACAAGGTCACCATTGTACCATTAGATGAAGTAAACTGAGAAAATGAAACTGCTTCTAACTATCCAGTCCGTGTTTGTTCCTAAAAAATACAATAACATTGCTTGAGTAAGTTTTATAAGCCTCTCTTAGTCCTCTTAGCCTTACTTGACGATTACCAACCCTGTCCTTCACGTTAGGTTGTGGAGCCTCTTGATTGTGCTCATTACATTGATGACTGGTAAGGGTGCCTCACAGCAAGAACAGGGTCTTTAGAGAAGAACACATGGTTGACTGTGTTCCTCAGCTAAAACAAAATAAAATGCTTGTAACGGAAGGATTTCCAGTTGCAAATGACTCCCAAGGTGCTCCTTAGAAAATCACCAGTGCTTGACCATGTGACAGTAGGATCTAATAAACCTGATTTAATATTCCCAAGGATTTCAAGTTGTGCTTAATCACAGATGTTAAAAAATACATGCATTGGAGTATAATGTGAATCTCATGTCAACAGATTTCCCTCATAATTTCCTCCTCGGTAGAGGGCCTGAAGAACAACAGGACCCATCCATCTGAGGAGAGAGCTAATCTACTGTGTATGCATCAATCAGCATGAGGCAGGCGGTGATAACATGAAAGCCCAATAAAGAGGCCTGACCCATAGCCTTTCTCAAATTAATTAAGCTGTTTCATACATCTTGAGACAAGAACTTGAACAAAACCTTTTAACTTCCTTCCTTCATTCAAAATTGGTATTTTGTCCTTTCTGAAGGTCTAAATGTGGTGGTGTAGCAATTCAGGAGGCAGCGCCTCAGATCTGATGGTGAACACGCATCACAAGCCTATTACCCCCCTGGTATCTAATTTGCTTTTTCCTGTTTAAAGGTTGACAGGATGGCTGACAATATCGCTTTTCTCACGCAGTGTCATCATCTCTCCTCTCCTCCAGTCTTGTTTCCCTAAGCTTGTGGAGGCCAGATTTCTGCAGTAACACCTTGGCACTCGGGGTGCCACTCAACACAATGGCAGACTTAATTCTCCAGGGAGCTACACTGAAATGCTCTAGTGCTACTCTAAGACCCAGGATTAAAGATGAGTTCATAGACTGGCTAAGCACCACAATTAGACTTTTCACCCAGTCATGGCCACCTAATCCACATCCAGTGTAATTGATTGAGTTCTAATGCCTTCACTGGAGTGAGGCGGGGCTTGCAGGTAACCATCGATCATTGCTCAGTGGGGGAGATGATCCCTACACTCAATCATCATTGGTTTTTCCAAATGATTATGTTTTTCTTTAGAATTGCCCAACAGCTTGACTTCTGACAAAATTCTACAGAAGGCCAATCTTATCTCACACTGTGCTCTCCCCCAGCCATTTCTCTAGAAAACCTTACTTAACAGATTAACTATGTGGAATTCTACCCTTGTGTGGGCTTGTCTAACTGGCCTGGTGGATGTATGTGGGTTAGTGTCCCTGCCAACTAAAACAAGGTCATAAATGTGGAAAACAGAACACTACTGCAGCACACCAATCTAAAATATAAGAATGTTGAGAATGATACTGTAGTGTTGTACAGTAGGTGATGCTATTGCTAGAGTTTGACATCAATGCAAGAATATTCCCCATCTCTGGTAAAAGGGGAGCAGTTGGGCCATGGAGCTGCACTCACCTGAAGGCTCTCGTCCTCCTTCACCAGCTCCTTCTGGGGGAACAGGTCCTTGGCCTGGATGTACTCCAGACTGGGGGGTCCCTCTTCACCCTGTCAGAGAGAAGCACAGGCAGTGAGACCATCATCCCCCTCAACCACTGCACACACTCACAGTACATCACATCCGATCAGAGACATCACAAGAGAGGATGAGCAATCAATCAATCACATACAAAGAGAAAATATGAGTCCTTCTTATGAACCTTTTTCACACTGCATAACTAGTGTAATTCAGCTCAGCACTGGTCAGGGCATGGCCAAGTCTCTGATCAGATCACTAGAGGTAAATGGCACACGCGTGCGCACACACACACACACACAATTGTAGTTTGTCTCTGCTGGGGTACATTTCAGGCCAGGTGGTAATCTGCAGGCATCACATAGTGGATTAAATATTGACCATGAGGGACCTTGTGAAATTCACTGCCGAATTGGAGGCACCCCTGCACACGTCAAACATTTACCCTGCACATGATGCCAGTCCTGTAATCTTTGACGCAGGGTGCCACAGTCTTGAGTAAACAAAGAAGTGAAGACTGGATTGGTCACTGCTGGGCTACAGCACACAGATTAGTTTTAAAAATCTTCTAGATTTAATCAGGGCTGTCGGTAGGTCATTTTCATCTAAGAACATGTTTAAGCAAAGGGGATATGCTCTGAGATTATGTGACAGTTAGGAGGTGCTCGTAAATGTATGAAAACGCATCTGCTTCTCTATAGCTGATGTCAGTATGTCCAGTGTGAGCCTCAGAGTTGCATTTTTAGTCATGTTTAAAGAGCAAGTTGATTGACAAATAGAGCCCTGCATACAGTAAGATACTGTGAGGCCTAAAAGGAAGGTGAAGTGGGGTAGGGCAGGGGTGAATGATGTCCCCCATGGATAATGAACCATTTGGCACGGACATGGACTTTTTAATTCTAAATGTGATGAGCAGATGCTGTGGAAATGGACACTACACGTCAGTCAGAAGTCTAGAAAATTGTGTAGAAATTCCAGAAAATTCCAGAAGTCTAGAAAAAGTGCAGAAATTCCAAACCAGAAACCACACCACAACTACTCACTTCTGCTCAAAAAGGGAATTTCAAGGTATAACTTTACTCAGAATTACTCACAATATTCTATTGTGACCTGTTGTTTGTTTAGATAGGGCATGCTTTCTGTGACTTCCCCCAGACAGCGCTTTAGTCTAAACAGGAACAGCCAGACCAGGATAACTGCTTTTTATTCTCGAAGTCAAAACTTGAGGTCACACAAACAAATCATAGTTAACACCATAATGTTTATTCCTTACAAAGCCATGTTTCTAAGATGGTAAATTGGCCAGCAGATGGCTGGGGCTGTGAGGGGACAGTAGGGAGGAGGTGACCTTGAAAGCAGACAAGTCGTGACAGTCTCAAAGCCTCAGACAATATGCAGCCATATTAGAGAAGTGATTTGGGATTTCACAACTTTAGGTTCAATTACAAATGTCCATTTATACCATCAGAGGGCAAAAATTAGTGGAGGGAAGAGTCACAACTAATGTCCATAACAACAGCTCTTTATCAATGTATTGCACATTTCCAAGGAAATCTTTCCCCTGGAATGACATTTTATCCTTTAGAAAAGCGGGGCAGCCACTGTACCAGGGAGAAGGAGCACAGGCCTATAACCATCTTGTACCAGGGAGAAGGAGCACAGGCCTATAACCATCTTGTAGCAAGTCCATTTAAATCATTTACACAGCAAATCTGTTAGCAATACCTCATCTTATTTTACAACTGTATATGCTGCAGAACTGCTTGGGTTTTGTACTTGGCCATTTATCAGGAAAAACAGAATTACATTTTTCAAGAATAAAATCAATATCTGAGGGAAGAAGCAGAAAAGTGTTTATGCTTGTTTAACAATATTTATTAGAGGATCAATGTATAAAGAAACCATGGAAGGCGTAATTCAATAATATTACTCATTAAATGTGTATGGATGGAGGGAAAACATAAGGCACATTCTAAAAATATGGTGCTAAGAATCAACTATAAATAATAAGTGAAATGCGTCAAAACTCAATGATCTGTATCCATATTGGTGGTTAGATTGAGAGCTAACACACAATGTTCCTCTACTCTGTGGAAGCAGGAGGATCCAGCTATAATCCCCCCCTCTCTCCCTGCCTCGCTCCCTCCTCCCTCCATCCCGGCTGTCTCAGCAGCAGGTGCCCAGCTAGTTCCATCCATCACTGCGGCTACTCAGACACACTGGGGACGAGCAGGCCATCCGTACCACAACCAGACCAGACACTGCCATCGGAGCTCTGAGACACACACTGCAACACTGGCACCTTCACTCAACATGCCGTGTGCCTGCAAGGGGCCTTATATCACACAATAATATAATTACAATGATCTACAATCATGAAGAGGAATTGGATTGTATTAACAAGAACATATCTGATAATAAGATGAAAACTGTTTTTCTGTCCAATACTATTTGACTTATGATAGATTTGTCTGCTGGATTTATAAACTAAATCTAGCAGACACTTTGTATTAGCCATGGGAAACCTAATGTTTGAACATAGACCTCCTCATCTCACTGAGAAGGACATCTACCACACACGAACCCAACAAACAGGATGTTCCAAATCTCCAACGCAATCCACTGATCAAGCTGGCTATAAGACACCCTCTCCTCCCCTCTCTGCCACCAAACTGAGCCCATGAGTTTTGAAGAGCCATAAGATATGACACAAAAGCACTAGGTGTCAACACCTGCCACATTGATATCACATGTAAAAATCTGAATGACTTTGTCAACAAGCAAGGAAAAAATAGGTCACTCCCTCTGGGTAGAGGGGAAGTGAAGGGGTTCAAATGTAGAGTAGTTTGTAAAAGTCCGAACTATCCCCATCTCCCCATTCTCTAACGTCACTGGACACTAGAGCACAACTTACGATGCAGATTTCAATTGCAAATTACCAGGTACTGCATCTATTAAATGTTTAATTTTGCCTAAGGCAGGAGGAGCAAGAGAGAGCTAGAGGGACAGAGATGTTGCCATGTCCCTGGTAGCTTCTCTTAATAGAGATCCCATATGTGAATTGCAACTACTGCCTAACAAGACAGCCAGCATCATTACCTGAGCCAAGACATGGTTAGATAGGCCTAGACTGAAGATGAAGGCTATGTGGGTGATTACAAGACATGGTTAGATAGGCCTAGACTGAAGATGAAGGCTACGTGGGTGATTACAAGACATGGTTAGATAGGCCTAGACTGAAGATGAAGGCTACGTGGGTGATTACCAGTAGGAGATGGAGGGAGAGGTGATCAGGAGTGGGTAAAGGGACAGCTTGGGTGGAGCACCTCTTGCTGTCTTACTTACAGTTTTCAGCTTTACCCCTCAAAGAGGCTGAGTGAGGTTAATGTGATTAGACTCTACATTAGAGCAAGTCTACCTGCTAATTCATTCAACACCATTCATCTTAATAATAGGCAGTGTTGATTACATCAAGAAGAATCAAGGACATCAGGGCAGCACAACAGGGTGGAGATGCCAACACTTTCTCTCTCTATTTTTAGAAGAACACTTCATCACTCTTAGTGATTACCACCCATCATCTCCTCTGTCACAATGACTCTATTAGCCACATGCTAATGCTGTGTATCTCCACCTGGCAGACATTTTCTATCATTTAAATCTAAATAAGGGGAATGATGAACTAAGCAGCAGTCAATATTGCAATTGCCCTTGAAGACAAAGCAACAAAGCTCACTTACTTACATTTCATTTACGGCATTTAGCAGACGCCTTTATACAAAGCGACTTACAACAATACATTTGTTTAAGTAAGTGAATCATCTATCCAACAGTCATCATAAGACAAAGTAATCAATGCTCACACCAGGGGCCATTGGCAGTCGTAATGCCAGTAGGCTATTTTTTATTTAATTTGTTTTATTAGCAGGAGAGAACTTGTACAGGGGGGTAGCGGTGGTGAAAAGGTCTCTGGGGTTGGGGTTAGGGTTAGTATTTGGGGGGGGGGGGGGGTAGTGAGGGTGAAGCGGTCTTTAGGAGGGACTGTTAAAGATGTAGCCTGAAGAGTTGGGTTTTCAATCTTACCCACAAGGGTTTACTTCTTACCCACAAGATGGCCTTGTGCGATATTGTATATGAACCTCAAAGTTCCCTTTTTCCCCAAGGAGTAGGTCCATAAGCTCCTCTCTCAGGATGGAGGCTGGCATATCAGCCACAACAAGGTTATTTTGTAAACCCTGTCTAAAATGTTCCAAATCCCCATCACCCTTCCCAGTTGATTCAAACCGCAGTGTCCCTGTGATCTTTCCTACAAGCATAACAGCCTACTGCATGGGCCGACTTGATGAGACAGCTGATGGTCCATCAATCCTCCTTCTCTGTGCTGAGACTTGGGGGGACATGACACAGTGACAGTGCCCATCAGTCAGGGGCACACGGTGTGTCTGACCTGGAGGTATCAGCCCAAACACAGGTGAATTTCACCAATGACTGCCTGATAATTGGCTGCCACCGAGGCAGAACCACATTTGGTATTCTGGTTGGGTAAGGCTTGCCGGGATGTGCCAGACAGGTGCAATACATTACTGAATGAGGAACCGCTACCGAGCCCCGTCAGAGATTTAATGCCAGTCTCTAGGAGGCAGCGTGACGTTAACCCCTCCAAGCACACGCACGCACAATATAAGTCTCTGCTCTGTCTTCCCATTTTTCTTCTTGCCGCACGACTCACTCAGTAGATGACTTGGCAACGTCTTGCTGGACACCTCTTATGAAGCGGTGCCCTGCCCTGATGCGGTTTTCCCCTGGGAGGCCTGCTAGCACAGAGTGTACTTTAACCAACCAGCCCAGGCTTGCGTTAATACTGCACTATAAACCCATCACAGAGCCAGAGTTTGACTCCATGCACTGACAGGTGGGCTTAAATTGATGCTTTGATGCTAAACCGAAGGCACACACTTTCTAAATTTAGAATGAAGAGACCAAGCTTCCAAAAGGCAGTTCCTGGCAGGCCCAGATGCCACAGTATTGGGCTTTAACAGAGGTTATGGAAGAGACAGTGAAACAATAGTGCCTGGCAGAGGTAAGTCTAAGTTTAGAGTAGATGGCTATGATGCCATATCGTCTTTCAGTAGAAAAGGCACATGCAGACCCCCAGCTGACATTCTGATGACCACAGTAACACAGGCCCCCCAGTTCACAGGAACTATGTCTGATACATAACATCACCAGAGCAAACGAGACAAAACACAGTGGGGAGACATGTAAACAAATATTCATTGCATACTTCCAGATACAATCATCTTAGATTACAAACAAAAAGAAAAAGAAAGCTCTGGCGCTGCAGGCCAAGCCAGAAAGATGGAGAACAGCATGTGTCCAATGCGTTTTTGCTTCGTCACAGCTGAAAGCCTGCACCCCCTCCCCCTCCGTCTGACAAGCACTCAGAGCTATGGACCTGATGAACACGCTGCAGCCAAGCACCGCATCTCTCTCTCTTTTCCAGTGCCCACTGCCAACACATCAAAAAAGAGAGATAATAAAACAACTACTACTTATTTACATGGGCTACACTAGCTTCTGCCCAGTGGTTCTAAGTGGATCCTCATGACTAACACAGCAGAACTAATACCACTTAAGGTAAGAGGTTGTGCTCTTTTTAAAAGGAGCTACACATTAATCTGGGTCCCCTGTGGCCTGAAGTCGTAACTGCAATTACAATGAGCTGGTTGTTTACAAATCTTCTAGTACTAGCTGATTTTGTGATGGAAGCTAGCTATCCAGACTACTGAGAGAAGATCCCGGGATGTCAAGTGAACAGATAAAAAGTATTTGCGCTGGATAGTTTTGATTTGCCTACTTTGGGTAACAAGCTACAATTTGACAAGTGGCTGTACCAGACAGGAGAAATCAGTACGCTAATACCATAAAACATTGGTGGGGAGCTATTACTTTTAAACAACTCGTTACACATGCCCTCCTGATTATTCAAGGCCATTATATTCTGTACTACAGTGAAAATGTTGTGTAGCTCCTTTAATTCACTAAAACAATGGTGTTCTAATCCATTTGTAAAACCTGGTGAGTGAAACTGCCTTTCCAGGGATTACTGTGCGTAAAGAGAGAGCGTGGGAGTATCTGAAAGAGAGTGGATGGACATGCAGGAACGACAGTGGACTGCATTGAAACCAGACAGACAATGGCATTGCCAACATGAATAAGAGTCTGGTTGCTATGGTTACAACATCCTTTTTGAGAGACTCCTTTTTATCCTTTTCCTTGGAAACAATGTGTTGCCATCAGGAGACCGGTATTCACTAGGGTCTTAGTGTAATGTTGGATTATTAGTTTCTTTTTTAAAATTTGCGAATCCGCATCATATTCAATAAGCATCTCTTGGTTTTGAAAGTTAGATGGGAGTTAAATTACAGGTGACTACAGACTTGCACATACGCACTGAGGCAGAAAATATCAACTACGCACATGGCCTTCAATGTGCAGCACTTCACCCAATACTAAACCATTAGTCAGTCACATCTGCACAGTGTGTCAGGGGCTAAAAAGGACAGAGGCAGACAGTGGGTGAGAGAGAAGAGCAAGAGAATGATACAGGGGAGAGAGGACAGGAGAGAGAACAAGTGACAGATGGCAGCAGAGAGTGAGAGAGATGGTAAGATAGCGGCAGACAGAAAGAGACAGACTGGAGTGAGAGAGCAAGATACAGACAGGGCAAGAGAAAGTGCTAGCGGGGGCTGAGTTGGCGAGTACAGTCAGACTAGTGGGCCCAGTTCAGGGATGGCAGAGCAAAGAGTGTACGATGAATCATACCCACTCACCTACCTTGTGTCCTCCCCTCATCTCGGAAAGTGTTAATATTTCATGGACCGGCATGTTCTAAAAGAGCAGTCTTCGTTTGCACAAGACTGAGCTGAACTTCATGGGTTGGCAATGCAGGTTTTCCTACAGAGCTCATCTCCCCTGTGAGCTAAGCCTCAGCACTTCTACAAAATCACACACAAAAACACAAATGCGCGCACACACACACAGGCAAATGCATGAGGACATATTCAGTACACACACACGCATGCACGCACGCACACTGAGTAGTGTTTATACGTTATTCTGTTGAGACATGTTGCTCCCTCAGGCCCAAATGGATTATCCATCAATCAGAGATGAACGCGTGGACATTTGGAGTGACCTCGGGTCAACTGACTCAATGTTTTTGAGCTTGGACCAAATGCACACCAACAAGGCAAATGTTTCAACATGGACACAAACCAACAAAACTGATAAAGAATTAGATTAAAGCTGACAGAGAAACCAATGATAATGTTGTCCAAACAGGCTACTCCCAGCCTCTTCATCTGACACAATTCCTGTTATGCTTATATTATGCTTCAAACCACGAAGGGAAGCCCCCCCCCAACACACACACACACATTCTGTTTTGAGTCAGTAACCCTGGAGGAATGCCGGCTTGTTTTAAGTTTTTCATTTCAAAACAGAATGTGCTCACTTGTGATATCTGATTGGTGCGACGACCCGTCAGTAACTTAATTTAAACATCAACAGCCCAGCCACTTCTGAACGCTCTATTGCCATTAAACAAGCTGTTTGACCGAGTGTGGAGTGCGCTGAGTGCCCAGAGTCTGTCAAAAGAGACAAGGCTACATAGGCTGCATAGTGACCAGATGCTTCCATGGGCAGAGAGGTGTATAATTGTGTGAAATGAAAGAACTCCAGTGACAGCAGAACTCCAGTGACAGCAGAGTGCCTGGTCCCAGTCAGTCTCCCATCTATAAGTGACCAGCCCACTGTGTTTATCTCCAGAAGACTACAGTTCTTCCTGAGCGGTTGAGCCTCTAACAGGAGTGTTTCTGTGATGACGGAGGGCCTGGTCCAATGGCACGGTGACAGGGGTGGGGGTTAAGAGACTCATCACAAGGATCCATCTGCTGCCAGGCTGACATTGGGCTCACCCACTAGGTGCCAGACAGGGTGCCATCCAATATCTGAGCCATCCCAGGTGCCAGCATGGCTGGTGCAGGGGCAGAGAGATGCATCCTCATAAGCCCCTGGCTCCAATTGCACTTCTGATTCATTTAGCCAGCGCTGGGGAGGGGGGTATAATGGTGCCTGACTCATGGAAAAACCTTCACCAATTCAATTAGGCTTCTTATGGTTCCATTTGGAGTCATCAATATATAAAGTAGAGGGAACAAACATGACATGCAAAGGTAGAGGAGAGGAGATGGAAGGACATAAGCTTTACAAAAAGCTTTTTTTATTTATTTTGTTTATGTTTGAAATGCTTGAGAACCACACACATATTATCATAGTTGGACAAATGTATGTTGGAAAGGTACTGACAGCAAGAAGACACCCAAAACCCAACATTCAGTTTTAAGGAGACTTTGAAAGAGAAAGGTAACATGGTTGATACTAAATTATACAGACACTGGAGCAGGAGAAAAGCTGATTCAGTTGAATCACTGACAGTAAAACACAGCCAAGTGTCCACATGTGTTAATATATCCAGGGGTGCTCAACCAGTCAGGCCTCAGCAGGCAGAGGGAGGGGGAGCCATTAGCCATACTGCCCTTCATCTGCCTGTCAATCAAATCCCTGGGTGCTAAAAAGCCACACAGGCTAAATTCATGGCTTTTAGAAAAATTAAGGAGAGAAAAATATCAAGGGGAACTGGTCTCCATGGCGATCACAGGTGTGACATTTGTCTTCACCCTGTACACTCCCCTTGAGACAATGGCCTGTGTGCAGCCAATCAGAGCTCACTACGGGGGGTTGGGGAGCCCTGTTTAAAAGGTCAGAGATTAACCTGAGGACCTTGGGCTGACCTGGGCTCTCAGACCAATATGCTAAGAACACCTTCTGCTTCCCTACCATTGTGTCAGAGCTGGGAAACTGCAGAGGGTGCACATCATCAGCATAGAGTACTGTAGGTACCCTCAAACCCTACCACCTGCCGTACATTAGTCATTCATGTATTTATATCCCCCTCATACATCACTATAGCATGCCTCCTGCTGAAGAACACAGCCTCCACTCCTGCACTAAGCTTTGCTCTGTCACTCTGCTCTACTACGCAACGTTAAAGGCTAGGAGAAAGAACAAGGCACGTACAGTGACTACAGCAGTGTAGCAGGTTCTCTTCCTAACGCACATGTTCCCGTATATATATATATCTATATATATATATATGTTGTATTCCTGGCACACCTCCGCCTCCCATGCCTCTCATGTGACTCTGTGTCCTCGATAAAACAGAGCTGAGAGAACCATTAGAATTGGCAAAAACAGGTCTCCGTTCTCACACATATCAAAAGGAGCTGCCCTAATTCAGTCATTCCTTTATTGCACGTGGACGGCATTGGTTACTTAACAGCTGTGGCACTCACATATGTCGACCACGACCCCCACCCTGCACCCCCCACTGACTGACAAGCACTGACACACACACGAAGGAGGGAGTAGTACATTTACACACACATACGCATGCACAAAGAATACAGTACACACACACACACACACGCATTGCAAACGAAAAATGTAGCCACTTACAAAGCAGTTGAGCATAGAGCAGGAGACCCTGGCTGCCAGGCTCATGACGAGGAGAGGCAGGGCTGTGCCTGAGAGACACACAGCCTACGGAGCAGCAGTACGACCAGAGCACCAGGGGCCGGCATAACCATCCTTCCCCCGCCAGAGCCTCTCCTCCTCCCCCCCTCCCGCCTCTCCCCCCCCACCCCAGGAGGTGCTCAGGGACAGAGGCCCACCCCAGTCCTCACTCCACCCCTAGAGAAAGGGGGACAGAAACTGAAAGTGCCGGCGTCTGGAAAGCCCCCTGTTGCTTAGGAAAAGCCCAGAGGAAGCGGATAGTCCATAAGAACACAAAAGGAGTCGGATCGATGAGCTGAGAAAAAGGACAGGGAAGGAGGAAAGGACAGGGAAGAGCGTGCACTGCAGGTGCAGCTGCTTCACTAGAGGAGAAGAATGAGGATATTGTGAGTGGAGAGAGAGAGGAGGAAAAAGAGAGAGAGAAAGAGAGAGGGAATTGCCTGATGCTAGGCTCCACCCTCTGCATCGCCTCTCTCTACCACAGTCACGTGCTAGCATTGCGCTCTCTTTTTTCCCTCCCTCCGCCCCCCACTCCTTTCCCGTTCACCCTTCACCGAGATCTCCTCATAACCTCGCTGCTTCCTCAGCAACCAGGCAGATCAGCACACGGTGTGCAGTGGTAGATGCGCACACACACACACAGACACACATCAGAACATGTCTTCACAGGGACTATGTTTAGCACCATGCACACCAGAGGATCAAGGGTTTGTTTCCTGCATTGTCAGCTCAGTATCAGCTCAAACACACAGACAAAGTCAAAGGCTGAGACGACTGCACAGGGTTTACAAACCCACACTGGCTCGTACACTATCATGAAACCATCTTGCTGGCAGTGATTGAGCGAGTCCGGCAGGAAAGGATGAAAGAGAGGAGAGGAGGGAGGGGATGTGGAGTGAGCCAATGCGGAGAGCTCCAGTGACACAGCATTCTACAGCAGCGCTGTCCCCTCCCTCCCTCCCTCCCTCTCTCCTTCCCTCCTTCCTTTGAGTGTCTCCTTGTGCTGCCTGAGTGAGCTGCACCGTGCAGGGCTACAGAACGCTCTCTTGCTTCCCAAGGGGAGGGGAGAGGTGTGTGTTTGTACACAGTGTCCCCTAAGCCAGAGGGACACATACATCCCATCCCCCCTCACCCCTTCTCAGTTGAGTCGTGACATTGGGAGCCTGCCTGCTTCTTCTGTTTTTTTTATTCAACCATTCTTTAAAACAGGCAATACTGCATTAGACCCGACACCCAATGAAAAATTTATATAGGGTTTCAACCATGTACACAGTAATGTTCAGGAATTAATTCAACAATATAATAATGCTCCTGTCAAGGTAGTCAACATCTTGTTACACTTATGTCTTACTTAGAAGGTACATTTCAGAACGTTTTGAAGCCAAACTCATCCGGCTTCAGTGTCTCCATCAGCCCCCGTGGTCTGAGCTACCTCTGACCTGCCTATGGTCTACCTGTGGTCTGTTGAAGGGCTGGCTGGCTGGACGCGTCCTCTGTGATGTAGCAGGGGAGGCTGGCTCTGCTGAGAGGCTGTGACGTCCCATGGCCTAGAGCAGCCAATAGCGCGGTGCCAGCCCATGGTTTCAGAACACCCAGGGGGAGGGGAGGCGCTTAGGCACACCACTGCTCCATCTTAGGCACACCACTGCTCCATCTTAGGCATGTTAATTGCCTGTATAGGCCTACGACAGTCGCAATATGCATTTTCAAACCGCCAGGAGAGAGGCCATTTTAAACTATAGTGCCTTCACTTCACTTTTTCCACATTTTGTTGTGTTATAAACTCAATTTAACTACCATTTATAAACTCTATCCATCACATCCCAGCCAGCTCCAGATATGGCCTCCTGTGTCTCCAGTGCTATTTTAGGAAAGGAGGGCAGCCACTTGTCCAACCAGAGAGCCTGCAGGTTGACCTTTTACTGGCAGCTAATACATGATGGCCTCATATACACTCACCCAACACTTTATTAGGAACACTATACTAATACTGGGTAGGGCCTCCCTTTGCTCTCAAAAACAGCCTCAATTCTTCGTGGCATTGATCCCACAAGATGTTGGAAACATTCCTTTGAGATTCTTGTCCATGATGACATGATTGCATCACGCAATTCCTGCAGATTTTTCAGGTGCATTCAAGCTGTGAATCTCCTGTTCTACCACATCCCAAAGGTGTTCTGTTGTATTCAGATCCGATGACTGGGAAGGCCACTGAAGAACACTGAACTCATTGTCATGTTCATGAAACCAGTTTGAGACGACTTTTGCTTTGTGACATGGTGCATTATCATGCTGGAAGTAGTCATTAGAAGATGGGTAAATTGTGGCAATGAAGGGATGCACGTGATCAGCAACAATACTCAAATAGGCTGTGGCATTCAAGCGATGATTGATTGGTATTAACAGGCCCAAAGTGTGCCAAGGAAACATTCCCCACACCATTACACCACCTCCACCATGAGAAGGTGTACAGGTGTTCCTAATAAAGTGTTTGGTGAGTGTATGTATAGAAACATATGACTAAGGGAGGGGGAGCTATGGTCCCCATCAAGCAGGGGGGATTTTTCTTATATACTCTACGTGCAGGATAGCATGGGCTGGCAGGGAGGGGGCAGTATGCTCGGGGTTAATTGTGGTTAGCCACAGTGAATCATTCCATCTTCAGGATTCCTCTGGCTGTAACAGATACCCACTGTCTGTCAGTGTCCTTTAGGGAAGGGGGAGGTTACTCCACCCCACTCTTCTTTATTTCCACTTTGTGGCATCTCAAATACCATAAAACATACAGACAATATTGCAATGGTCTAAAGAAAGTGTTAACAGTGATCAGGGCAAGGTCAAACACTGCTGAGAGCAAGTGTCCTTCAAGGAGGGGTTAACAAAATGATTAACCACAACCTGGAATAACCACTGAGGCTGTAACTGGAGCCGCAGCCCAGAGTCTCTAGTGTCCCTTGGGAGAGAAAACATCAACCCCAGAGGACGGACACACACACACACACACACACACACACACACACACGGTTTACATAACCAGGTGACATCATATGGGGCAGGGACACAAAAGCTCCCATGTTTACTGTACGTACATACACACGCCTCACAGCCCCTCAAAGGTAGCATTGCAGTGCATTGTGGGTACCCAGAGCAGGGTAAAATAACCCCATTGTCCTCCTTTCCATGCTCATATTAACCTGTTGACAATGCGACAGGCTGAACCGACAGAAGCATGAACTCAATACCTCCCGTTTTGTTTTAGCTACACAAAGCAAACATGGTACATTGAGGCTGGAAAGCGATTAAATGCTGCTTCACAAGGCAGGATTAAAGGGATTGGGTAACCTGTAGAAAAAAACTGCTGGAATACACTGGTTTCAATCCCACCTGACATGATGCCCACCTCTCAGGGATCAATGGGGTGGGCCGACAACGAAAAACCCACACCTTCAGCAAAACCACAAGGCCCTAATGTAACAGCGCTGAACTTTGGGTGTCCATATGATTTGTACAGTGCCGAGGGCATTGACCTCCTACACTGTGTCTGCATAGTAAGTGCAAGAGACAGAATTAGACAGCCTGGTGTCATTTTCTTAAAACTGTAACCAAAACGGTTTCCCTGTCCCGTTTCACATTCTTCCAATACTAACGTGAGGACATGACAGGAAGAATAGGTCAGCCCTCTCGTTCAGAACAGCTCTTGGGAACATTGTTCTCCCATCAACCCCCATCACCAATTAGAGCTGGCACACAAAGGGCCCATGCCTGGGCACGGGAGCAGAGTGACATTCTCTGGACCCAGCCGACCAGAACACTGGGGGGGGGGGGGGGGGGGTCACAAATCCTACCGTTATCTGTTACACTTCCGATTTCTCAACTCACAAATAAAAGGATGGTCCCTGTGCTTTGATAAGCTCTGTCCACTCATCCTGACTGACATTCTTCTTCTCTACGCTAGAGAGAATCTCTTTAACAACAGTCCTCCTGGCTGCAGAAGATTTATTAGCCATCCAATAGAGAGCAGAGGGAGGAGGGGACCACCCTGTGTATACATTGAGTCCAGAGATAACAGAGCACACAAGTATGACGTAAGGGACTGTAATCCAACAGTCCTCATCAAAACCAGGGCCTAAGGGGCCAGTATAGCCAAGCAGGCACATACGCACTATAGCACATTTGTGTAGTATTATAGATATTATGGTTATACAGGAAGGGCGGGGTTGAGAGGGCTTGCTGTGGAAAGGAACATTGGATCCCTAAGGTCACAGTCATGTTCAAACAACACTTTGGTGTTTCTCCAAGGCAATGTAAACACAAATGAAAGTGTCTCAAATGTTAGATAGAAATGAATGGCAAATCTTAAGCCAACTTGTTCTCAATGATCACATGAAAATTAATTCAATGAAAACAAAAGGGTATTCTGGCAGTGCTGTTTCTTTTAGGCTATAGCTTAAGCAATAATGACTAGCCTTCACTTTTCCAGACTCAGCATTCTGATTCATACAGTAACCACCAGCTCCTCCTAGACATAATAAAATCGGATCCCCTATTGGTTGAAGTACTGTCACCGTCTGGTCTGCCACATCACATAGAGCTGAAGCACAGCACTTTCCCTGTAAGAGCTTTTGAAATGATCACCGTAACATCCACAAGAGGGCATGCTTTGTAATTTTGTGCCAACACTGGCAAACACAGAGGAGCAGATAGATTCACTAAATAGACCAGACAGTCCAGAGATATGTGGGCAGATGCTAATCCAGAGCACAGTAACTTCTTCACTTGTCTTAACTAGTCTGACTGCAGGCCCCAAGAGGCCTATACAGTGACACACCAAGGTGTGAGATACGAGCAGCAGCTAATAGATGGGAGACCAACTCTGCCCATGCTGGAGCTGGACGGGCTCCAAAATGGCAGCATCCAAAATCCACATGGCAGGGTACAACCTCAACCCGCTCTGCTCTCAACATCAAAGGTCTGCAACATCTGCTACCTGCCAAAAGCACTTCTACAGACACTGTAGCAACTCCTGAATGAAACAAACAGGAAAATAAAAGCCGGGCCCTGGTGAGGGAGGAATTTGGGATGGACGTGAGTGGTCACCATAAAGCCGACCGCGGACCAGAAGCATCAAGTGTCAGACTCTTCAATGACACTACCGTTGTTTTCAACTGGTCTACCAGAAGCTTCAAGACACGCATCAAGAGCTGTTAACGCAGCTCCCAGCTTCAGCGCAGAACTTTTTGAGCATCAACGTCAGGGATCAGCCATTGAAATGACATGTCTATAACTGGTTACATACAATAGTTAGATAGATACAGAAGTTAGTTACAATAAAAAAAACATAAACCGAACAAAATTCCATAGAGGTGTACTGTTAACGACTCTACTGCAGCTAAAAAACTAGCTTAGCTACAATAAACTTGTACATATATGCTATGAATATATCCCATGAAGCCAAATGATTTAATAAACGCCCCACATATCCCTCTCTGACGATACCTATCGTAGCCTACAGCTCTGCTGTAATTAGTGTTTTGTCAGTCGATTAATGCTTAAAAATTCTGCCTCTGGTGTGCCGTTATGGCATCACATCACACAAGACAGACTTTGACGTGCCACATCTGTGGAACACTTAAGGCAGTGTGCTTGTGTTCTGCTACTCCTCAGGTGCTCATGAGTGTGGTGAAGAATTGTGCATCCTCACCAAAAATTCCTGACCTTCTTTTCCAATTCATTAGGTAGTGTCTAGCAGGAGTGGATACATGCTGTGATAAAGCTTTAATTGATGCATTTAAAACCTGTGAAGCTGTCAAACACAGTAAGTTTTAATCTTGAATGGAAAGTTAACTCAAACATTGAGCAACATCCAATTAGTTATTGCATGCATGTGAAAGAATTCCTCTGAATCCCTTCTAGTGGTAACAGTTAAAAACAAAGAAAACATATCGTTAACATTCTAATTCCATGAGCAAGATATGAGGCACCACACAACAACTAAGCCTTAACATTTAATTTTTTACCACTGTAGTGGATTGTGATAGTAGGAGTTGGGGTGAAAAGTGTCAGAGGAAAAATAAGCCAGTGAAGGACTGCCTCTCTGTCCCGTGGAGCTGTCTCATTGACTCACCATGCTGTCAGTCAGTGTTCTGTACAAGCACTCTGGGCTCTCCGCTCGGGCTCCCTCTCTCCTCCCCTCTGCCGGGCTCCGCTGCGTCAGCGACGTCTCCTGCCAACAGAGGAAACACACAATACACACTGTTTAGACATGGAGGATGTGGAGATAAAACTACACACAAGGATAAACTCATCAAAACTCATCTTACAGATACAGTAAGACTACGCATCATTTTCTTTAAAAAAAATCGTATTGAGATCCCAGCCGAGGACCTCTTCTACCAAGGGTATCTTGACCAAGATAGCAGCTCCAAAATATCACAAATTTCGCAGACAAGCAAAACATGATGGACTGTAGAAGAGTTAGATGTTTGTTTTTCAGGATGTGGAGAAAGTGTCTTCGCCTAGCCAAAGTTCTCAGAATTCAGCTACAGTATGTGTGGCATTTGGTATTTCATCCATTTATATTTCACTGGCCTTGGGAAATGGCCTAAATACGACACAAACTCAGCCTAACTCAACTGCAATGAGATAACAGGAGCCACACCCACACAAGGCAGACAGACAAAGCCTAGGCCTACAGGTTAACCTGGTAGTAAGCCCTCTCCAGACGACGCTCAAGTAAACTCAAGCCACACCTGAGTGCCCATTAGAATGCCATAAACACTCCACGTGTGCAGCGTCGCAGACACATGTATCAGGGCTGTGCCTGCCATGCGAACCTTGATCCAGGACGACAAGCCTTCTAATAGGATGAACACTGATTTACAGGAAAGGGAAACTCAAGATTCCTCAAGTTGAGACCTTGAAGCAAGCAATAAAAGCACACCCACCGGCCGTCAAGGAGATAACTGAGGGATATAT
Source organism: Argentina silus (assembly GCF_951799395.1). NCBI lineage: Eukaryota > Metazoa > Chordata > Actinopteri > Argentiniformes > Argentinidae > Argentina > Argentina silus. Next base: position 8,610,606 of record NC_139656.1, on the reverse strand, counting down.
TGACAGGAGGCAGAAGCAGTTTGAGACTTCATTCAACAAACTGGCTCCACGCCCTATGCCGTACACTTCTCAATGGGCGTTCCGGTTGGGTGGTTTGATCAACAATAACAAAGACCAAGAAGCAGATAATTCACACAATTAACATTCACACATGATGAGAAACATGAGTCAGGTAGTCAATAAACATACGTGTAGGCAATGTGTCACAACAGTGAAACATGCACTACAACTGTACATTGGTTAAGCTATTCAAAATGCATATCGAAATAACAACCTAGCAGGAAAACAGTTTTACAATTTATTAAAGTAAAGTTAGAATAAGCCTAGTTTAGGCTCTCCCTTATAGTATACAAAGCATCAAAGGCACTTAAGTGCTATAACCCTTTGGCAATAATTCGTTCATTACACACTCCACAAACTCAAACACGCAGAAGCCCAACGAGACAGTGGCGAGTAGGGAGCATACAGAGCACTCCAACTTCAAAATGTGTACAGTGTGTGACAGCCAGACAAAACATAACACCAAGTAGGCCTATGACATTCACATACCGGTGTTGTTTCCCCTCTGTCTGTGGAAGAAAATGAAGGCTTCCACTGAGCACTGGCCTCTCATTTCCCCATACTTTCGCTCTCTCTGACACACCCCCTTTCTGCACACAACTTTGCAAACAGAAGAAAAATCCTTACGATTTAGGGTTAGGCTATTACAAATCTCCATTTCAATATGACATTTCTTACCTCAGTGAAGGTGGTAAGAAGGTTTAAGTGTATGAAAATCCTGCTATGTTTTGTAAAAACGTTTTTCCCCTGTCTGAAATTTAAGTGGAACTCCTTCCCTTGCAAAGTTGTAGCGCTCTCCGTCTCCCCAACATACACTCGTTGTAATCCAGGGTATATCGTCCCTCCCTCCCGATCTTTCTCTCTCTCCCTTTCTGACTCTGTGCCAGGCTACTCAGAGTGAAGAGAGCCACACTATAGGGCACGGCCCGTCTCTGTTTCACCTACTGTACCACCCTTGTCTCAAGCAGCCATGTTTACAAAATAGGTCTAGACCTACTAGCCCAAGTATGTCTCATTTCAGCTAAGCCTATGCCAGGCCTCCTGGCTATTAAAATCAAATCAAGAAAGTAGAAGCGCACCAACAGTGGACTATCAACCTTTAAGGCATGCACATTGTCTTTACAAAATAAACAAGACATGTGTAGACAGATTGATATTAATATCCGTATCCACATTCATGTTTGGCAGAGACAGAGCTATATTGTGTTGATATGCGTTGCTATCTAATATTGATAATCTGACTTCCAATTATCACTATGTGCAAAGAAATGTTGAGTCTGTGCTTATTTAGTGCAAGAAAGTTCAATGACTCAAACGAGGCTTTAATAATACTGTATACTTATACATCTATTACAAGGCTTCATAGACAATGTTACATTCTAATCAGGAGAGTAAAGAGAGTGATAGAGAGATGACCACCGGTCATCACAAAACAATGCTACTCACAACATGATGAGAACCTCACAACAGGACACAGGAACAAAAAGAGATAGCTTTTCCCTGACCTCTGCCTTTTATATCATCCTAAAAACCACAGTATTTAAATTAGGAGCTGTTGATAAGGAGACCACCAACCATCATTCATCTTATTGCATCTGAACTGATGACATCACAGTTTTGATACCTCAAGACATTCCACAGCTCACAGCCATTTGTTTTCCGGGGATGGTAAACTTAATTAGATTTGGGCACAACTGAAATTGTCCCACTTCACATGCACTGGTCAACATATGGGTCACAGTAGTTTGCTTTTTATCAACAAATAATGGAGAATGAAAGGAATTCCTAAAAATGACTAAACAGCTTGCTAGAGCATTGCTGATTTAATTTAGGATTTTTGCTTATGCGAAAAGGACCTCTATCAATCCCTGCTGACATTCCAATCGCCGCACCTTCTCCCATTGTAAGCAGGTTCATTCATGTCAGACAGACCTCATTTGACTTTAACTAAAATACAGTAGGCTAGGCCTAGTCTTTTCAACAGTCAACATGACAACCATTTGGTATTGGTACTGTAGGTTTACTTTATACACTGCAATCTAGCTAGGCTAACTAGCCTATGGTAAACTACCAAGCTATGTATTGACTTGGGTAGGAAATATATTGTGAATGTCCATCAGGTTGGAAACTATTCCTATTTGTTTGATAGGAAAAAGAAAGATTAAAAGGTGATAATGACAGCAGGTTAGGATCTTATACTGTATTAATTAGACCCAACTGTTCAGGAATCCATTTTCATCCTGACCCCAAAAACTAGCACACAACTTTTGTTTGTCAGCACTAAGTGACTGAATTTCCAAAAGAATCAATGCAGTGGGTCAAAGAAATGTCTAAAGGGGAATTTAGTCTGAAGGGAACAGACAAACAGCTTACAAAGGCTCCATTGATTTTCAGTCACATAATAGGCCCACCTCTGAACTAGCAGCAACATTTCTCTACACAGATTGGGACCACCATAGCTTTAGTTTTGAAAAAAGGACCAAACTCACCCAGAAAGGTTTATCAAGTTAAACATTCGGCTATTGCATACGGTAAGAAACGTGATGCGACAGAATGAAAATAAGCATTTGATATGCAGTGCAACTGGTCGGCCGAGCCTAAGATAAGCAAACAATTACAGAATGAAGTAAAAAGTCTTCAAACTAACATACTGATAAGTCACAAAAAAAAAATAGTTAAGGTGTCCATGCAAGACAAGTTTTCGATCTTCAGGCCATCAGCAATCATTAGGGAATGTCTACTGAAGGTGCACTTTTGAATTGTAGGCTAGTGGATGTGACTCATTTGAAGAATAATTCTGGTCAACGGGACACTGGGTTTAAGCGCAGTGGTTCAATAAACTCTTGAACAGAATAGAGAGGAGGCATTCATGATCTGTCTGTGGAGAACCTCAACCTTTTCTTTGAAATCAAAACATCACAAATGTATCAAAATACATACAACATGCGTCTCTGCTGTTTCATGCTAGGTTGTGGGTTTGAGTGATACTTTCACTTCTGTATTTACATGAAAGGAGATCCTGTAGAGGCTACTTCCATATTTTTGCATCGATGCATGAGAGTTCAAACAGGCCTACAAAGCATCTTCCTATAAGCCTTCTCTTTGGTCATCCGAATCAACACTCACCTCAAAGTACATAAGCTGATAACAGAAATTGCAATGTTCTGAGCCCTGTCACTATCACTATCACAATGTCACTATCTCAGCCCTGTAGATATGAGGTAAAAATTCTCTAAGCAAAAACAAATGTGTCACAGGGCAAAGTGGAGGTGGAAATATTCAAAACACCCAATGACAGAGGTAATAAAACGATTAGGCCTACCGTTCATTCCTCTTTGCCCAAGACTTTGATAATGTTTTATAGCTGCACTGTAGACCAGGTGGAAGACATTAACTAGGCTAATGAGTAATGCATTCTCAGTCAACAGATGATTATCATATGAAACAACAGACTGAAGAACTGGTAGAAATGAGGTAAGAGGATAGTACCTGGCTTCAGTACCAATATCTGACTGAAAGCTAAAGCACCACCACTGTCAGATTTGAGTCACTGTTACAAGTAGGTCTAATTTAAAAGAGTCTCATTCCTGCCTTGCAGAGGAGGATACACCTGTGCACCATCATCTCTAGAGAGAGGTCTAGCTGTTTTTATAAAATCAATATTGTTCATGTGACTGAACTGCACAGAGAGTCTCAAGTGTGTGCTAATCGCTGGTAGGCCTATAGAAATGATATTGGCCTAGCCAAGGCCTAACCTACAGCAATAATCAATTCCAATCACATACAAATGTTTGTCCAGACATCATCTTGACCAGTCACATACTAGCATTACTACTTTATCATTATTACTATTTTTTCCTGAATTTCCCCTAGGGATAAATAAAGTTTCTATCTATCTATCTTATCATATAACATGACAATTTACAGACATCCCTTTAACAGAGTGAAATAATTCCACCAACATTTAATTTAGCCAAGAAATTTCCAAATGTTAGGCCTACTGCTCTTGGAGACCTGCAGCATGCGTTTGTTTCAGCCGATCAGACAACCCTGATTGTAATAAAAACCGTAATTAGCTGAATCAGGTGTAGACTATATTGCTCTAGGGCTGGCCTGGAATAAAAGGTTTAGAGATGAGCACAATCACAATTTAAGAGTGATTGAAATTCTTGCAACACTAGCAGAGCTGAGTAACAGCATATTCTTCACAGCGCCACTGGCATGAAGTGTGGCATGGTAACATAAAATGTTATTTTCTTTCAGATGACATCTAGCCAATGTAAAAAGCTTCACACATGAATGGTTATTTCAAGAGAAGTCTAACCTGTAACATGATCAGAGCCATCAATTAGACATCAAATGACAGCCAGAATCTGTCCATGCTGTCCTATGGACAGATTGTCGAAGACTTTGCCATGTAACCGAAATAAAAATAACCCCGCCAAGACAGTTTGTAATAAAATCCTTCTTTCACTGACTCTGATGGTTCGTCGGGTGGTTGTCCGCTTTTGACGGGCATCACGCTTGCCAAATTTCTCCTGCAAAGTAATTGAATAGCAAGTAAAGGCAGTTACGCCCCGAACACACAGACCGCGTCAAAATTGCAGACATGCTCTATTGTTTACCCTTGCTGGATAGCATCCTCCTCTATGCAGTCCTGTGGACAGAGAGTCTGAGACTTTGCCATGTATGAAAATAAAAATGACCCCACAAAGACAGTTTGTAATAAATCCTTCTTTCACTGACTCTGATGGTTCATCGGGTGGTTGTCCCATTTGACAGGCATTAAGCATGTCGCCCAAGATCCTCAGCAACTTCTACAGCTGCATTGTTGAGAGCATCCTAACTAGCTGTATCACTGTGTGGTACGGCAGCACTACTGCTATGGACCGCAGACGCCTGCAGAGAGTGGTGAAGACTGCTGAGAAAATCACCAGGACTCCACTGCCCTCTCTGCAGAGCATCTACCACCGCAGAGTCCACAGGAGAGCCGCCTCCATCCTCAAGGACCCCACCCACCCCCAGCACGGACTGTTCACACTTCTACCCTCAGGCCGGAGGTACAGAAGTGTTAAATGCAGGACCACCAGACTGAAGAACTCCTTCTTTCCCACTGCCATCAGGCTCCTAAACAACCCATAGGAGATTAATATAACCTTACTACCTCAATAACTGAATTTTCCAGTTTGCATAATTGCACTGCTACATTTGCACTGTTTTATTATTATTATTGCTGCTATTTTATTTTATGCCTTAAATTTTGCTGTCTTGTACATTTGTTTAGTATATATTGTATATTCTTTAGTATTGTATATTTTACATTGGTTGGCATTCTGCGGACAGCAAAGCAAGAATTTCGTTGTACAGGGAAACATGTTTTCTACTGTGCATATGATAATAAACACTTTGAATCTTGAAATTTATTTTGCAAAGTAATTTAATACCAAGTAAAGGGAGTTAGCGAGATAACTTCCCGAGGGAGCTAAAGTTAGCTTGCTAACTCCCTCTATACGTACCCCTCGAGTAATGGAAAATGCTGCATCTAAAAGTCTTAAACAGGGTTTGAATAAAAGCAAACATTAAAAGGCTAACCAGTGTTGTTGGTGTTAACAGTTAGTGTGGAATATCACAAAGTAACTTTTAAACCAACTTCCAAATTGAACGTGCAACGCAACGCATACGCAAATTGCTCTTCAATTGGGGATCTGTGAGAACGCTGCAAATGTTCAACCAAGTTGGTTTAAAAGTTACTTTGCATGTCTGCAATTTTGAAGCTGTCTGTGCTCATAGCTTCAAATTGAAGTAGGGCAGAAGTTTTTGAGTGACATTTTTGGGTGACGACCCCAAATTGACATCAACAATTTCCTGTTACCCCAACACTTAATCGCACTCGCAGGCCATAACAACGCATAATAATGGCGTCATAGTGTATTCTAATCCCTTAAAATATGGTAATTGGTTGGATCCCCAAACATTGCAATATAGGTTACACATACAATAAGTAGACACTGTATATCTTCAATATTATTTTCAAATATTATCAAATCAGGAGGTCAGTTTAATTTTCTCAGGGGACCCCCTTATGTGAGCTTGCTGGGGGAGAGGGCATTAACATGAACATTTAGGGAGGGGCTCAGTATGACGATGTCTCATGTCTACTATCCTAGATAACTAGCGTAGCTCAACTACTTAGCTAGCTGCAAAACATTTTAACATAACAGGTGCAACAGTAACACAGAAAGAGTGTGCCGGTGCTCTGATACAATTAGCTTGTGCAGCGTGAATCACGATGACAAACACCGGTAGGAGGTGGTAACGTTTGCTATCACGCTGGCAAGCAACTAGAACTAGAAGTCTATCAGTGTGGGCTAGGCTTACCAAAACGCCGAGCTACATGCAAACATGAATGAGGAAAAAAAAACTCATAACGGCAATTCCATATCAGACTCCATCTCTTAATTCGTATTCATCCATCTGTGGTCCAATAGCAATATATAGCTAGCTAGCTCATTTTCTGACAGCTGACTTGCTAGCTATCAGTATTGCAGTAGCTAGCTTACTATACAGTAGCATTTCAAAACATTGCAACCTTTTAATGCAATACACATAATTGTAACACTTCCATGTTGGTTTATTTAGCTAGAAAATAAAATGCAATCGAGTTACTCACTCGGATAAGGTCGGATCAGCTGATACAACGGTGACTCAGTAGACTACACAACTTCCGCATTCACTAGCGATGACCTATGCATCAACCAATCCCGAAAAGTAAAGCCTCCATTTTTGTCCAATGGTGCCGTGGCATTTATACCAATAACGTCTGAGTTTTTTCACCGCAGCCAATAAAAACGTACAACAGGTAACAGCGCGGGCGTAAAGATGCATGGATGTCACCAAATGGCACGCACACACCCACACCAAAGCCAATCAAGCACGGTGAAGCGTTCAGCTCACTGAGGCATGATTGTAGCGAGCTGGTGGAGATTGAAATAGGTGGCCAATAGAAAATCACAGCGCGGCACAAACTGATCACATGCTATGGCACATGGGGAGCTTCTTTTTTTCTTTTTCTTTTTTAAAGCAATCGTGACTTATTAAATCCGTACGCAAAAATACACTCCATCTCCAACTCGAATAAGTATACATTCGAGCCTTGCACCAACGTATTCCATTTCCCTTATATCTGCCTGATATTGATTGGTGGCCAACATGTGTACACAAACACACACACACACACACACACACACACACACACACACACACACACACACACACACAGGGAAATAAGGTCCTATAGTCCACCACACCTCTCCAATTATGTGATACCAATATCATATAGATATGTAAAGACTTATATAAACTAACACATTCAGCTTTTGGCTTGTGAGTACACATCTAGTGTATGTGTCTGAGGTGTGTCTCTCACTCTTACATGTATGGGTGCAGACTAGAGACTGATAGATAGATAGATAGATAGATAGATAGATAGATAGATAGATAGATAGATAGATAGATAGATAGAAACTTTATTTATCCCAGGGGGAAATTCAGGTTCCAAGTAGCGTACAGACATAGGGGTATCACACATAACATACACATACAACATACAACATTAGCAGTATTGTATACAGGCGAGGTGCAGTTGTAAATGTCTTTGCAGTTAGGTGAGGTGCAAAAAGGTAAGGCAGACAGTGCAATTATAGCATTAAATACTAAAAACTAAATACGGGCTACATAAATATGGACTATTTTTAAAGTGCATTTAGTCCAGGCTGGTGGAGGGAGGTAGGGGCTGTGTATGAGGCCTAGCATAGCCAGTAAACATTGTAGTTAATGAGGTGAAACAGTGACATGATACATGATAGTGATGTGATACAGAGGGTGGAGGTTATGCAGAGAAGTCCATCTCTTTGCCCTTGATTGACATATTGTAAAGTTGTATGGCTCTGGGGACAAATGATTTAGTCAGTCTGTCAGTTTTGCTTGTCAGTGCTCGAGAGACTGTGTCACTCCCTGTGTTTACAACACAGTGGTTAAGGCCTGGTGCTATTTTTGCTCTGCGGCCTTTGCCTCTAATCGCAGGGACTGACCTCATATGCCCTCCCATACCAGTCAACAGTCATACAACCCTTCACCTCACTTGAAAATATGCTACAAGCCAGAGACCTTTGACCCTCTCAGCAAATCACAACCCCCTCTCCTGTCCCACATGTGTATTTTATGTTATTATTTACAGTCCATTCAATGAGACAGAGAACATGTCTTTCTGTGATATCAGCAGTTTTTTTCATTCTTGAATTATGATCACATGGAGTCAAATAAATGTTTTTGAGGAATACTTGTCGACTAGAAGGTTCTGTCAAGCGATCTCGAGAGTGAGGATGATACTATGGCTCCATCTAGTGGTAAAAGGTGTGACACAAGAAATGTCTTATGTATTGATACATGTATACAGTGCCCTCCATAAGTATAGGAAAGGGGAAGCATTTTGTCTTCTTTTAGCTCGATGCTCCAACAGTTTGGATTTCAAATCAAACAATACTATGAGGTTAAAGCAGAGATTATCAGATTTAATTCAGTATTTTATTTTTTCAAATTGGTTTCACCATTTAGAAATTACAACCCTTTTTATACATAGTCCCCCTCATGGCACCAAAAGTATTGGAAAATTGGCTTTCTGGTTCATCAGGTGTGTTCCGTCACATCATTTGTGCAGGCATAAGAGAGCTGTCAATGTCTAGTATTGATTGTAGGTTTTGCATTTCTGTTTGGAGTCTGCTATTGGTGTCTGTCAATATGAAGACCAAACAGACATCAGTGAAAGTCCAGCAAGCCATTATGAGGCTGAACTATCAGAATAATCTATCAGAAACATAACCAAAACCTTAGACTTACCAAAATCAACAGCTTGTAACATCATTAAACAAGAAAGAAAGCACTGGTGAGCTCAGCAATCGAAAACAGGATGACTGAAGAATGCTCACCATAATTAAGAAAGAATACAAAACAACTGTCCCACAGATCAAAAACACTCTCCAGGAGGTAGGCGTGAATGTGTCAGAAACTACCATTCTCAGAATATGTCACCAGCGGAACTACAACAGCTTGACTGCAAGGTGCAAACCACTAGTTATCCTCAAACGGATGGTCAGGTTACAATTACCTAAAAAGTACCTAAAAAGCCTGCAGAGGTCTGAAAAAGGTCTTGTACCAGAGTGATTGTAAGAGGAAAGTTTGGAAAAACATCTGCCCAAGATTTACAGCATACCACCTCTATCTGTAAAACATGTGGGGAAAGGGGGGGTGGGGGGTGCTATGGTTTGGGCATGTATACTGTAACTGCCACAATAACTGGCTCACTTGTTTTAATTAAGGATGTTACTGCTGACAGCAGCAGCAGAATGTATTCTGAAGTGTACAGAAACATCTTGTTTGCTTGAGTACAAACAAATGCCTCCAAATTAATTGGATGGCGATTCATCATACAGTAAGACAATGACCCCAAACATAATGCCATAGCAACTAGGGAGTTTTTCAGGGCCAAAAAGCGGAAAGTTCTGGACTGGCCAAGTGAATCTTCAGATTTCAATCCAATTAAACATGCATTTAATTTCCTGATGATAACATTTTCGGCAAAAAGACCTCAAAACAAACAACAACTGAAGATGGCTGCAGTAAAGGCATGGCAGAGCATCACCAGAGAATATACCCAGCGTCTGGTAGGATTAATGGGTCGCAGACTTCAGGCAGTTATTGCATGCAAAGGATTGTTGACCAAATACAAACATTACTTTATTTGGACATTATGTGATTTTTTCCAATACTTTTGGAGCTCTGAAATAGGGGAGTATGTTTAAAAAATGTTGTACTTTCTAAATGGTGAACCCAATCTGAAACAAACCCCATTGAATTAAAGCTGAAAATCTCCACATTGACCCCATAGTATTTTTTTTAAATTTCAAATCCAAACTGTTGGAGTATAGAGCTAAAAGAAGACAAAATGCTTCCTCTTTCCAATACTTATGGAGGACACTGTAGGTAATATGCAATGCCAATGATGATATTGTTCCCTAACTGTTCACCAGCTCAGGGAGTTTGTTTGTGCCGTGTTTAAAGCAGGGCTAGGGGGGGGGGGGGGCATAAGTAGATATGAATATTGAGTTTAGTTGTCGGTACATGTAGAGTAAATGATTTTCCCACCTTGGGTGTCACAAGGGGAAATGTCTAATCTGCCTTTCCCTTGTGGCCAGAAAAAATAACTACCTATGCTGAGAAAAACACACTGCGCACATGATAACTGAGCCTCTGGAGGACTGGTAACTGACATCCCAAAAAGGCAGAGGTGGAAGGAGATCGATATTGGACAAGAGAAATGACAACAACTGGCAAACAGTGGGAGATTGGGGCAGTGCCTTTGGTTCCCATTGCTCTTGTAGGGGAGGTAGGTAGGAGGCGGACAGGGGGTGTTGATCCCAAAGACCAATCACCATGGGCCCTCAGGCCAGTACTTATCTGTGGGCCTTGGGGTCGGTGAGCGCTCTAGGTCTTCTCTACTGGTGATCAGTGTCCATCTACAATTACGGCATGGTGAGTGGTGATGTCATGACACTGGGAGTGCTGGGTTCAGAGATGGTGTGGTTTCAGAACTGTACAGCTATCAGTAATTTTGATTAATTACAATGGAGATTTGCTTTGGTAGATAAATCAATCTGAGGTGACATGTACACCTGTAGCATGGATAATTGTTGTCCATTCACAATGGCAAGAAATCCATTTGTTTCATCTCACTGTTATAGAGTTAATCAGATTTAGCGCCAGTGAGTGATATAATCTCTATTTATTTTAGTCCTGTGTCCTGGAAAAATATGATCTAATGATGATGATTTTTTTCACCTTTTAATGTTTTAACATCAATATAAAGATGCCATTTCCTTCCACGTGTTGAGTAATTTTCACCCCTCTAGGACAAATGTATTCAAAAGACCTTGTGAAATTTCTAAATTACATTTTGAATTACATTGCTATCCATTATTGAAAAAAGACCATGGAATTATGCTTTGTGGGAAGAGTCTTACAGTCAATAAGACCCACATACACATCCATTGAATGCTCCATCTGGAGAGAAGATGATAGATGATATTTTCATTTATTTTTTCAGACTTCCTACACAGATAAAGGAGAGAAGGTAAGACACATCATTATCAGTAAACACAGCAAATGGATACAGTGATGTTGTTATGTAAGAGCCAGTAACCTGCAATTAGAACATTTAGTTTAATTCACACATTAATGGCAAATGAGGAATAATTCCAAACAGGCAGATAGTAGTAGTTAATATTAGTTAATATTGAAATATATTAACAAATATTAAGTTAATAGTTGAAATAGTATATCTTTGTAAGAGATGTTAATACATGGGATTTCTGTCTTTTTCTCCTTTAGCCCGAGCGGGGAAAATTTGTTAAGTTTCATCATGTGACCTTCTGGGTGGGCAATGCTAAACAGGTGAGTCCTCAAACCTGAGTGTTCTGCTGAAATGTTATTAAAGGTACAGTGACACAGTCATATACCTGTCATATCTGAGACATAGGCTAGTATGACAATTCTCTAGAGTTCACATCACATGTATGAGTCCTACAATGAATGATACACTGACTCCAAACTGACAGGAGGCAAGGGTTGTCCTGGATCAACCTTTGTTTTCTGGAGAGAGGCTCAGGTCATTGGTCTTGTGCTAGTTGACATTAGGCTCTGTGAAATTTGATGAGTTTACAGTCCAGGGTCAGACTTTAAACTTGTCAGATTAAGTGCATATTAAAACAAGCTGACAAGCCATTAATCATAACAAATAAATGCTGACATGAGGGTTTCTGTATTGAATTGGAAGTATCTGAAATGGCTAATTTGATCTTTGAAGATCCACCTAGGCAATGAGCTGATGTTTACTGGGTAAACAAAACATATAGACTTCAAAGGCTAAAATGTTCACTCAACAGTTCATTCAACCATGCTGAGAAAGAACAAATCAATCTACGAATTGACAGGATTGAGCAACACAGTTGGCAAGTTGGCATCAGCTTATGCCATGTCGTTATAGCCTCATCTATTCAGCTTGGTCCAAGACTAAAACAATAAGTTGCCTTTCAAAATGATGCCTGTTGAATAAAAGCTAGTCTTTGCTAATGTAGACTTACATTCTCTCTGAAGGCAGCTGCGTTCTACTGTGATAAGATGGGCTTTGAGCCTACGGCCTACAAGGGTCTAGAGACAGGAAGCAGAGAGGTGGTGTCTCATGTTATCAAACAGGATAAGGTACGCACTCTCATACCCAACGATTGGATGATTGGTCTTTTAAACTCTCTTACAAATACACATATAGTACAGTAATGACTGTACATAAGCACTGTTCACAGGAACACAGATAACAATACTTGCATGCAAGTGGATCAGCTATATATACCATAACTTTATCCCTGATGCATTGACCAAGTTCTGCTTTGTTCCACCCCTACCCAGATATTATTTGTCTTTGAATCTGCCCTGAATCCAGGAAATGAAGGCAAGTTTTCGTCTCCTACAATATTATTGAATATGGAAAGTGACACATGCAGTCCATGATTGGTAATATGAGTTTGGATTCTAACTGAGTTCTCTTTCCTTTAGAAATTGGGGAACACTTGAATAAGCACGGGGATGGGGTCAAAGACATTGCTTTCCAAGTGGAGGACTGTGACTTCTTAATCAAGGTAACAAGTGAAAAGTACCTGTAAACATATTTGTTGACATTCACATAAAATACAGTACAGTAGATATGAATTCCATGCAGTTAACAATATAAGTATCCTTTGTCTCTCAACAATAAGAGAGGGGTTGTCACCAAATGCAGTTTACACACATAGGAACAATGTTCACCACTCTGGTACTATAGCTAGGGTGTCCAGGTTTGTGTACACACCCCTGCAGACTGATAACAGTGGTATTAGACACCCTGTCCTGGTCCCAGGTTACACAGAGGGTTTGCATAAACTCTGCTCTGGGTCTAATGCCCCGGGGGAAATTGTCATTGAATGTGCAGGTGGATAGAAGCCTTCCCCCTATTTCTCTTTCATTGCTTTCATTGTATCAAAGTAAGCAAGAGGATATTTCTCTACATTTGACCACAGAGGGGCAGTCTAGGGTTTTGTGATCAAGTAACTCCCACCAGTTGGGTGTATTTTGAGGTGGCCTGTGTTCTGTTACTGTGTCCTGGTCTGTTCACAGAAAGCTAAAGAGCGAGGGGCTGTGGTGGTCAAAGAGCCCTGGGTGGAGCAGGACAGCTACGGCAAAGTCAAGTTCGCTGTGGTTCAGACAGTGAGTCACAACCGGCGAACACTAACTAAGCTACAGCAACATACCTTGAGGTACTATGAATTCAAATGAATAATTCTGTCTTACCCATCTGCTACCAGTATGGAGACACAACACACACACTCATTGAATACCTGGGACCCTACAAAGGCCTGTTTCTGCCCGGATACAAAGAGCCTCTCTTCAAGGATCCCCTGTTGCCCAAACTGTGAGTATAACACATCGCTGGTCCTTCCTCACAGTTTACATTCACAACCTGTGTATGTACAGTGTGCTCTGACAAGTGTTTCACTTAGCTTTTTATCATATATCTATATATAGCCTACTGTATGTAACTTAGACTCTATCTAACAATTATAGCCACACCTCTCCTACAGTATGTATGCGTCAACATTGTAGTTCAGGGATCAGATCATACTGTAGAGGCCAGGTCTCTTAGGCCCTCAGACACAAACATATTCACTCACTCCTGAAATAACTGGTCACATGGTGTTTTCCCCCTGTCCCCCTCTCTCCAGGCCGCCAGGATGTCTGAGTTTCATTGATCACATTGTGGGAAACCAGCCAGATGATAAAATGGTGCCAGTAACAGACTGGTAAGGGTCTCCACAGGTAACAGGTACACACTTGGCAGAGCAGAAACAGGGCAGGAGGGCAAACAACATCCAAGGCAATTAGAATAAACCACTGCAGGGTCTGAGTCTTAGATACACACAAAATAAATAACTGTGAAGTACTGGATTCCTCTAGTACTTCCATTTCACCTGTCTCTATCTTGGTCATGAGAGCTGATGAGGGAAAGGAAATGAAAGGTGAAAGCCATTAGAGACAGGATTCAGCCCTCACTGACTCCCCACATTCCAGGTATCAGAAGTGCTTGCTGTTCCACCGGTTCTGGTCGATAGACGACAAGCAGATCCACACACAGTACAGTTCTCTGAGGTCCATTGTGGTGACCAACTATGAAGAGACCATCAAGATGCCCATCAATGAACCTGCACCTGGAAAGAAGAAATCTCAAATCCAGGTCTGATTTACAACTCTGACCTCTCAGATTCTCAATTAATATTAGAAAATTAAAATATTCCTGTTTAATATTTCCTAGTGTGTGTGTGTGTGTGTGTGTGTGTGTGTGTGTGTGTGTTTCTGACACTATGTGTGTGTGTGTGTTTCTGTGGCTTTACAGGAATATGTCGACTACAATGGAGGGCCAGGTGTACAGCACATCGCCCTCAACTCATCAAACATTATCCAAGCTGTGAGTCAGCCATCTTTTGATGATTAAAGAAAGACAACAGAATAGCAGTTAATCAGTAGGCATGTTTTCAAAGACAGGAATTGGGACATTCTTATTACCCATCAGCTTCATAGTCTCCAATGTTTTACTGAAGCAAAGCAAGTGTTGGTCTTTTTCTGCCCTGAAACAGGTAGTGAACCTCAGAGCCCGGGGCATGGACTTCCTGGCTGCCCCTGACGTGTACTATGACAGCCTACGGGAGAACCTCAAGACAGCCAAGATCAAGGTGAAGGAGGACCTCAATAGGCTACAGGTAAATAGAGCATCATGTCATCAGCCATCTTCTCTCATACTGTCTAGTTTTTGAGCTAGTGTCAAGTCCTCAATGCACCTCTCTTTGTCTTGTCTGTGTAAAGGAACTGAAAATCTTGGTGGACTATGATGACAAGGGCTACTTGCTCCAAATCTTCACTAAGCCTGTGCAGGACCGACCAACTCTCTTCCTGGAGGTCATTCAACGCCACAACCATTTTGTGAGTATATCAGATACAAACTGTGCCTCAGAGGAGGGGTCCCCTGAAAATAATAATAAAAAGAGTTGCAGACCACCCCCCCCCCCCCCCCCCCCCTCTCTCTCTCTCTCTCACACACACACACACACACACACACACACACACACACACACACACACACACACACACACAGACACCACAGACCCTTGTAACTCCATAAAACACCTAACACAAAGCAGCCTTAACACCTGTTTACAGCTCCCACCCAGTGTGAACAGACCAGAGCCAGAGTTGTAAAGGGCCAGTAAATCTATCACAGATGTAGATTAAAGGCCCAGTGTACTGCAGGTGATCTGTGGATTGGGTTGCACCCGGTGGCATTTCACTTTCAAACCAAACCCCCGCAACCTGTTAGAACAGGCTCCTCTTGTCATGCGTGAGTCTGGTGATGTGGATGGGATGCCTGAAACGGGAAAACGCAGCGACACCACACCAAAGGAACTCGAGGAGAAACCACCAACACTTGATCTTTTGATTATCCATGAAAATATTTACATGATTAATTGGGCCACATAAGTTCAATCTTCTGTGAGAGTCTAACTGGTGTTTGAACATAAAACCCTGGGAGAGTATTTATCTGCTCTCAGTAATCCAACATCAAAGACATTATCCTCTAAAAAACTGTGTCAGTGAGAAGATCCCTAGAGCCATTACAAATGACATAGAATAAGGCAGATCTTTCAAGTAATCAGAGATCTGTTTGTGTGTTCTTTCCCCAGGGCTTTGGGGCAGGAAATTTCAAGTCTCTGTTCGAGGCCATTGAGAAGGACCAGGATGCCAGGGGCAACCTCACCGTGCTGACACCAGAGGGCCAGCCCAAAGCCTTCTACTGATACCCCAGCAGTGCACCTCTCCTCCACCACAGACATTACACCCACACTATACCTGCATGCACACACCTAATACATACATGCTGATACAGTACATATGTGCTGTACAGCACTAATGTTCACGGTACTTATATACTGTAGTTATATAAGTTATATATATACTGTCACTATCCTATCACAACTGTAGGGCTGTACCAATAAAGCCATGCTCATACTGTACTGTATGCCCTGATAAATGTGTGGGACAAGATGTTAAAAAGCAAGCTATAAAACACCCCTATTGAGTGGTAATATTCATCAGTCTTCCATCTTTGACCTGCATTGAATAGGTAAGATAAGGTAAGAACCGGCATTCTAGTTTGGGTTGTTCAGCAGTTCTTCAGAACATACACACATCTGTGTCATCTTGTCAAGAGGCTTATGATTGCAGAAGTGTGGTTTATTGAACAGTACATTGGCTCTAAAAATGGGGCTTGAGAGATACAGGAAACAAAAACACCATTTTGATTCTGAAGATCATAGAGACTGTATTCAACACCAGAGATTTTATTTCAAAATAATTTATTTGCATATAATTGGAATGAAGCCAGGTTGATACAACTGTGATGGCACTTGTTTGTTTCATATAGATATTGTTCTATAAAGAAACCATATATTGCTTTTCAGACCTGGACAAAAATGGATAAATATATTAGTAAATAAATATATTAGTGACATATCACCATATTGAAATGTTCTATTATATATAAAATACAACACTTTATTTCATTTCTGTTTTTTTCTTTCTCTTTTTGTACACAAAGTATCCAAAATATACTGACAGATCCCTTACATTTCTAGAGGGATTGTGCTCTATTAGAAAAAGGCAGTTTCAGCTCATTATGCATTCAAAGACAAAACACAATACAAACAGAAAAGGACCCTAAGGAGGATAAAACTACCCGAAACGTTCAGTGACGTTTTACTGATTTGAGTATTATTTTCTTGTACTAGTAGTTGTGTAGTAGTGCTTTGGTTATTTGTGGTGAGTTTTTTCCTGTTGGAAATCTTTTGAAGCCAAAGTGCTGGTTGTGATTCAGTCATTTTCAGCTCTAGCCAGGGGACTGTTATTTACACAAACAAATAACAGACATACAAAACCTGATTTATTAGCTAGAGAAGCTGTCGCAAAACACATTAGAAACGAGGTATTGGTAAGGGGGGATTGTAATTCAAATTGCTGGGGGGAGGTGTATAATCCATAATCACTTCACTGATTGTCCACAATTTTGACTGCATATTACTTTTATCCAACATTTTTTTTCTTGTTAGTAAAAACAGATTGAGGAAAGAATTTAGATTGAGTGAAGAATAATATGAGGCACAAACGGTATCATGTAGTTGATTGCATTCAAAACGTTGTTTCTTTGGTTGGATAACGCAATCTAAAAGTATTGGGTTATTTGATGATCTAATAAAATACTTCAATTCATCGACAGGAAGTAGTTGACAAAGTTCCCACTGCCCCCTGAATCAAAACTGAATCAATAAGGCAACATGATGTAGCTAGCAGACTCATCTCAATCCATCAGAACAAAGTCATCCAGCAATAATTAGCATTTGATGGATCAGCGTGTTACTAGACTAGCCAAATTCCATTTAGAGTTCATTTGAAGTGCTACCAGTCTCTTTAGTAATACTAGAGAGCTCCATGTTGGCTGCGTGTGCCTGACTGCAGTGTGACTGCTGAGGGAAACCAGTCTCCTTTCACATTCTCAATGAGCCTCAATGTGTATACAGTAAGCACAATAATATATCGGGGTTAGAACAATAAACATTTAACATGACAGATTTCCACTATAACGGGATTCTTTAACTCAGCCTATAAAGATTGTTTCATTCTTCCAGTGTTTTGATCTCCTAGAATGTTTCATCCCAGGATCAGGGAAAGTGCTTGACTGAGTACACCAGGCTTTCATTACAAAGCTCTTAAGGCCACAGATTTGGTCAATGCTTGGTACTGTATGTTCCCAAAGTCAAATTGCTTTTCATGGCTTTCCTCCAGTTATTACATATATATACATAGTAATTATGTATATTTTTTATTCTATAGCTACAATGTTCAAGAGCACCCTTGGTGAGCTTTAGCTGCTGGTAGACAATGAGTAATGGCAAAGTATATATCCTTGCGGGGGGACATATAATAAGGTTGTGTAGGTCATGTGGGTGATGGGGTCAGGGGTGAAGAGCTGAAGACATGGTAAATGTCCTTCCTAAGCCGAGGCTCCACTCAGAGTGTGTGTTGCGCTGATGGGTCCCTTCTACACGAACCCCACAAAACAACACTCAGCTCAAACATAAGTAACCACTGGCAACATGAAAAAGACAAAAGCAAATAAAATAGCTTGTAATAATAACACATTTCAGTCAATCAGGTTCTTTTAACAATGAAAACAAAATTACAGACTAAAAATGAACCGAAACACACAAACAAAATGTGATGAAAACAGCTGCCATTTGTGAATTAACCAACGCAAGTCCGATGCTGCCTCAGTGACCTCCCAGCATGCTCACTGCCTGTGGGATTGAGAGAACAATGAACTACCACTGGGACAGGTTGTCCAGAGAGAAGCGCCATAGCTCTTTCCTATAGCTCCATGGTAATGGCAAGAATATGAGCTACAATAGTACCTTTGAGAAATAACTGCCCCATGTCTATGGGGCACAAATCTGATGAGGTAGGCTAGAAAGAGCAAGACGCTTTGGGTATTCTGTCATTCTAAGCGGAGAAAATGCTTAATCCAGATACAGTAGGTACCAATTTGGTTGAAATTAAGTATGTAAGGAAAATAAAGTAAGTATTAATAGTACCTCTCAGTTAAACCAAATTATTAATCAACCATCCACTCAACCAATCAATTGGCCGATAGGTGACTGTGTTTTCTATGCATCAAATCAAGTGGGAGAGAAAGAGGAGAACCAAGGTTCACACCCTCAGCAGTGATCAGTTCCTTGTGGTCACTAAGGAGCCTGGGAACTTGTAATATCATGTTGGTACTGAATTCTTCCTGTAATTTACAAAACAAAAAAACAAGGCTGAACATTATAAAACATGTTGTTTTCCCGTTTGTGATGTACACGTTTTCCCCAGCATCTCCCAGACTCCATCTTGAAGGACAAAACCATTTTTGAGACAAACCTCAGAATCATACATTGAAATAATGTAATTCAACAGCTACTTTGAGCAATTTGAGGTCCATACTTGTGCTTCTCATTTAATCAACTTAATGGTTGAAACAAAGATTAAAAACAATCATCATCTGACTCATTTTGATCTCTGTTAGACAGCTGAACTCTGGGGATTGAGGACTGGAGGTGGCTGGGAAATGTTGTCTGAATGCAGGTATGTTGTGGAATTATTTGGAAGACTTGAGAAAGATGGCCGATGATGAGTTTGTCCATTCTGACTCCTGTGTAGCAGCTTGAAGTTGGGGATGCACCGAGTTCACACACCGGACTCCTCCTCTGATCCTGGGGACAGAGGCAACAGCTTTACTTACCTCTCTCACACTCACAGAAACACACAGATGATGAGGAAACATGAGGAAATGAAGATTACCATAGGCCTACACATAATAGGATATTCCTGTAGGGATATCCAATGAGTAAGAGATCAGATGTTCACATGCCTAATAAAGGCTGATGATTAGTACACCTACCCTGATTGTTGTGTAAAGTTTGGCAGTATACACAAATGTCTGTGTTGCGGTCTGCCACGGGGCTATGGTGGTGGATCCTGCATTGGGCTCTGTCCAGCTGTGGCTCTGAGTGGGCCTGCTGCACCCGCTTCTGCCACACCACATGGGCCCCTCCACAGCAGGGCCAGTCCTCCAGGCCCCCAGAGTCCAGGATGAGGGGTACGGGCAGCAGGGTGGGGGGCAGGTCAGGAGGGGGGCAGCAGTAGCCTGGACCCTGGCCGTAGTGGATGTGGATGCTACAGTCATCCTGCAGTTCCAGGCTCTGGTGAAAGCGTACAGAGGGGCCGTCCAGCACACAGCCCCCCAGACGGCCATTCCTCCGGTGGGGGTGTCCATGACTCTGGTGACAGCAGGGGGCTGGGGGCTGTAAGGGGGCTGTTGGTATCAGGACAGGAGGGCCTGAGGGGGGGCTGGGCTCATGGTCCTGGCCCTCTGTCCCATGGGGGGGTCTGTCTGTGGGGTCTGACTTGGGGCACTGGCAGGGGCTATGCTTTAGTGGGCACACAGGAGAGTCCTTGTCCAGAGAGGAGGGAGGGCCAACACCGGCCCCCTGCTCCTCATCAGAGCCCCTGCCTGGGCCCTGGCTGTGCTCCCCCAGCCCATCCTCATAGTGGTGGTGTCTGTGGCGGTGGTAGTGCACATGGCTGAACACAGCCTGCTGCAGCTGCTCCTCTGGGCAGCCTCCTCTGTTCACTACTGAGTCCAGAGACCTGGGCCGGGCCCCTGCCTCCAGGCTGTTCCTGCGGGGGGTACGGCCCTGCCCCGGCCCCGGCCCGTAGTACACAAATGGATCATAGTCACTGCTCAGAGAGCTGCGGAAGGTGGACCAGCTGCCGTAGACACCCTGCAGGGACACATCAGTACAGTTGAGCACTGAGTCACTGGAGGAGCCATGGCACGGCCCTGAGCTGGAGTCACTGGCTGGCCCATCCGCCAGGTAGCCACTGCGCTCCGTGTGATAGCTGCCCCCCGAGCAGCTGCCCTCGTCCTGCCGGCTGCCAGCCACTGCAGCCCGGGTCTGAGGGGCGTTGGAGGGGGCGTGGTGCAGTCGGGAGCTGGAGGCGCTGCGCTGAGTGGTGCAGCCTGTGCGGTAGCCGTGGCAGGGGCGACGGGGGGCGTAGTGAGACCCCGGGTGACCCGCTGTCCTGCAGCTGCCTCCTGTCCTGTGGGGCCTCCCAAGGCCCTCTGCAGGAAGGTGGTAGCCACAGCCTGAGCCTAGCGGCCGACTGGGGAGGAAACGCAAGGTCTGGGGGTCCAGGGGTGGGGAGCCGCTGTAGTGGCCCAGGGAGGGGTAGGGTCCAGAGGGGCCACGGGGGTAGTGGGGCCTCATGGAGAAGGGGATGGGGTGCTGGGGGAAGGCGTGGGGGTGGGGGTGGGGGCCGGCATAGGGGTGGTGCAAGAAGCTCTGGTTGTACTCAGGGGTCTGCTGGAGTCTGCTCCTCTGGGGCTGACGTGATGCCAGCTCAGTCCCTGTGGACAAAAAAAACACAGTCAGAAAACACACACATACGCACCACTACAGGGTGCAACTCACTGTTCATTTGTAGACCTACCGCAGGATTGTTGCAAGTGAGCAGAATCAGAAAATGACAGATAGATAGCTACTTATATGACACCCCCCCCCCCCACACACACACAATAGAGCCTCCCCCACTGGTCATTACCCATGATGTTGTGCATGCAGAGGGGGCAGGTGCGATGCTGCAGCAGCCATGGGTCCACACACTCCTTATGGAACTCGTGAGCACAGGAGATGATCCTCAGGTCCTGTGACACAAACAGGCTTTCAGCTAAGAGAAGCACTCACATTACAAGCACAAACATAACATACATGTATGATAAGGACATTCACTCTTCTCTTGCTCCCTGGGTCTGTCTCTTTCTCTCTATCTCTCAGTGACCCACCTGTCCATCCAGGAACTCCTCCAGGCAGATAGCACAGACCGGGCTGGAGTTAGAGCTGCTGGCGGACCCCCAGCCCACACGGTGGCGCTGTGAGCCTGTGCAGCCCTGGGAGCTGTAGGTCCTGGTCTCCAGACGACTGATGGCACGCATTGTCTGCTGGTGGACTGAGTCCTAAACA
Source organism: Argentina silus (assembly GCF_951799395.1). Lineage (NCBI taxonomy): Eukaryota > Metazoa > Chordata > Actinopteri > Argentiniformes > Argentinidae > Argentina > Argentina silus. The sequence goes on along the minus strand of NC_139656.1, from coordinate 8,588,740 downwards.
CAGAGCAGAGGAGATCAAGATTGGAATGTTTTAAAGGGTTATGGTTAACTCTTTAGTCTACAGTTGGAGTAAAAGAACGTGCCAAAACAACCACTAAAGATGATTTGTTACAAGTGCTACAACTTTAATAGAGAGGAAGGGGAAAAGCCTTGTGATAAGAGTACAGGATGTGTTTTTCGCTTACCCAGGTTCTGTTGGACTTGCACTTGTACCGGAAAGCAAAAATCATAATGATGGCCAGAATAGCCAGGACTATAGTGAGCAGGATACCAACATCATAGGAGGGCTGTAGAGAGAGAGAGAGAGAGAGAGAGAGAGAGAGAGAGAGAGAGAGAGGGATAGAGAGAGAGAGAGAGAGAGAGAGAGAGAGGGATAGAGAGAGAGGGATAGAGAGAGAGAGAGAGAGAGAGAGAGAGAGAGAGAGAGAGAGAGAGGATAGAGAGAGAGAGAGAGAGAGAGAGAGGGATAGAGAGAGAGGGATAGAGAGAGAGGGATAGAGAGAGAGAGAGAGAGAGAGAGAGAGAGAGAGAGAGAGAGAGAGAGAGAGAGATGTGTCACACTTTCATTCATCTACACATCATGCATCCAAGCATCATAGCCTTGGCGCCACTAAATCAGGCTCCTTGATAAGAGACACCACAGGCCAGGTAGTAATAATAACACCTATGTTTACGGAACACTTAGAGAACTAAAGCTCCCACTCCAGCCAGAGTCAATAGAGGCCTCTCAGTACCACACAGCCAGCTTCTCCTCTGGAGGGTCAACAGCACCACTGTTTACCTCTTGTCGCCAGGGCCCACTTAACAAAAGGGGGAGGGGCCAATGTCAAACCACTATGAGTATTACAAGAGGAATAGGGCAGACTTGAGTACCACAGATATGAACTCTATGGTAGAGAATGGGGAACATGAACTTCTCATGGACCTTTGAGGGGAATGTGTGTGTGTGTGTGTGTGTGTGTGTGTGTGTGTGTGTGTGTGTGTGTGTGTGTGTGTGTATGTGTATATCTTGATATGCCAGGCATTATTACACAGGCGTCGCAGACTTACCCATTTGGGTGGCACCATCATGACCTCGATGCGAACCCTGGCCTCCTCATTCTTGTTGACCAAACCCATCAGCTCCTCCGCATGCTCAGCACTGACAAACACCACCGGGTGGGGCAGGGAGTCCGACTCACGCAGCTATGTGTGTGTGTAGGGGGGTGGGGGTGGGGGTGGGGGTGGGGGGGCAGACATTAGTGAAAAAGGAGGGATGACACATTATGTTAAGAGAGCAATCATATCAATACTCTTGTTGTTACTTTGTCATGCTGTGTGATTGTGTCCTCTGGTGAGCTCCACCCCTCACCTCTAGTGCAGCGGTGGCGTCATCTGTGACATCAAAGATGACAGCCTGAGCCCCTCTCTCCAGCGCCAGACGAGCCTGAGTGACACACCATAAGACAGACCAGAGTCACACACTGGGGAACAAGGAAAATGTCATCCTTCTACATGTTTGTGCAGGCAGCCATCACTAGATGGCAGTCATACCACACGCTCACGGTCACAGTCTAACACTAGGGCCAAAGTTCAGTCCTTACACAATCTCACCTGGCTCTAGACGGACAACTTCAGACAGTCGGCCGTAATCCAAATGCACTGTTCTCACTACAGTACTCCACACAACACTGCTTACACCACAGTTCAACCCAGACGTAAGTTGTGAGGAGAAATGGATTGAGAGAGACAGAGAGAGAGGGGGGGGGGGGGGGTGGCAGAGGACACATGAGAGGGTGCAGGTGCCTGCCCTCCATTCCTGTAGGCAGCAGGGGAGTGTGAAGAGAAAGAGAGAGAAGAGAGAGAGAGAGGGGGCTGCGGTAACGTGGGCAGAGGGTCGCAAGTGTGCCATCTCCAGTTTCACACCAAAACAAACATGGCATCGCAGTAAGGCAGGAGAACGTAGGAGTACGGGAACCTTAGCTCAGACACAGCAATATGAGGCCTGCCTGACCTGTCAATGTTTTTATTGGCTCAATGAGATTTGTTTGTGTTATTGGTGTGTTCTCTACAAAAGCAAATCTCGGAAAAAGACAGAAAAATAAATAGCAGCCTTTTCATCATTGAATGTCTCAACACATGCTCTCAAGAGGATGGCATTCCTGACTGACTCCCTGCCAATGGTTTAATGAAGAGGAGCCGCAAGCTGAAACAACTGATCACCCAGGTCAAACACAGCACAAAACAATGTCTCTCAGGTTAACATGAGCTTAGGGCAGGAGTGAGCCAAAGGGTAAACATGTACACACACACACACGCACGCACGCACACACACACACACACACGCACGCACGCACGCACGCGCACGCACACGCACACACACACACACACACACACGCACACTCACACACTTCCACATCTATACACGCAGTCACACACAAATTCAGGTGAAGTCATCACTCAGGCGATCCATTAATCACAAGTTAATGAGAAAACCCCTTGGAGGAACAGCACCATTGAACTCTAGATCACTTTTTAACACTTCAAAAAACAAAAAGGGAAAGTTAATACATGACTACAGTAGAAACACACATTTCCTTTGACTGTATACACAAACTGTCAGCAGTGCACCCCTCCTTCCCCTATTTCCTGAGATTGCATTGTAGACTATAAGAGCTGCCAAGTACTGTGTGTGTGTGTGTGTGTGTGTGTGTGTGTGTGTGTGTGTGTGTGTGTGTGTGTGTGTATGTGTGTGTGTGTGTGTGGTTCAGTGTGTGCCTAGTCAATCACATTACAGGTTAAGGTTCAAAGGGCACTGTATATATGATCAGAAAGAGGTCAGATAGAAAATAAACGCATCTTGATAGATTCCTTTGATCTAGCGTCCAACACTGACGCAAGTCAACAAGCTCATAATTTCATTAGGATTGTAATGGTTGTACGCATATGAGACTAAATGGGGCGCGGCAGCACAAGAAAAAAAAAAACAGAACTTCGACATGTGGGAATCTGCTTTACCTGGGGTTCCCAACCCAGCAAGTTCCCTACCCAGCATGAAGCCCACATATCCTCTAATCGTGGTAATAAATGCAGGAAAATACTATACTTGTGGCACACACACACACACACACACACACACACACACACACACACACACACACACACACACACACACACACACACACTAAAGACTGAAATGGTCTCAACCACAAAGCTGCAAGAGTTCCCACTAAAGAACCACAAGAGCCATTTCAAGAATATATCATAAATATATTTCTAAACTGGCTACTGTGGTCCTATTATGTCATTATCGTATCACAGTGTGGTGGCTAAGTACTGTCCAATCCTATAGGTTTCTATGAACCCAAAACCCGGAAAAGAAAGAGCTGGAAAAGAAAGAACTCATGCTATGACATGATTAATTGGGTCTATATATATTTAACTTTTTACAGTCTCTTTATCATATGAAAAGTAAATTCAGACTCAAACAAGGCAATTAAAAGGAGAGCCAAAGTGAGTGTCGAAACATTCCTGCTTTTTTTATGGTCTAAACTGTAATAGCCAGCTTTGTGGTTAGCAAACATCTATCCTATTCAGATACAACATGATAGGACATATTTGATCAGGAGATAGGATCTGGGATTTGCACCAAAAAATAAAAATAAAATTAATAAAAATGTCACCAACAAAAATTACTGAACAAGAGCTAGCTTTGTCATTGTCAATGCTACAATGACAATGAATATTTTTTTGACATATGAATACTTTTCCAAATCAATGCATGCTGTTTGATGGTGAACTGTAAAATCCATTAATGCTGGTGACCTTTTGCTTTGTTCCGTGTCAGAGAGTGAAATCATTTCAATAGATTCTCCCTGATAGAGGTAGCAGATAGCACCAGGCAGCAGGGTGCTCCAGTCTGTATGTCCCCTCTGGGCTTCCGTAAACCCCAATGACTGTCGCAAACATCAGACACAGACACACACAGACACACAATCACCTGAGGGCCCGGAGGATCTGAGGGCAGAGAACACACACAAACACACACACACACACACACACACACACACACACACACACACACACACACACACACACACAGCTGGCAGACATGTGAGCAGACATCATAACAAACTAACACCTACGCAAATAT